>NW_026880842.1:0-327601 GCF_032173495.1 Musca vetustissima
TATTGTTATTGGTGAGGGGCTGTAACAATTTTTTACGCACTTTTAAGAGTTTGTTGTACATCTGGTATGACTTCACAGCAAAAAGCAACAACAACAACACCAACAAAACAAAAACACATGTATCACACGGTGAGCGTTATTCGTATACGTACGCGTGTTTATTCCTATATTTCATACCCAAGCCCGTCAATGAGTGTATCTTCCTCTGAGACTAGAAATATTTTATTTTTTCTCTCCGTTTCACGTTCGGACCATGCACTGATCATCATCATCTCACATCGGGCAGCACCAGCAATAGGTCGCATTTGTGTAGCGTGTGGAAATCAATTAAATCTAATTCTCACGACCACAAGTGACACGCCACATAGTCCAGAAATCGATCGTTATACTTTGGCTTCACTTTTAGCGTTTTGTATTTTTGTTTCTGCTTCTTTTTTTTTTGCTTTGGCACTTCATTGATTGTCTAGTTATATCCACATCTTTGCTGTTGTTCACAGCCGTGTCTTGTCGTGGCAATATCCCAAGCCAGATTTTTTTTATTTATATCCGTTGGCTGGCTTCTTTGATATTTTTTGCGATATATATTTTTTCTCTTTTTTATTTTTATTTGGTTTTCTAACAAATCTAATTTTGTTTAACGCGCTTTCGTTATAAGCTCCGACAAGCTATCATAAATGTTATTGGCAGCCAAGACCCATATTGTGTGCCTTGCATTGAAAATGTTCATAATTTGTGTTGTGGTAGTTGTTGTTGTTGGTTTCTGTTTCTTGATAAAAACGAAACGTATTTCTGCGAATGCATTAAGTTCTACCCCTTTTGACTGGAGAACAAGTGTTACACTGCGTTCAATAAGCATTATCATCAGATAATGTGTAACATTTGTAAGAAAAACAAATATTAAATTAACAGTGTTGCAGACAATTGTCTACTTCCTTGAATCGGCAGACATAGAATTAGCTAAGCTAAGCTTAATCCGTGAACAACATCATCATCAAAGTGGAATATATACCATAAGAATAATGAAAAAGATTTTTGTTTTATTAAACAATCACCTGAATGGACTATGGGAAAATACTGACCAAGTTCCAAATACGTGATGTATATTTAAATTAAATTCAAATATATAATTGAGACAATGACAAATAATGGTGGAGTTGGGCCGGGCCTCACTTTTTATTTCCTCTACCTTACACCACACTGTGATGCCGGTTATAAGATGCACATTTTGGCACACCTCCTTTATTTGTATCAAGGACAAGTCATTTTGGAATTGGTTCAGATTTAGCTCCCATATATATTTAAATCCAATTTCATGATGGTGAGCCATGTCCGATTGACGCGAAATTTAGCATAGCGTACCGAATTGAACATGGACCGACGAGTGTGATTTAGATATAACTCCCACGTATATTTGTCCTAATGACACGAAATTTGTTTTGTACGGAATTGAGCATAGACATAATAATTAAACCCTACACAGCTATGTTGTCAGGGTATTATAGCTTTGTGCATACCCAAGAGTTTGTAACGCCGCGAAATATTTGTAAACCCACCTTTTAGTATACCGAATACGACACATTTCACAGTTATGGACCCATCGTTACAAAATTTTGCATGTAGGACCGCTAAAGAAGATCACTATTATTTTTGGTAATAATCGGGTAATATTTATCGTATGAAATGGACCAAAAACTTAATTTTTGTCTCTCTGACCCCAACATCACGAAATATCCCACAGAGCAAGAAATTTGACCAAGGAATAAGCATGACTGTTTTGATGAAGATCGGTCAATATTTATCGGGTTAAATAGTCTCAGACTTTTGTGTGAAAAATAGCAAATTTTGTATTCATGTGCGTATGTATTAACTCCTGAAGAACATAGACCCGATAAGTTGATGTTATGCCCAAGAGGCGTGGTTGACCTTTAAATTAATACCAATTATATTGGTGTATATGCTCGTATATCGAAGTTATACGCAAATATTTGTGGGAATCTACATTACCACACTAAGGTGGCGTAAATATCGTACTGATCGTTATGGAATTTTACATGCAGTTCCGGTTATTGCCAAGGACGACATCTACATTTTTTGGTGCTGAACGGATGATATTAAGGGGATGAAATTATAAGTCGAACATCACAACATATTTTGACCACCTAATTGAAAGGCCTATTTTTAATGATCGGCCTTCTATGTAAAATTACAAAATTTGCATGCTAAGACGTGAAAACAAGATTCGTAAAATCTGCCAGGGTAAAAAAGAGGAAATATTGCCGCACAATGTTATATTTCCGCATATATCCGCTCAAAGTTATATTTACGTGGTAGTTGTGTAGGGTGTCATATGATCGGCCCCGTCCGAATATACAGCTCCGCTCACTGGTTTATGATAAATTTTCTTGAAATCGGTTTCGATTTAGATATAGCTTCCATATATATACTTTCGTCGGATTACCAGCAAATTTCCCAAAGTTTGTCCGATTGAGATGAAATTTAGTATAGCGTACCGAAGAGAGTCTTGAGCAGAATAACACTCTTTTTATACCCTTCACCACACTGTGGTACAGGGTCTGTCCGTCCGTCCATGTATTTTTGTGAGCAAAGTACAGGTCGCATTTATGATCCGAATTGGATGAAATTTGGCACAGCCCATTGGTTTGGCCCAAGGACGAACCCTATTGAAATTGGAGAAAATCGGTTCAAATTTAGATATAGCTCCCATATATAATTTCGTCCAATTTTAGGTAAATGGTGCACCAAAATCCCTGAAAATTATTAGATTTGCACGAATTTTGGCATAGTCGATAATGATGTGTGCTAAATTTCGGGAAAATCGGTTCAGATTTAGATATAGCTCCCATATATAGTTTCGCCCGATTTTAGGTAAATGGTGCAACAAAGTCCCTGAAAATCACTAGATTTGCACGAAGTTTGGTATAGCGTACTGAATTAAGCGTAGAATGACGTGTGCGTTTTGATTGACACAACGTACTGAAATTTGTAGTCCGACGACGTCTGTTAGGATACATATGTTGAATATATCCAAAGTGGTGAAGGGTATCATATAGTCGGCCCAGTCCGACTTTACTACTTTCCTTACTGGTTTGATTTAGCCATGTTCGTCTGCCCGTTCGTCCGTCGGTTTAAATCACGTTATAAATCCTAATATCTAAGATAGAGCTCTGAAATTGGGCACATACATAGCTAGTACTACTAGGATGTTTGGTATTGCAAATGAGATATATACTGATCCACGTTTTAGTGTAGCCTCCGGCATTCGGCATTTTTGGGATTTTTTACACTTTTTTTAACCGATTTAGCCGTAATTCAGCATTTTCAATTCGCATAGTATAGCACATGTCCGTACCAATATCATAAATATTGACCCAAGTTTGAGGGTAGCCTCCATATAACGGTGCCTCTCAGTATACGGTATTTTAGGGATTTGGACCAAAAAATATCAATATTGATCTCCGTTTTATTATAGCTCATTGGCTGTCATATCTCACTACCAAATAATATCAATATTGTTTTATTATAGTCCCATATAACGGTATCCCCACTATTGAGAATTTCAATCATCTTTTTCTCACGTATTTTTCGGTTTTGATTGTCATTCCCATGGTAGAGGGTATAAAATGTTCGGCCGGGTTGAACATAACATCGTTTTAGTTGTTCCCTCCATATACCATGTTAATAATTAACACATATGTATATTGAAGCGATGTGATTTGAACTCTTATGAGAGAAAATTGATTTTTTGTTATTTATTACAATTTTTTTTAGAATATTAAAAATATATTTAGTTTTACTTTCAACGATAAACAAACCAAAGTTCGTCACATCGTAACCTAAAATATATATTTTATATTTCATTGTATGTACATGCTTCGGTTATAAACATACCTACAATGGTAATACAATACAAACAATAATATTAGGCGCGGTTTTTATTCGATACGGAAAAAAATTGCCCCAGGCCATTCGATGTTATCTAATAGTTTTTATAAAGATGATATTTTATACGAAAAAAAACTAGGTTAAAATTATAAAAAGACGGAAAACGAAACTAATATTTTCATTATAGATATCTTGGCTTAAAAAAACTTGTCGATTTTTTTCTTCATAACATTTTTGTTGTGGTAATTATTTTACAAATAAAATCTGTAATAGCTCGAACATTATCAAGAAAACAAAAATAAAATAAATAAAACAATTTAAAATCCACTCATTGTTTTCGCCACATTATTATCGTTATATTTGCTTATGTGTGTGTGTTTTTTTTATTATTTATTTTTTGTCGCTGTTACCGATGTTACAGTCACTTTATTGCCATCATCGGTTAGTTCAACAACATTTGGCAAACTTTTGTTTTCTTTGGCCACCACAATTGTCTGGTGTGGTATAGTCTGGTATGCCAGCCAGCCAGCCAACCATTCATCCATCCATGGTGATACCATTAACAATGTGCTATAGATGTGGTCAATGCTTGAGGCTACTAAGATTTAGTTGTTGGCGATTTCATCCACTTATATGTGACTGAATGAGGGACCGTCCCCAAATAAACCAAGCAAAGAGTCCCACAATAAAAAAAACAGCAACAATATAAAAATAATATCAACTTACAATCAGGGCACCCTATATTTTATTATGGACGGAATTATTGACGATTGTTTGGTTACAAATTTTTCCATTCCTTAAACTGTTTCAAAGAGCACCAAATCAAACACACACAACAATACAGACTCTCACAAATATACCAAATATACCGCACACATACATGTACATATATTAGGCAAGAAAATAAACTCCCCCAAAAAAACAAACCAAATATTAAATAAAAAAATCGTTAATACGAGGTATGTTTGGGATGTTAGCCTCAGGATATACATATACTTAATAATGGATACACAATTACTTCCAGGATCTAGGGGGTCGAACTTTTGCTACTCACCACGATGAAGTGGACATTAAAAAGATCGGAAACATTCAAAAGTTCGGGACATTTTTGTGCTCTGAAAATCTTGAATAACAAGTTGCAGATAGTCAAATTGAAACAGTAACGGAAGTTCAAAAGTCGGACGGAACCTACTATATGATACCCTTCACTTTGGATACATACAAGAGATGCTAATATATACAATATCCTGTAGATGGTACAGACTTAGGAGGACCATTGGAATGGAATCGGGTGGAACTAAATATTTGGTCTACGTAGATATTTGAAACAATTAAAAAACCCATACCATTCTGAAATCTATGAAAAATTACATGTCAATTGGATTCTTTTGAATACCATTCGTATGAAATCGAGAAAAATAATGTATGTGGAGCTATATGCAAATGTGGACATAATTGAGCAACCATGGCATATACCATTTGTATATATGGACTGCGGAGATGAGAATTCCATTGAATGTGCAGGTCGAGGGGCATACAATTCCGACCACCAACTACCCCAAAATACTCGGAGACACATTCGACAGCATGTTCAAATCGTCGGCACAAACCACAGCTATTTGCGATAAGTTGAAAAGTAGGAACAAGGTCCTCAAGTCGCTTGTTGACCTCTTACAAAGCGATAGATCGGTCTGTGACTAGCTATGCGGTTTCAGTGTGGTCTGCGAATTCCAGTGATACGCAATGGAGAAGTATTCAGAATGCCGCACTGAGGACTGCGATAGGGTGCCTCCTCATGACACAAGTGGACCATCTTCATGAGAAGACGAAGATGCTTTCGTTGCAGTAGCTGCTCGGGTGTTTCAGGGACAATCATCCCAACCATCATATGGTAGATAGGACTCCCCCACCAGGCGCGTCAGGAAGGATCTGCATGATCTAGAGAGAGGTCCAGCGATACAAAAGGGAGCCTCTAGATCAAGTTGCCTATCGAGCAGGTCTGAATGGCATTCATACAAATGCAGTAGCCTCAGCGCTGAACGGATACAAAGTGAATGCTGTCCTCGGAGTTCACCCCCCACCCATAGCAGCTGAAGAACGTCAGCTGCCCAGACAAACCAGAGTAGTTTTGGTCCCGTTACGTTCTGGATGGTGCAGTCGGCTCAATTGGTATTGGGCACGGATTAATGACCAGGTGCAGGATGTCTGCCCAGCATGTGGTACAGGCCCTCATACCACACTGCACTTATTCAATCGCCCAGCCTCATAGACATCAAACTGTACTTAATTTAGCACGTTGTGCAAAATGTTGTCTTGATCGGACAAATATTGGGAGTTTGGTGCACCATCTAAGTCTGAACCGATATGCACCAAATTTAGTACGCTGTGCAAAATTTTGTCTCAATCGGACAATCCTTGGGAGTTTGGTGCACCATTTAGTAAAATCGGACGAAACTAAATATGGAAGCTATATCTATATCTATTTCCACAAAACTTCGGAGTATACCAAACGTGTTCGAATATTTAAAATGTGAGTAAAACCTTAAAAATATAGAAAATGTGATGGGACCTTTATGCGGGAGATTTGTCAGAACATGTACCTATATTGATAATATTCTACATAGGTATATAACATCATCCTAGTAGACGGAATACTAAATTATATCCATTCGGTGGGATTTGTAACGAAAGGATTTTAAAAGGCGGGACCTTTCTGTGGGTTTATTCAACAACTTGGTCATATATCAAAATTTTCTGTTTATTGCCCTCCCAGTTACCGGAATTTAAAACTACTGCCACTTCGGTTAGAAAAAGTAACAAAAAAATCTTAAAAATACAATGGACGCAAAATGTAGAACATTTTCTGTATAGATATATACTAGTCACTTTGGTGTGAAATGCCGAAAAGGGGGCTATACAAAAAGCGGATATTTTCTACAAATATGTGCATCATTCTTTAAGTTTCCGGGATGACAAATTACAGCCACTTCGGTGGGAGAATGCCGCTAAATATAGGTTCATGACGTAAAATCATGAACCTATATCACAAAATCATGAACCTGAACGGAGCAGTATAGTCAAATATCTTCTTGGAACAATATTCCTAGCCTGGGCATTATAACTGATTGGAGGTCAACAAAACCACTTTCATACCCTGGCATCTTTTCCGAACCTTGTTTTCCCGGGGCAAACATTTACACCATAACGTGCATTTTACTTAGAAACGTCTTGGTTGATTTGACCCACTGAATATTGACCGATCATTAGCAAACCTGTCCTTTTAATTGGTTGGGCAGCTTCCCTTCTCCGTGTGCTACATTGTGATGTTCGGTTTATAATTGTGGTCTATTGAACGACTTGAAAAACTCCACAAAAATGTAGTTTTCGGCCCATTTCATCCTCTAAATATCATCTGATCTTTACCGAAAATTGTAGGCTAAGCCCTTGACCATAGCAAAATTACTAGCCATCATCGCGACATTTCCTCCCCATTTTGGAGTAATGGTACTAAGCGGTATCAGATTAGGTAGACCCCTGTAAATATCTACCATCCCATCATACATGCAAAATTTCGTGACAATTCGTCCATAACTGTGGCCTGTATCTTGTTTACAAATTATAATGGACAAACGAAAGGACGATCGGTGTACATAAAGGTTGGACTAGGACCAATATTTCGCGGAGTAACACCCTTGTGACCACACAAAGCTGTAATATTCTGACAACTTGGTTGTGAAGGGTATAATAACGAATTTAAAGGTCCACATTAAGTTGTATGGAGACTATGGAATTATATTAAAAATGTTCTCCGAAGAATTTTTTTACTTCTCATCGTAACGCTGAAATGTAGTAGTTTCTGTTGGTTTTTGACATGTGGACTGTACCCAAAGATAAAATTTCTGGTAGGAATATTTTGCACCAATTTTGAACCCAAAATACGGCATTAGAGCCAATTTGGAATAAAATCCTGCCCAAAATATTGATCCGAAATGTTGATTCTCTAAGCATTCAGAATCCTATTGATTGAGAAATTTACCCAAATTAAGATGATTTGATGCCTAATGAAACCCGTCAATATTCAAAATGTTTCGTAAGGATATTTTCTACCCAAACGTGTCGTTATTTTGGGGATATACCAACACGTGGACTCATTTGCTATACCAAATATGGCAATAGTAGCAATGTGGGTGTAAGATGTCAAAGCTCTATTTTAAATATGTCTACCTCTGTCATGAGCTAGACATATACTTATCTTTCGATCCAGAACATATATTATGGGGCCTAAGATATTTCAAGGATGGTAAATTTAAATTATAAGCAATTCATATTTCTCTCTAAAATATTATCAAACTACTTCCTCACTCGCCCTCCTATTTATGAGCCCAATAATAAAAAACAAAAACTTCAATAAAAAAAAAGTAGCTGAAGACGACAAAAAATGTTTAAATCTAAAGTGGTAAAAGATCCCTCTTATTTGCCAAAGCTTTTGATATTCAAAATAGCTTTACTGCTGTCAGTTGTTGGACTTGTACTGTATGACTAGCTAGCTAGCTGACTGGCCGACTTGTTTGGCTTGGCTTGTTGTTGTTGTTTGTTGAATAGATGGATGGATACGCTGTGTTTTTTATATGGCTATGCGCCACTGGTGACTGAGTGGTGGTATGATTGTGCCCAAAATTGTCCTCAGGCGACTTATTGTTAAGATTTATACAAAAATTTATCGCGCGTACTTAATCTTTGTGTATTTTTTTTCGCATTTGTTGTATTTTTGGTACTCGTCTCCTTCCACATTGTAATATCATTGCGTACATGTGAATGTTTTAAAAGTTCACAATTTTGTTTTGTTGTTTGTATTGTGCTTTGCCTACTATTTCTTGTTCTTGGTGTTTTTGTTGGTTTTGTTATTGCTCGATATGAATGGTTTACGTATGGGCATTAATATTTGCGTTGAACAGTATCATGATATTAAAATGTTCAGTTACACTCAAGAAAAGGTAAAATTTTGGTCGGAAAGATTCACAACTCTGGTATTTTAAAAATGACGCACATTAAGAAAGAAATATCTAAATGGCAACCACAACAAGCTTCGTTGACATATGCAGAACTTCAAAATATCATAAAAATCGATTATACAGTGGTTATGTTAAAATGTTATTTGGGAAGAGGTCTTTTGCCAATTTGAAGCCAGAAAAACTAAATTTGCATGTAGGCGATTTGATTCAATATACAGAGGGGAAAACCAAAACCATTATTTTTATATGAACTATAGGACTATTTAACATCCTTCGGAATATTCGATTTGGGCCAAATATGCCCCGTTTTGTACTATGATTTGTTGCCATTTTAAGGCATTTCTCGATCATTCTTCGATTTTATGGACGCTTTTGACGACCGAGGTGCATCTTTAATATCCAAAATTTCTGAACGGAATCTACGAAACCAAAATTGCACATAATTGGCTGTTACAGTATCGAAACCTTAAACACAATTCACAATTTTAGCCGTTTAGTTTGCATTTTCGGCTTTGTCAAACAAACATTTTTAAATGTACCAACTTTTATCTTTGTTCACTTCAATTTTTATAACCCTGTAACTCACAAGTGAAATGTCATCTGCGAAATGTCACTCTCCCAACGAGCATAAATCTGAAATTGTTTGATCGATACTTTACGGGAAATCTATCAGTACAGCCATCTGCGAAATAATAATAAATTTTTTGAATTCTCATTGAAAGAAAATCTCCTTACCGCAAATGATCAATTGTTTATTCATATTTCGGGACAGATCCCATATAGGACAGATCCCATATATTTGCTGCAAAACCAGCATAAAGCAAAAATTTTTATTTTTGAGTTAATGACATTATATCAGACTTCATATTATGGAAAAAATCAGATGAATATCTCTAATACACTCTGATTGGGAAGCTGTTGAAGTTCCTCTGTTCCTTCTGGGTCCTTGGACACCGCAGAGGTTATAATTTTTGTGATCTTGGGGTTAAAAAAATTGTCGCAGAACAATTTAATAATTTTTATATATAGAGTGATTTGAAAAACACACAAAAATATCAAGGTTTTGGTAAATTTCATCCTATAAATATCATCCGATCTTTACTTAAAATTATAGTCGTCGTCCTTGACCATAACCGGAACTCCATCATCGCGACATTTCCTCCGTCTAGTGTGGTAATTGTAATACTAAATAATATGAGAATAGGTAGACCCCTGTAAATACTTAAATTTAAGTGTATACAACAACGTAATTGGTATCAATTTAAAGGTCAACCACTCCTCTTGGATATATTATCAACTTCTGGGGTCTATTTCCTTCAGGAATAAATATATCCGCCACAGAATACAAGTTTTGTAGTTTTTCACACAAAAGTCTGGGTCTATTTTACCCCCTAAATATTGACTGATCTTCGTCAAAACCGCATGCTTATTCTATGGTCAGACCACTTTCTCTTTGCAAAATTTCGTGATGTTCGGATCAGATTTGTTGACTGTAGAGCAACCATAAAAACACACAAAAATAAAGCTTTTGGTACATTGATATTAATCTTTGACAAGAGTCCGTCGTACATCCAAAATTTCATGATGATTGGTGCATAACTGTGGTCTGTATCGAGTTTACAAATTATAGTAAACAGCGGACGGACATGTCTTGATGGACTCAGCTAGTCGAGATATGACGATACTAAAGGTGGGCCTAGGATCAATATTTCGCGGCGTTACAAACTGGGTACTACCCAAAGCTATAATATACTGACCACATAGCTGTGTAGGGTATAATAATTAATTTATTATATGAATAATTTCTGCATTTTACGAACGCAATTCATAAAACTTAAAAGACTTGTTTCATGTCGGGGAGAGAGAGAGAATAAAAACAACGGTGGTGGTTTTTCTATTGAACAAAAAACTTTTGTAGTTTTGATTTTCCTATTTTGCATTATTATGTCTTGTCTCGTTGTCCTATTTACATCCATATCTCTCATGTTAAGTCACAATTATTGTTCTAATCGTGCCCATGTTGCTCCTATCAACACTTGCTTGACATATTACATCTAGTATTTATATCGAAATAATTTGGAAAATACATATGCTAATTTTATAATAGTAAATAAATAATCATACAATGAAATGCTAAACTAACCACAATCGAGTAAGTGGAGATACAGAATTTGTTAGCAAGAGGAACAATAGCCAAACACACGCTTTCAAAACTAACAACCACCAAGTGAGGGGAGACACGGATTGTCTATGTCAAAACAATAGTTGTAAAGTAAGACGAAGAGAGAAAAATAATTTTGATATTAATGAAACTTTTACATATTTTATAAAAAAAGAAGTACGGAAAGATCAAAAGTCGGACGGGGCCAATTATATGATACCCTTCACCACTTTGGGTACATACAAGAGATGCTAATATGTACAGTATCCTCTATGTACAGTATCCTCTAGGTAGATTAGACATCTTTGGAGGACCATTGAAATGGGAATTAACTCAGTGACGTACATGAACCAAATTAAAACAAACCATATACAAAACAAACTGTAATTTATGAGAAATTTAATCTCAATCATAGAGCAAAAAATGTATAAGATCTATATATTAATGGACGTATTTGAGCTACAGTGGCATCCATCATTTGTTATGCTGAATGAATATATAACAAACATAGACTCATCGGTAAGCATACATAAAATCGGACAAAAATATCTAAATTGGGACCGATTCCAACAAAACCTCCCATACATCAATCTGAACCTAATTTAGTAAACTGTGCAAAATCTTGTCTTAATCGGACAAATATTGGCACTATGGTGGAGATTTACTTAAAATCGAAGAAATGAAGATTTACTTAAAATCGAACGAAAATATATATATGGGAGCTATATCTAAATCTGAACCGATTTCAACAAAACTACGAATATATCAATCTGGACCTACTTCAGTACTCTGTACAAAATGTCGTCTCAATTGGACCAATATTGGCAGCATAGTGATCCAGTTAGTGTTTTGAAGGGTATAAATAGTGTATTTTTCCTGTGTATGGGGAGGTATTTTAAAGGTTTTAGCTGCTGTGAAGTGTCTGTAATTCGGCATTCCGGATTTTTATGGTAAAACAGGTGTTTGCGTTGATGCAACAAATATAATGGAAGAGAAATAAAAACACAAGTGGTTAGAATTTTTTACAAACGTAGATTTGGTTGTTTTATTGAATTGTTCGTGAAATAATTTATATTACCTTTTTACAGTAGTGTAGGGCTGTATGCCTTTTGGTCGTGAACCAAAGAACGAGTGTAATTAAAAGCTAAGATGTCACAATGCGGCGCTTTGACATAGTTACTCGTTAGATGTTGCTACTACCTTTTGTCATTAGTACGAAATACTCAAAGACATATATAAATGTAGTGAACAAGATATAACGATGGGGGCCCAATTTACTTTAATTCAAAAGGAATTATTTCAAAATAATCAACAGATTTTGCAGAAAATGTTCTCTATAGGTTCAAGGATTTTTAAGGTTTTATCAGAATTTTCCCACAAGAGTGAATGTAATTGGGATAAAAAAAAACTCCGACCCATTTTTGGAATATTAAGGTTTTTACCTCTGTAACTTGCCACTACGGATTCCTTGTAAAAAATAAGTTTCCTTATTTTACTTTGGCAGGAACCTGACCAATTTTCGACATTTTAAATGCTTCACATCTGTAATTTGGAATTCCGGAAACAAAATTGCATTATTTTCTTACAGATGGAGAACAATTGAAATACAATAAGGAAAACATTCACGGGTTTAAAGAATGTAACATAATGTTTTAGACAGACTTCATTCGAATAGTGTGTGAGTTTTATAACGCCAAATCATAAATCCCAGTCAGATTGTTTCCCTCCATTTCTTTGACATTTTTCTCCGAGTGTATTACGGCACATCGAACATTCTTTCACACTGCTCAAGTACGACACTGCACTTATTTTTGGTGCCATAACAGATGTAATCAAAATTGTTCTGAATTATTTTGTTATCCTGCATGTACTTGAATTATTATGTTTTAAGAAGACATCGTACATAAAATTGTTTATTCTCCTCATTGTGCAGATCTGATGGTGTATCATTTTCATAAGTATGTCCTACAAAAGAATGTATCGATAGCTGAAGATGAAGATCCAAGGCCATAAAGATGATATTAAATCTCAGGAAGTTCTTCAATGGTATTAGCTGTACAAAAAATATCACATCTACATACCTATAGTGTGTGTCATCGATTATTTAGGATGTTTTACACTTAATCCATTTTGAAGTTAATTTTATATGCCCATATCATTTTGACGACTGCGACATGTATACAGGTTTAGTGGAACAAAAAGGGGAGGGAAATAAATCTATCGGCAGGACACAATTATTGTCAAAGTATTATAATCTTGTTTAGGACCATGTAATATTGATGGTATCATACCAAAAACTTGTCAGCTTTAAATAACATATATCTACCTCCGAAGGTTAATTACAATTTTAAGTATTTACAACACAAACTCTTCTCCAAAGATCAACATTAATCGTTGACATATATACTCCATAGTATAGCACCAAATTGCGTGACATTTTGCGATATGAAATCCTTCTTATAATTATAACGAAAGGCAGCGAATTTAATTATAACGAATAAAAAATTATTCTCTTTTATTTTTGGGGGGTTTAACTCCCAGTTGATCCCAAAACATACCACACACATTCAACAACATGAGAAGAAAAATCTCAACTATAATCTATTTTTTCTATTACAGGATCATCATCTTCATAATAACATATACTGTGTTGTCCTTTTGGTCGCCAAGAAGAAGAAAACATCTGTGGCATTTATGCTAGACTGCTGCACAAAATGTTGAAATTCGCCAGCCAACCGCTTATACGGAGTAATTCGTTAATTAACAAGCGCGATAACAGCAGACAAAGCTTCATACAGTGCACAAACGCAAAAACAAAGCAAAACACATCCAACTTATTACCACCAAAAGTCTGGACTGGGCTATACTGTTCCATGGCTATCGCAATGCATCTTGGTGGCTGATCTTCAATGGCGTCGACTTAGCAGTTGAGAGTTTTCACCACAGGTGCATGATTCAGCTTTTTTGTAAGCTCTACATGGTAATGCATAATATTATTAGTTTACTATTACGTTTGTAATTTGTATACCCTTCACCACACTGTGGTAAAGGGTATTATGTCTTTGTGCTTATGTTTGTAACAGGCAAAATGAAACGAGATAGACACATGGTTCCTTTTGAGAATATGCATAGAATCACTTTCTGAGTTGATTTATGCATGTCCGTCCGTTCGTCTGTCCGTCCGTCTGTAGATGTTAAATTGTAAACAAAGTACAGGTCGCATGTATATTCCGATTTGGATGAAATTTGACACAAGTCACTTACTTGGCCCAAGGACGAACCATATTGAAATTGGAGAAAATCGGTTCAGATTTAGATATAGCTCCCATATAAATTTTCGTCCGATTTAATGTAAATTTAAGGTAAGTACTGAATTAGGTGCAGAACGATGTGTGCCAAGTTTCGACAACATCGGTTCAGATTTAGATATAGCTCCCATATATATTTTCGTCCGATTTAATGTAAATGGTGCACCAAAGTCCCTATGTATCATTCGATGTGCACGAAATTTGGCATCGAGTACTGAATTAGGTCCAGAATGATGTGTGCCAAGTTTTGAGAAAATCGGTTCAGATTTAGATATAGCTCCCATATATAGTTTCCTCCGATTTAAGGTAAATGGTGCACCAAAGTCCCTATATGCCATTCGATTTGCACGAAATTTGGCATAGAGTATTGAATTAGGTCCAGAATGATGTGTGCTAAGATTTAGATATAGCTCCCATATATAGTTTTTTCTATGTAAATGGTGCACCAACGTTCCTACATACCTTTCGATTTGCATGAAATTTGGCACAGCGTACTGAATTAAGTCTGGAATGATGTGTGCTAAGTTTCAGAAAAATCGGTTCTGGTTTCGATATAGCTTATACATATATATTCGTCCGATTTTACATAAATGGTGCACCAACCTTCTAATGTTTGTCCGATTAACACGATTTTTGCACAACGTATAAAGTTAAGACCTGAATAACGTTATTGCGTTTTGTTGAAGCTGATGTAGATGCTGTCATAGCTTCCATATGTATTTCGAATGGATGTCTAAATGAAATTAAAATTTTAACAGTGCGGCGACCGAATAGCGTGTATTAATTTTGCTATAAGTCGTTTTTCATAAATTTGTCCCATGGTACATGGTACAAAGTCTTCTTTAAATCTGCCCGAATGAAATTAAATTAATCATAGGTTGCAGAAAGACTTGCGTATGTTCCTTGGAGGGGATACATATGTACAATATGCCCAAAGTGGTGAAGGGTATCATATAGTCGGCCTAGTCCGACTTTACTGCTTTCTATACTGGTTATAAGTTATGTTGTTGTTGTAATACAAGAAGGGACGTCATTATGAGTTGTTCAGCCTAAATCTATCTCGTAGAAGGAGAGTATATGACCAGAGAATGGTACCTCCCTTACAAATTTTCATAATTTTGCTGAAAAATAAATTTTGTAATAACCTACGAAAACATTATTCGTTTTGATCCAAAGTTTACCCAACCTAATATTTTTACTAAAATTTATATTTACTTCTTTGAAGTTAATTGAAATGGCTCAAGTTGACTCACTCCGTAAATCACGTGTTAATGCTGTTCAGGCCTGTCTGAGAAACCTGTTCATTTATAGATTCACGGTTGTACTTGTGGACCTTTCTCTCTATATATATATCATGAAGATCGCAGACGTGCTTGGGCAGCATTAAATTGTGTCGATGTACGGGTATGATCTTCCTCTCCTCATGAATATGGTCCACTAGTGCCGTAAGGAGATGCCATGTTGAAGTTTTCAGTTCTTCCACTGCGTATCACATACATTCGCAATCTACACTGGTACCCCATGGCAAACCATTGTCCGGCCTATTACCTTATAAGGGGTCCGCAGCCCATGTACTGTCGTTCAGCGACTTTAGGACATTGTGCCTTATCCCCAGTTTATATGATAAGGCACCATGTCCTAAAGGGGTAGTTTGTGGTCGGAATTTGAAATGAAGTTCAGCGGGAACTTTATTTCAGTCGTTCGAGTGGTGATCGGCATGGTTATGGATTTGGTGCTAGATATTTTCATATTCCTCAGATGGAAAAAATCTCACAATATCAGCATATCGCTCATTTGCTACAAGAAAGGCGATTAAGAAGCGTTTTAAGTCTCAAGTGCCCCACGCCTTACAAAGGAACAGATGAACTACTTAAGCTTCTGAATCAGAATGTGTAAGAGATATTCATCTGATTTTGTACACAACATGAAGTCTGGTATAGCGAACAATTCTGCATCATTAACTAAAAAATCACGATTTTTGATTTACGCAGGTCTTGCAGCAAATGTTAACAATACTAGTACCCGACACCATAGAACCAGATGTCGTGGAATTGTTTTGTATGTGTGGGTAAGCCACTTTTCGATAGAAGAGCTGCAGAACCCCTTCCAGTTACGACCAGGATTGGGGTAAACCCCCTTGCAGGCACATTAGGCAAACATTTTACCTTTTGCCATTAAATAACCAATATTGCGGGTTTTCTATGCCAAAACGTTGACTCATATTAAACAAAGATGTTTTGAACACTGTAAGAACCTAGAGTCCTAAATAGAAGTCCGAAGTCTTGAATAGGCCGATAGAAGGTATTGTGTCTATAGATGACCAGTATAATGGCATATATCTATAGAAAACCTATAGATATTTTAATTCCCTACACAACTATGTTGCCAGGGTATTATAGCTTTGTGCAGCCCCAAGAGTTTATAACGCTGTGAAATATTGGTCCGAGTATACCGATCGTCATATTTCGACTAGGTGAGTCAATGTAGACATGTGTGTCCACCCGTCCGTCTGTCCATTATAATTTATAAACACGATACTGGCCACAGTTATGAACCAATGGTAGGATAGGTTCTGGCAAAAGAAGACCCTATTTTTCTTAATAATGATCCGTTAATACTTGACGGTGACGAAATGGACCAAAAACATTATTTTTGTCTGTTTTTTCTGGTCACTCTAGAGGCCACAATTATAACTCCAACACCACTAAATTTTACTCGTGAAGGACATAGACCCGAATAGAGTTGATAGTATATCCAAGAGAAGTGGTTGAATTTTAAGTTAGTTGGTATTTTCGGTGATGTTGGGTTGACTTAATTTATATCAGATTTTGTAATCGCTCTAGAGGTCATTATTACATGCAGACCATCACATATTTTTCACGGTGAAGAGGATCTGACAAAATAATTTGAACTGCTGTTTAGATGCTGATCTGTCAATATTCCGAGGGTCAAATCAACCAAAACCTAAAGTGACCAAATTTTTATTTTATGGCGTAAATATTCACTTCGGAAAAACCGGATTTAGAAAAAATGTCGGGGTTAGAAAGTGGTTGAACTACAATCGGTCAAGATGAAGTTCCAGTTATGGTCAAAGGCGAAGCCTATAATTTTCGGTGATGTTGAGTTGACTTTAGTTTTATAAGATTTTCTAGTCGTTCGATGTGCTGTTTTTATATGCAGAACATCATATATTTTACACGCTAAAGGGGATCTGACCAAATACTTAGAACGACTGTTTAGATGCTGATCTGTCAACATTCCGTCAAATCAACCAAGACCTAAAGTGAACAAATTTTTATTTGATTTTTATTCACCTCGGAAAAACAAGATTTGGAAAAAATGCCAGGGTTAGAAATTGGTTGACCTACAATCGGTCAAGAAGGTGCAAATATCGCGAAATATGGCCCAGGATCAGAATATAGAACCACAGAAAGTTAGATTTTCGTGGTAGTTGTGTGGGGTATAATATGGTCGGCTCCGTCCGACTATACTGTTCCGCTCACTGGTTTATGTCTATAAAAGGAAGACCGATGGAAGACCTAATATTTATAAAAATCCGATAGAAAGGACCCATAGAATGGCGTCCATTAGAGGAGACCAAAAAAAAAATACAGAAGATCGACAATAAGGGCATTTGCGAAATTTGTTTGTAATGTTTCACATCTAAGACTTGGTTTATTTCACCCATTAAATGTTGACATATAATTATAAAAATATACATACTTTTTCGTCGGAGAGGGATACTACTAAATGTGGATCATGTTCTGTGCTGTTACAAACTCATGGTCACATTAAATTATAATACTCTCACAACATAGTTGTGTACATGACCAAGATACACCATGGAA
This sequence comes from Musca vetustissima, assembly GCF_032173495.1. Taxonomy (NCBI): domain Eukaryota; kingdom Metazoa; phylum Arthropoda; class Insecta; order Diptera; family Muscidae; genus Musca; species Musca vetustissima. Next base: position 18,233 of record NW_026880842.1, read on the forward strand.
ATATAGAAAGAATTCTACCCCTGAAAGACTTTTAAAAAATTCTTCAACTTGAAAAAGATTTATAAAAACTCAAAATTATTATATGTATGTAGGGTATACAATTTTCTACATACTCAGCGTTACAAACATTTTTTAACTGGCTACGTTGTTATATTTATGTTTGCTACGCCTGTTGCAGGTTCCTGCATGGACAGTTGTTGCTGCAAATATTTACTAAAATGTAAGCCTCACATATATACGTACACATGATCTGAGGAGGACAAGTTTTGTTGCAAAACAAATGCAACCCATTGCTTATAATCCACATACAGGTGAACACAAAAATGTGAAGATGAAAAAACAAAATAATCCAAATTACATAATTTTTATTTAGAGTAAACTGATCCTTCTCTCTCCGGCTGCACTGTTTTTCAAAATAAATGAGGCTAGGCAATTTCTAACCGTTGTGTGTTTTTATTTATTTGAAAATTTTAATAGAAGATCCGAAATATAACTGCTCTTTGATAAATGTACTCATATTCTCGACCGACAAAGTTATTATATTTCGTACAAACACACACTCACACACGTTCTGAAGCATACACATGTGCTTTGGTTCCAGGAAATCTGTGAGACGGCCAAGGTCGTTTCGTTGTATTTTATGATTTGGCTGTTTGGAGTTCTTGGAAAACTAAAACCAGAAACTGTTTTCTCACATACAAATAGAAAAACTAATTACAATCTGATATAATGTCTAGTGTGTTTAGTTGGGTCAGTGGCTTTAATAAACTACAATTTTTTTATGGAATTAATAACATTTTTGCAGTTTGCAGGTGATTGTGGTGAGTGTCAATAATTTGCAACATTTCTTTTGAAAAACAAAAAGAAAAATGTCACAAAAAAATATTAAGAACCAAAGGATAACATTAAAGTCTAATTATAGTATAAACTTAACAGAATGAAGCTATTAAGGATTAAATTGATAGTCCTACAAAACCCAAGCTTATGACATATGGTATGTTCCAGTACTTTTTTAATATTAAAGCTAAATAATTTGAAAAGTTCGGAAACGCAAATCTAGTAAAAATGCCAAAATTAGATGGCAAAATCAACATAACAGCCAATTAGAAATAGGCTTTCCTGTTTACCATGTTTACTCAGCCAAATTTCTCGAGTAAAAATTTTACAAAGAGAACGCCATTTTGTTTTGTGCTCTCTTAAATTTGATTCAATGTTTTATCGGATTTGTGGGTTCAGGAACGGTTTTCAAGTACAAAAATGAAAAACTAGTAAAATTAGTAGATTCTTTTCCTCATCTCAACACTACACACCAATCCTGACCGCAACAGAAATCTAGCTCTACACTAGATTTGGTATCATTTATTACCCTCTGTTCTTTTGTAAGACTTATATCCAAAACCAGTAAGAAAAGTACTGAAGTTGGACTGGCCCACTATATGATACCCTTAACCGGTTTGGGTATATTCGACATATGTATCCTAACAGACGTCACGTTTTTGTTATATATCTATATCTGAACCGATTTTAGGGAAACTTGCCAGAGATTAATTTATATTACTTCAGTACGTTGTGCTAATCGGCCTAGCTATGGATCTTTTCACGAAGCTCATCAACATCATTCCACACTTAATTCAGTATCCTATTTGTGCAAATCGAAAGATATATAGGGGCTTTGGTGCACCAATTACATAAAATCGGACGAAATTATATATGGGAGCTATATCTAAATCTGAACCGATTTTCACGAAACTTAGCACACGCCATTATAGACTTAATTCAAATCGAATGATTTTCAGAGACTTTGGTGCAACGATCTCCTAAAATCGAACGAAAATATATATAGAAGCTATATCTAAATCTGAACCGCTTTCAACGAAACTTTGCACACATCATTCTAGACTTAATTCTGTATTCCATGCCAAAATTCGTGCAAATGAAAATATTTCCAGGGACTTTGGATCACCATTTACCTAAAATCGGGCCAAACTATATAAGGCAGCTATATCTAAATTTGAACCGATTTTCATGACACTTAGCACACATTATTATAGACGCAATTCAGTACGCTATGCCAAATTTCGTGCAAATCGAAAGATATATAGGGTCTTTAGTGCACCAATTACCTTAAATCGGATGAAAATATATATGGGAGCTATATCTAAATCTGAACCGATTTTCACGAAACTTTGTACACGTCATTCCAGACTTAATTCAGTACGATATGCCAAATTTCGTGCAAATTGAAAGATATATAGGGATTTTGGTACACCATTTACATTAAATCGGACAAAAATATATATGGCAGCTATATCTAAATCTGGACCGATTTTAATGAAACTTAACACACATCATTCTAGGCCTTATTCATTACGCTGTGGCAAAATTCTTGCAAATCGAATGATATATAGAGACTTTGGTACACCATTTACCTTAAATTGGACGAAAATATACATGGGTGCTATATCTAAATCTGAACCAATTGCAATAGGGTTCGTCCTTGGGCCAAACAAATGAGCTGTGCCAAATTTCATCCAATTCGGATCATAAATGCGACCTGTACTTTGTTTACAATTTAACATGGACAGAAGGACGGATATGCATAAATCGATTTAGAAAGTGATTCTATACATATTCTTAAAAGGAATCATGGGTCTATCTCGATTATTTTTGCCTGTTACAAACATTTGCACAAAGAAATAATGTCCTGTACCACAGTGTGGTGAAAATTACCCAAATCCAAATATAGTACCAATTAGTACGCATTAATATAATATTCCATAAGTACGAATTTGCAAAACTGCCCACATATCCCATTCTGAATTTCAAATTTTAGGATTTCAGCTCTTTTTAGTACGCATAAATACAAATTTCCATTACTATCTACTGTTCACCCAAAATTCGAATTGTACCAAATTTAGTACACATACGTACGAAAAAAAAAGTTATACACTCCAAAAGTAGTCTTACGATCAAATTTAGTATTATTTAACACACATAATTACAAAATAACAAAACTATACCCATTCTACAATCCTACACTTCAGCAGTAATTTCAATGCCAAATTTCAGGATTCCAGCTCCATCGGATCACCTAAATCCAAATTGTATCAAATTTAGAACCATTTATCATAAGTACAATTTCCCCTTACTACATACATAATAAATTCCAATAGAAATCTTATTCCCAATTTTAGGATTCCAAACCTATAAATTTAGCCTAAATCCATACTGTACCATATTTAGTGTAATTTAGTACACATAAGTTCGCATTTCCAAAATTATTTACAAACCTCAACGTTACACTCCAAGAGTAATATAAATTCAAAATATTTAGTATTCCAGCTTTACTATTTTACATAAATTCAAAGTGTACCAAATATAGTACCGTTTATTATCTTTTGTATCAAATTAGTACATTTCATACACACAGGTACAAATTTCGAAAACTATTTTATACCCCCAATCCTACACTCCAACGAAAATCTTATTTTCAAATATCAGGATTCCAGCTCTATTGATTCACGCAAAATTCAAATTGTACCTAATTCAGTACATATAAGTACGAATTTTCCAAACTACCAAGATATCTAAATTCTACAATGCAGTAGTAATCTTATTACCAAATATCAGTGTTGCAGCTCTATCGGTTCATCAAAACCCAAATTGTACTAAATATAGTACCAAATTAGTACTTTTCGTACACATAAGTACAAATTTTCAAAATTGCTTATATTTCGCTATCCTACATTCCAACGGCAATGTTAATTTCAAATTTCAGGATTCCAGCTTCATCCGTTTCTCCACATTCTAATTGTACCAATTTTAGTACGGCTTGGTATTTTTCGTATACTTTGGTACACGCTTTCAAAACCACGTCCTTTAATCGATCCCACTTCTCAACCTTAATTCGCCTTCCAAATTTCAAGTTTTTAGCTCTATTCATTTTAGTACTTTTCGCATACTTATAGTTCGAATGTCCACTTATTGGTTGATAGAATATAAAAAATTCGAATACCCGAACGAAGGTACATTAAAGTCGTCCAGATGAATTGAAAACCAGTGAAAAAGCGTTAAATTCGGCCGGGCCGAACTTTGGATATCCTCCATCGTAGATATATTGGCAAATACTTGAAATGAAAATATAGGGAACATAGCAAAAAGTGGACCTATACCGACATTTTTACAAACCGACTATGTATATTTATAATTTTTAGTGGAGAGATTTCCTACGCAATAAGAACTCAAAGTACCAAATTTCAGCCTAAACGTGGACCGATATAGCCCATCTTCGAACCTGGCCTGCCTGCAGATCAAAGGCGACTCTATGCAAAATTTTGGCGTTCTATCTCAATTCGTTTAGACGCTAGAGTGATTACAACAGATAGACGGAGAGACGGGCATGCTTAGATCGTCATAGAATTTTACGATGATCAAGAATATAGGGTCGAAAATGGTTATTTCGATGCGTTACAAACGGAAAAACAAAACTAATATACCCACCATACTATAGTTGAGGGTATAAAAAAAGAAATATGTTTTAACTTATCATATCCTAGCCGTCCGTACCCCTCACTGTATACCTCAGTGTGCAACCAACTTATTAAATATGTTTTCCGTTCTATCTATTGTTTTCAATATTTCCGACATTATTTAAATTCCTTTCACCAAAGGAAAAATCCATAATAATCTCAAGCGCATGGCGCTTCGTTCCAGTGACAGGTTGTTGAAGAGTAGAAGAGAAGAGAGAAAATCCCATCAAAGGGATATAGGCTTTCTTTTAAGATTGCAACAAGCTCTAAGATTAGAACCTTACAAAAGATAACCACGATAAGCAATGACAGTTTAGGACATGTTTACTCCTTTCTTCTTCCCTTTACAATAAATCCTCAACGGGTGGTAGTGGACCGGAGTAAACTCAAACCTGCCGTTGCAAAAGGATTAACGACTTTCACAAAGAACCGAAAAAAGGGGCACGCGTTTGGCTTATAAATCGACGAAGCCGAACAAAAGGCCAATGGACAACGGCCAACAACTGTAAAGAGATTATCTGAATATTGATGAAAATATTTAGAAGTTTGTAATAAAATGTACAACGGCATGTTGTTTTGTGTTTCATTTGAGTTAGACTGTGTTTGTTAGTGTGTATGCGTGTGTCTGTGTGTGTGCAAGAAGTTTTGAAAACTGTTGTTGCAGTCGACATAAAAAGGTTAACAAGGAAGAATATCATAATCCCAATATGTTTTGTACATTCATATAGCCAATGTGTCCGTTTTTTGGTGTTATTGTTGTTTTGTAGCAGAAAATGTGAATTGTTGTTATTAAGATATGTTCGTATGTATGTATATCTTCTTGTGTAAACATTCACTCGAGCTGTTTTGTAGAAAAGGCACCTGTACGTATGCAAAACTGAGCATTCACATTTGCTTATTCTGTTGATAAGCTGCTGTTTTTCTTTCTTTTTTTCTTTATCCTTGTTTATCCTTTTTGTTCCACATGCACATATACGTATATGTTTGTTGTTATTATTTGTATTTTTAACTGATGTTAACATAAAAGGATTATTTTTATTATACTCTCTGTTTTTGCCTCTCAATGTTTGCTCTTTTCACAGCGTGTGTTCTTTGTATTGTATTTTGTGTTTTGTTTTTCTTTCTTCTTTTTTTTTTTTTTGGTTAAAGAGGAGAAAAAGAACACAGACAGGATGTGCAAATTTGTGTTTTCATTATATGTCATAGTTTTTTAGCGCGCTACTTTTGTTCATTTGATGAACGGATACATGTTGTTAATTTTCTTTCGCGAAGAGTGTAAAAAAAATATCGTTGGAATTAGTAAATGTTATTTTCGGTTTGTCTGGGCCTAATATGTAGGTTATTTATACTGGTATAATTCAAGTCTATGTAGTCATATGGCCTAATATCAATTGATTATTTTTACAAAACTATCTCAATCCTACACTCCGACAGTAATCTTAGTGGCAACTTTGCAACAGGATTCCAGTCCTACCCGTTCACCGAAACCCAAATTGTTCTAAATGCAATACTTTTCGTACCCATAAGTACGAATTTCCAAAACTACCTCTCCTACGCACTCCAATAATATTCTTAATTTTTCATTTAAGGATTCCAGCCATATCCGTTTACTAACATCTATATTGTACCAAATTTGGTAGCATTTATTACTTTTCGTAGACGTAAATACGATTTTTCAAAACGTGCTCAATTATACACTCCAACAGAAATTTTAATCATAAATTTCAGAATGGCAGCCTTATTCATTGACATAGATCCAAATTGTATCATATTTAGTACCATTAGTACTTTTCGTAGTTATGAGTTCGAATTTCCAACACTGTCTCAGTAATTTCCCATCTCTATCCTTTTATTCAAATCTAAATTGTACCAAATTTAGTACCATTTAGTACACATAATGACGAATTTTCAAAACAACCGACATATTTCAATGCTGTACTCCAACTGTAACTTTAATTCAAAATTCTGGAGTCCAGGTACATATATCGGTTCACACATAATCAAGATGTACCAAATATTGTACCATTTAGTACACATAAGTACTATGCTTCCACATCTCAATTCTATAGCAACCATTATTCCAAATTTTATTTTTCCAGCTCTCTCCGTTCACCCAAATCTAAATTGTACCAAATCTAGTGCCGTTTAGTACTTTTCGTACACATATGTATATACAAATTTCTCATGAGGTCTCTATAGCTCAATCTTCAACAGTAATCTTAATTCCAATTTCCAGGTTTTCAGGTCTATCACTTCAAGCTAAATCCAAATTGTACTAAATTTAGTACCATATATTACTGTTCGTACCAATAAGTACGAATTTCCTAAACTACCTCAATCGTACACTCCAACAGAAATGTTGATTCCCAATTTGAAGACTCCAGCTCTATCTATTCACATAATACTTACTTTTCGTGCACATAAGTACGATTTTTTAAAGCTACCTCAATCCTGTTCATCAATAGTAGTCCTAATTCCTATTTTCAGGATTCCATCTCTATACGCTCAATTAAATGCATATAGTACCAAATTTGGTACCATTTTGCACATTTTATACACACAAGTACGAATTTCTTAAAAAAAATCCGTACATCAACAACACTTCCTAATCTGTACCCCATATAAAATTTCAAGATTCTAGCTATATATTTTTACCCTACACAACTATGTTGTCAAGGTATTATAGCTTTGTGCTGCCCCAAAAATTTGTAACGCCGCAAAATATTGGTCCTAGACATACCTTTAAGTATACCGATCGTCATATCTCGACTAGCTGAGTCGATCTAGACATGTGTGTCCGTCCGTCCGTCTGTCCATTATAATTTGTAAACACAATACAGGCCACAGTTATGGACCAATCTTCACGAAATTTTGCATGTGGGATGGGTTCTGGCCAATGAAGACCCCTATTGTTTTTGACAAAGATCGGTTAATATTTAGAGGATGAAATGGACCAAATACTAAATTTTTGTCGGTCTTTCTGGTCGCTCCTGAGGCCGCAGTTATGGTCCGAACATAGTGAAGTTTTACATGGAGAAGGGGATCGGGCCTAAGAATAAGCATGCCTTTTTTTGATAAAGATCGGTCAATATTCAGCGGGTCAAATGGACCCTTACTTTTGTGTGAAAAATCACAACATTCTGGGGCGAATATACTTGCTCCTGAAGGACATATATGAGATGTTGATAGTATGTCCAAGATGTGTTCTTGACCTTCAAATTGATACCAATTAAATGGCTGTATGTACTCCGATGCGGGAGTTATGCGTAATGAAGTAAAGGTGACTATGTGCATTTTATTACTTTTACTCCATTAGAGGACGGAAATGTCGCGCTGATCGCTTTGAAATTGTACATGAAGTTCCGATTATGGTCAAGGACGGCGCTTATAGTTTTCGGTGAAGTTGAGATTTCATTCAGGGGGTGCAATGAACCGAAAACTTTAATTTTGTCAGATTTTCTATTCGCTCCGGAGGCAATTATTATATACAGAACATCACATATTTTACAAGGTGAAGGGGATTTGACCGAATACTTAGATCGGCTGTTTAGATGATGATCTGTCAATTTTCCGAGGGTCAAATCAACTAAAACCTAAAGTGACCAATGTTTTATTGTATGGCGTAAAAATTCACTTCAAGAAAAAACATTTTGGAAAATATGCAAGACTTAGAAAGAGGAGTTGTTGATCTATAATCGATAAAAAGGGTGCAAATATCACGAAATATTGCCCAGGCTCAGAATATAGACTGCCGAAAGTGTGCTTTTCGTGGTAGTTGTGTAGGGTATCATATGGTCGGCCCCGTCCGACTATACTGCTCCGCTCACTGGTTTCAATATGTATACAATTAGAACTAAATTTAATAAATAATAGTTCTTTTCGTACACTTTTAGGCCGAATTTCCAAAAACCCTTTTGTACACCTTTCTAACTTTCCATCAGTGACCCACATTCCAAATTTTAGAATTCTAGTTCTTACCGTTCGCAAAGGTTATGATATTTGGTACATTTTAGAATGTTTCTAGTACGAATTTCCAAAAACACAGCCTTGTCTCACGCCTACACACCAACAACAACACACACTAAAAATTTCAAGCTTCAGGCTTCAGCCGTTTCGTCTGGCCGATGATATACCTGTCACTCAGTCACTCACTTAACACCAAACTCTTTTATATATTATGATTAGTAGCAAGTAATCCGATTTAATACTAGTTGCAGTGTATTCCCGGTATACCATAAAATTTATATTTAATTTTGCACTGCTAAATCAGTGTGTGCTGTGCAAATTTTCGTCTTAGTCGATTAAACGTAGGTGCATAATTTCATGAAATCGGGCGAAATTATATATAGTACCTATATGTATATATGTATGAATCGGTTTAAAGCAAATTTAATGCACATCATTGTAGGCTCATTTAGCGACCCTGTGCCAAATTTCATTACTTTCGGACAATTTTTGATTTAATGGTGGATGGAATCGATAAAATTTCAACCGATTTCAACGAAACCTAATACATGGCATTCTAGAGTCTATTTGGTACGCTATGCCAAATATCGTGTCAATTGATAGAAACCTTTGGATTGGATCAAATGGGACGAAATTACGTATTGGAATTATAGCTATTTCAACAGGGTACGTCCTTGGTTCAAATAAATGAGCTGTGCCAAAATTCATTACATTCGAATCATTAAGCGAGACCCCCATACAAATGGGGGTTTATGTGAAAACATGGACTTATACTTAACACATTCTGTACAGAATACGAAAACTAAATACGATTATAAATGCGGTCAAAAAAATGACCTTTATCGAAATATTCCTTAAGGATATTTTTACCTCCAGGAAAAAGATATGCCGATTCGGGGATGAAATTTAGATAAAACCTTCAAAATATCAAAAATAAAACGTGATCTTATATGGGTAATATTTCAGGAAATTCAATAAATCGTCAAAAAAGGAGTGTTTTCTAGAAGATTTATTTGTGAAAAAAATGTTTTTGAACGCTTCCAAAACTTCTTCTGGCGACGAAAATCATTGACCACATTTTTTATCTTTTGTGCGGGATAAAATGAATTAGTTGAGTTATGTTAAGGGATGTGCGGCAGTCCTTTACAGCCGTTCAAATTCATATTTATCAAACTGTTGATGTATTCTGCAAATTAGCGATGGACACCTACAGAGTATATTTTCAATTGTTTTCAACTCTTCCTTTGTCTCACATAGAAGGCATTCATTTGCTAAGTCAGTTCTGTACGGAGGATGACCTATCAATTTCGCTGTATTCTTGTTCATCAGAATTGTTTCACCCTTCATGAAAATGGTAAGACAATATTTTTCCTGGGACATACCATCAAGACGTGGATACTGTAACGAATATTTTTCCTGGGGCCAGGGCTTGGAGTTTGTAAAAAATATTTTTCCCGGGGCCAAGGCTTGAAGTTTGTAAAGAATATTTTTTTGGCTTGAAGTTTGTAAAGAATACGTTTTTTATCCGAGGGTCCTATATTTTCAAGCGAAAAGATATCCACTTGACCAGTTTTGCCGAATAAACGTGAACAATAGTTACTACTAAATGAAGACGTATCCCTTTTATGTTCTGAATTGTAATTACTCCAAAAGTTTCCAGCTTGTTGTGCCGTTTTAAATTTTGTGTCTTGAATGGGCTGATTAACAATTATGAAAACAGTAAAGCTATGCGGAATAAAACTGAGTTTATCATCGTGATTAAGAAATTTAAAATATTTCAACATATACCTTAAACAGAATTGTAAATATTATGTTGTAAAAATGTATATGTGCCTTGTTGTATTTTATTACATAAAATAACATAATTTGTTTTAGTGAAACTTAATTGTTTTATTGCCTCAAAATATCCAGTTAAGAACATACACAGCAGCGCGAAAAGAAAAATAAAACTACTTCCAACTCAAATAAAGGATGTGCAGGACCATCAATGAATAAAATATTTACTAAAACTCAACAACTAGGAGGTATAAATACCAACAACAACAAAAAAATACATAGCAGTAAAAACAACAACAACAAAGAAACTATTCCAAAATTGTTCTCTCCTCGTTGTCTATTTATCGCTTAATACCAATCAAGCCTTACTTAGTGTCAACGAAGTGTGATTCTTATCTTTGAATGCGGTGAAAATGAAAAACCAAATCAAAGAAATTCTACCGACCCCAAAATGCCAACATTTTTGTTTCTTATCAGAGACGTCCAACTGTGCACAGCCTACCAAGCACAACCGACCATCATTCGAAGGCAGTAATTATGAGATAAAAAGGTGTGTATTATAGCAAAATAGGAAACTTGGTTAACAATAATGCCGCCATAGACGACCAAAGGGACGAGCAATGTAGAGAGTAAAATATAGATAATATTTTGTTAGGAAGATATGGATGTAGGATGTGTTCCATTCTATGGACTCTGTATGAAATAATGAAACGATATTTTCTTATTTCAGGTCTTTTACCTACTATGAACCCGCAGGCATATTTTGTTTGGAACATATAAACCTTTAAAATATGTAAAGGAGATTTTGAACTGAGCCCACCCAAATCGTATCTGCTTCAGATTCCTAAATGGTACTAGGTCTTATTCTGAAACCAAGGCGTGGATTTTCTAAAGAATGTTTTCCATAGGACCAGCCATCAGGGCGTGGATTTTGTAAAGAATATTTTTCCTGAGACCAAGGCGTGGATTTTGTAAAGAATATTTTTCCTGAGACCAAGGCGTGGATTTTGTAAAGAATATTTTTCCATCGACCAAGGCGTGGATTTTGTAAAGAATATTTTTCCATCGACCAAGGCGTGGATTTTTTAAAGAATATTTTTCCTGAGACCAAGGCGTGGATTTTTTAAAGAATATTTTTCCATAGACCAAGGCGTGGATTTTCTAAAGAATATTTTTCCATCGACCAAGGCGTGGATTTTCTAAAGAATATTTTTCCATCGACCAAGGCGTGGATTTTGTAAAGAATATTTTTCCTGAGATCAAGGGGTGGATTTTGTAAAGAATATTTTTCCTGAGACCAAGGCGTGGATTTTGTAAAGAATACTTTTCCTGAGACCAAGGCGTTGATTTTTTAACGAATATTTTTCCTGAGACCAAGGCGTGGATTTTTTAACGAATATTTTTCCATCGACCAAGGCGTGGATTTTTTAACGAATATTTTTCCATCGACCAAGGCGTGGATTTTTTAACGAATATATTTCCTGAGACCAAGGCGTGGATTTTGTAAAGAATATTTTTCCTGAGACCAAGGCGTGGATTTTGTAAAGAATATTTTTCCTGAGACCAAGGGGTGGATTTTGTAAAGAATATTTTTCCTGAGACCAAGGGGTGGATTTTGTAAAGAATATTTTTCCTGAGACCAAGGCGTGGATTTTGTAAAGAATACTTTTCCTGAGACCAAGGCGTTGATTTTTTAACGAATATTTTTCCTGAGACCAAGGCGTGGATTTTTTAAAGAATATTTTTCCTGAGACCAAGGCGTGGATTTTTTAAAGAATATTTTTCCTGAGACCAAGGCGTGGATTTTTTAAAGAATATTTTTCCTGAGACCAAGGCTTGGATTTTTTAAAGAATATTTTTCCATCGACCAAGGCGTGGATTTTTTAAAGAATATTTTTCCATCGACCAAGGCATGGATTTTTTAAAGAATATTTTTCCATCGACCAAGGCATGGATTTTTTAAAGAATATTTTTTCATCGACCAAGGCTTGGATTTTTTAAAGAATATTTTTCCATCGACCAAGGCGTGGATTTTTTAAAGAATATTTTTCCATCGACCAAGGCATGGATTTTTTAAAGAATATTTTTCCATCGACCAAGGCATGGATTTTTTAAAGAATATTTTTCCTGAGACCAAGGCATGGATTTTTTAAAGAATGTTTTTCCTGAGACCAAGGCGTGGATTTTGTAAAGAATATTTTTCCTGAGACCAAGGCGTGGATTTTTTAAAGAATATTTTTCCTGAGACCAAGACGTGGATTTTGTAAAGAATATTTTTCCTGAGACCAAGACGTGGATTTTGTAAAGAACATGTTTCCTGAGACCAAGACGTGGATTTTGTAAAGAATATTTTTCCTGAGACCAAGACGTGGATTTTGTAAAGAATATTTTTCCTGAGACCAAGACGTGGATTTTGTAAAGAATATGTTTCCTGAGACCAAGGCGTGGATTTTGTAAAGAATATTTTTCCTGAGACCAACCTGGGATACAGACGATATCAAATGAAGAGCCGAACTTTTCACGGGCCTTTTAGATACAGTCCTTATCATTAATATGCCATTATAAACTGTGTCGATTTCGACAGTATGTATGTCAGCCCTTTAAAAAACGGAATGCCATATAGGAGACCTTGTGGTTGGAAAATCCGGTATTTTCCATCCCATTTTTCAATACCAAATATATCAAAAATCCATCTTATGTTTTTTGATCTCTATCGTTATTTCAACACGGCAGACCTACATATGGTCATTGGTATATTGATATAACATGCTATTCTGATCTATATATATTATGGATCCGAATCGTATGTGGTCTCCGATGAACATTTCGAGGTATAAAAACGGAATGGCGAATATACACTCGACCTTAAGATGTTGATTATAAGAAGAGTGGCTGCAACCTTTCCCCTATCATTCCGCATATAACAACCACTTGTATTGTTAATAAATGAAACGCCAGTATTTCTTATTACTACCAATTCAGTTCATCCTTTGTAGTTTTCCTTGTGTCAAATACTCACACAATCCCATAATTGGATGTGTCCTAATAATTGTCCAGATTACAGCGCCTTTGATCTTTCTACCGCCTTCACAACGGCCTATTGTGTTTTTTTCACTTGCCAACCGTAAGGCACTCGATGTTGTCAGTCAGGTTCCCAGGATGATGACAACAAAGGAAGGTCAACTAATTGTTGACTACGGCAAGAACAATAAAACTCAACGAAAACTAAATCAAAATATCATTTATTAAAACTAATGATTAGAGAAAATGTAGCGGCAACGAATATCCAACACCTTGAAGGCAAAAAAAAAAAAACAAATAATAAAAATTGAAAGTCTATTAAAGGACCTGTTTTCTAATGGTGTTTTCGTTTTTTCTCTTTGTTCAAAATCATTAAAGAACAATAGATATTTTAGCAAAACAAAGTCATTGAGACTACAAAAAACCGCTTACCAAAAACATGAGACCACCCCGAAATAAATCGTAGACACACGTATGGAACGCAATCGGACAACCAAAGTTTTTCTTTTCCTACTTGAAAACCATGAAAATTAATGATTATCCAATATTCGCTGTTCTGTTAGAAGGAAACCCCCACAGTGGTAGAACAACAGTGCATGTAATGGCGGGACAACGGAAAACATACTCAACACCTACTTTTGCGTCATTATTTGTCGATATATCAAAATCGAAAATATCATTTATTATATTCGACGATCAAATCTCTCTCTGAGGTTTTTGTTTTCGTAACTTTTTGAAAATGTCAGTGGGTCTATTGAATATGAATTTATCATACTTCTTAGTGTTGTTGTTTCGGTTTTGTCGGCCTGTGTCCCTTGGTGTGTAGTGTGTGTGTCTCAAGAAGATTTGTATATTATGTTTTGCCCTTTAAGCAATGTTTGTATTGTCTTCGGAATATCTCTGTTTTAACAACAACAATATTGACTGGGAGGTAGTCCAGCCCAGTTTTTTTATTGTTGTTGCTGTTGTTGTTTATTCCATCATAGTAAAGTCCATTTTATCTACTATTGGAATTAACGCTTGTCAATTTATTATTATTTTACTCTTTGTTTTTCTTTTTCTTATTTTATTCCGTCCGTCATTCCTTCGTAAGCTCGATCAATTGAACGACCATTGATAAATAATTTCTGCTTAATTCAATTTAAAATTAATTATCATCAGCGTCGTCGTTGTCGACAAGGCTTAAGAATTTTGCAATGCCATCGAATTTTGTCTGTTTGTATTGTTTTCTGTCTGAGGGATTTCTGTATGACTTGGAATGGCAATTGCAATTGTTTGCCTCCATCATTGAAACCTAACTTTAAAATTCACATTAATTGTCTTATCTGTGTACAAATTAATTATATTTGGGTTACCACATCAACATTTGAACATTTATATTGGAGTTTTTTTTTATTTGGTAACGCGATTTCGAAATAATAATCAATTTTCTCTCAATAGGAAAAAAATACCATTTCAGTCAGTGGTTATGGACATGAACGGTATATAAATTTCTTGGATAATGTATTATGATTTGTATACCCTAGTAGTCATTGCCCCTAAAAAGGTCGTATCCCAGTTTTATTATTTTTAAAATTTCAGCCGCATTATCTCACCGATTGAGCTGAAATTTCACCAGTTTTTGTGTTAAAACGTTACTGATTACGATGTGTTACTCATGACCGTGCAATTTATAAAGGAAAAACTTTACTTCTTTGTTTGTGGCTATTGTAGGTTATTTTTCATAAGATTTGAGATAGGGTCCTCAGAAACAATTAATTGATATTCGTAATCCATCGTCCTTTTTCACCATATACCAGATCCTCACTCAGAAAACCCAACAAATTTCGTATTAATTGTAAATTATGAAGATCTACCGGATTCGTTAGAAATATTTACCATAAAAAGATTTAATTATGTCCAATGGGAGCAGATGCGAATCGCTTAACCGGATTTTTAGATAATAAACCATTTTTTTAACTGCTTTTTATATGCATATTCATACATTGTCTTCCTAACAGTTAACTAGATCCGACGTGAAATCAATAAAACCACAGACCCTTCTAATTCGATCACCCTAAATTCCATATTAAATTCATAAAAAAAATAATCCTAGCTACTGGGTGTTACTTTCACTAGAAAAAATCGGTCCACAACTTTAGAAAATATTTTCCATTGAAAATAATTAGAAATAAGCATTCCACATTATTTTCAATAGAAAAAGATTTTAGAAGTTTTTACTGTTAACAATAGACTTTTATATTTTGAGGAGTTTTTATACCCTACACAACTATGTTGTCAGGGTATTATAGCTTTGTGCAGCCCCTAAAGTTTGTAACGCCGCGAAATATTGGTCCTAGACCCACCTTTAAGTATACCGATCGTCATATGTCGACTAGCTGAGTCGATCTAGACATGTGTGTCCGTCCGTCCGTCTGTCCATTATAATTTGTAAACACGATACAAGCCACAGTTATGGACCAATCTACACGAAATTTTGCATGTAGGATGGGTTCTGGCCCTATTGTTTTTGGAAAACATCAGTTAATATTTAGGGGATGAAATGGACCAAAAACTTTATTTTTTTCGGTTTTTCCGGTCGCTCCAGAGGCCGCAATTATAGCCCAAACACCGCGAATTTTTGCATGGAAAAGGGGATCGGGCCAAAGAATAAGCACGCATATTTTTATAAAGATTGGTCAGTATTTAGCGGGTCAAATGGACCCTAACTTTTGTGTGAAAAATGACAAAATTTGTATTCTATAGCGTATATATTTACGACTGAAGGACATAGACCCGAGAAGTTGATAGCATATTCAAGAGGAGTGGTTGACCATTAAATTGATACCAATTATATTGCCGTAGGTACTCGGATGCGCGAGTTACACTTAAATATTTACAAGTGCTTACGACGTCATATATTATTTAGTAACCTATTACCATACTGGAGCGCGGACATATAGCGCTGATCGCTTTGAAATGTTCCATGAGGTTCCAGTTATGGTCAAGGACAACGCCTAAAATGTTAGGTGATGATCAGATAATATTTTTCGGATGAAGTGGACCGAAAACTTAATTATTTGTACTTTTCGAGTCGAAAGCCGAACATCACAACACAACCCACGGTGAAGCGAATCTGGACAAGTAATTAGAGGTGCTGTACTGATTATTAGTAACATTTGCTGATCTCTAGCCAGTCAAAAGTGTGCAACTATCGCGAAATATTGCCCAATCTCAGAATATAGAACCACAGAAAGTTAGATTTTCATGAAAGTTGTGTAGGGTATCGTATGGTCGGCCCCGCCCGACTATACTGCTCCGCTCACTGGTTTTGTTTTCGGCTCATGAAATTTATTTTATAGAAAAGTTGGTTGTCAGCTTCAGGGGAATTTTGATTCGTACAATCTAAGGATTTTTTCTATTTTTTGGAAATCCTTCATTTGGTAGTTTTTTAATATATTCCTAAAAATCACATGCCTATGCAAAGCCTTCATTTAAAAGCATAATTTTTAATTTAAAAACTCACTTTTCAGACTTGGTTCGGAGGCGTCGATATATTTCTGTAAAGTTACAAACCTTTGGTATTGATTTACCAGCCTATTGAAAATCTTGAAAATTTAAAATTGAGAATGAAATTAAGAAATATTTCTAAAAAATCCTTCCTTTTTTAATCTTTGAAAAAATATTATTAAAAATGCCATGACTGTGGCCTTCCTCGATATCATTTAAAATATAATAAAATCCCAGTTAAGGGAAATCTTTCTTAAACAAATACAGATATTTTAAAAATTCCTGTCAGTTGTTGGTAAAAAAATATTTTGAAAAATTCCAGGCCAACAAACTCTTCGAGCATCCCTTAGTTAGTCGTTGAAAAAAAAACAATTTCATAGTCTTTGAATATTCTTTCAAAATCCTGCTACATTAGGAGCTTCCCTTTTATAGTTTTTGAAAAATTTTAAGTGATTATTTATACTCTTTCGAGTCGAACTTGATGATCTAAGTTTTGCAATGAAAAGGAAAGCCAGGATAAGAACCTGCGTACCCACCATTATGCGACGAGTTTCGCCATGGTTAAGCGGCTCATCAGGCATATTGGGCTATGTGGCTTTAGAAAGGTCGTACGTTGATAACTTGTATTTATTCCGCCCTTATGCGAAACTTAATTAAATTCAAATTTGTCAAAGTTCGACATTTGTCTTCATTCTAGGAACAGTCCGTTTCAAAGCAGATTTTTGTTGTAGCGATAGATAATTAATCCACACACCTACAATTTCTTCCATGTTATACACATGTTAAGTGGTCTGGCAACATTTGTGTTGCTTCAACATATTTTTTGAAAAATATGTTTAAAAAATCCTTATTAAAGAAGCCTGTGAATATCTGTCAGTCGTTGAAAAAATTAAAAACTGCAGACCTACGCTCTCTTCGACTGTAGCTTTGATAGTCGTAAAAATTATTTTAATAATTTTAAAATTTTTAACACGTTTGAGTCTTCCTTTGAATAGCCTATCCTTTTGGTAGCCGTTAAAATATTTTTAAAATTCCTGTCAACATATCATCAAAAAATTTATAAATATAACCAGTAAGGAAAAAAGTAAATTCGGACAGAGCCGACTATATGATACCCTCACCACTTTAGGTATATTGTGCATATGTATCCTAACAATTGCATGTCTATGTTCCCTCTTTCTCCAGCAAATCCTAACTTTAATTTCATTCGAGCCGTCTGCGTAACATGGGGAAAGTTTATGGATAACGATTTATAGTAAAATTGATACACACTATTCGGTACGCCGCGTTGTTAAAAATATGGTCTATATGTGGGAACTATATCGAAATCTGAACCGATTTTCCCGAAACTCACTACTCATCATTCTAGACTCAATTTAATACGCTAAGCCAAATTTCGTGCAAATCGATGGATATAAAGGGACTTTGGTGCACTATTTACCTAAAATCGGACGAAAATATATATGGGAGCTATATCCACATCTGAACCGATTTTCAGGAAACTTGACACACATCATTCTAGACCTAATTCATTACGCCATGTGTCTATCTCGTATAATTTTGCCTGTTACAAACATATGCACAAAGACATAATACCCTGTACCACAGAGTGGTGAAGGGTATAAAAATTTTTATTATTTGAATTTCGTCTGTAAGGCGTTGATCTATTGTTTTAAGCTGTTTTTTATTATTTCGAGTCGAGCTTAATGATCAAAGTTTCTCAATGAATATAACTCCAAAGAAAAAAAAAAACAAACTTAAAAAATATCGAAATGTTTTATAGTCGTTCTAAGAATGTGCATAAAAATTCACAAATAAGGTTTTTTTTTAATTAAAAAACGCAGCTTCATATGGAACCTTCCTTTTATAGTCATTGAAAAAATATTTTCAAAAAATCCATCTAAGGATAGTGGAAAATAAAAATATACAAGATATTCGGAAAATGCAGAATACGAAGATAGACCACAGTTTAATGTATTTCAAGATTATAATATAAATAAATTTACACATTATTTTAGAGCCCTTTATATTTTTGAAAAATTGTATGAATGTGAATTTATATGATCCACCAATCTGGTAGAAGTGTTTTCACTTGGTTTATTATTAAATTTTTGAATTTAAATTGTTGAGATTCTTCCCAAGAGAGTTAATTATATTAAAATATATTCAAATGTTGTTATACCCTACACAACTATGTTGTCAGGGTTTAATAGCTTTGTGCAGCCCCAAGAGTTTGTAACACCGCGAAATATTGGTCCTAGTTTTACATTACTCTAAACCCTTGCTTCTCTTTAAATGACAATAAATATTAGATTCATACCAATGTTCCTGAATACAACAATACAAAATTAATGTATATTGAAATATAAATTCTATAAACGAAATAAAGCAATATGTAGCTTTATTTCTTTTATTCATATTTCCCAAAATACTTTATAATTTCACCTAACAAAAACATCGGACATCCAAATCATTTTTACCGACGGCGAAAGGCATTAATCCAAAAGTGTTTGTTTGCTTGCTAAAAATCAAACATTGCCAGACCACATGAACTCTATATTGATCAATTGAACATAGTAAATACAAACACGGGGTGGGGGAAACAAATCTTTAAGATAAAGCTGCGAAAAAAAACTGCATACAAAAATCCACCGAAACAAGTTCTTCGTTATATACACCCAGAAAAAAAAACAATTTTTATTCAATTGATTTTTGTTTCATTCTTTGGGTTTTAATCTAATTTTGTATAACGAAAGCCAACGGCAAAAAGCAAAAGGTATAACAAACAATCACACACACACTACACATCTTGACAGACATGGTGACGAGAATGTTTTGTTTTAGCTCTTCTAGTCCTCTGTATTGGGTAGATATGACACAAGTATCTCAGAGATACAAGGGAGACTGTTGTATCTCAAATGCGAAGAGTTTAGATGAGTAATTTGTTACAGTTCTCTTTTGAGTTGAATGTTGAAAACACTCACTGACGGAAAACGGAAAAACAGTTTTATCGACATTTTGCCATTCAAGTGTTCTCAAAGATTATAACTGAATTGAGTGTTTTTCTATGTTTAAATGTTTAAACTTTTTAATCCGAAAAGAAAAACACTACGTACAGGTAAATAATTAAAAAAAAAAATCAAAATTTTTTAAAACATTCTAATAATTTTAAGTTCTTGGGTTTGAGTCATAAATATCAGTACAGAATTTTTAGTTGCTCTTTCAGAAATTCTCTTAAGCAATGGGGAGAGTATTGACTCATCTCAAACGAAGTTCACAGAAAATTGAGTACTGGTGGGCCCCATACAAATAGCCAACACTCGACAAATACTCAGTGACATTCCGGTTTGCCACAGCATTTGTTCTATACACGCATACATACACAGCCGACCATACACATTGGCCATACGCCCGATTGCGACACAAATTTTGGAGTGTCACACAAAACGAAAAGAGACCGAATTATACAAAGCCACTCGACGCACACATCCAAACATTGCCGGGGCACAGAGTTACACCCAACGCAGCAGACCAAAGAAAAAAATATATATTTTGGTTTGTGGTGATATACTTATGGATGGATAGATAAAAATCTGTTTGTAGGTTTGTTTGTCTGTACGTTAGCCAATGGATGTGTATAGTACATTCATACAAACATATGTCTGTTTGTATGTATGGACTATGCATATAGCTACTGTGTGTTGTGTTTGGAGCAGGCAACAACAACAACAACACACTACCATAACGTGCCATATGATAGAAAAGTCACAGATACAATTTTCGAGGTGGCCTCCCTACAAGTAAGAAAGGGAAAGCGTTAGAATAACAACTACAACAGCAACTCGATAAAATGTCATTGTGTTTGTATGTTTGTGTTGGTGTGCTGACTTTTATGTAGTCTTCGACTTGGTATTCGACAATCAAAGGTGCGTAAGTATGTGTCGCTTATGTCGCCGTTGTCGTCCAAATTTGTTGGATACATAGGGACGTTAGTCGTCGTTCTTGCAGTGTTAAATTGTTGGTATTCCATATCTTATTGTGAGTAGTGTCTCCAAGAGCCAATTATGTCTGAGGACACAAGAATATATAATGTTACATAGAAAGGCGTTATTAAACTGTTGTCATTACTTTCGATTAGATATTGCCTTACACACCCGCCCATCCTAAAGAGAGCCTATTAACAAAATCATGTAGAATTGAGAACTGGAAAATATTATTTGGGGTAATTATAGTTAAATTTAGGAATATATAAGTATTAATTGGAAGCACTTCATATCCAAACAATGTATCTAAACCGACAAATTTGTTCAGAAAGTAATTTAGTTTTTTAATGCGGAACCCTCAACATGACATAATTTAGTTGGTCAGATCGCTTTTGCCCGTGGAGAATTTGTGATGTTCGGTTTATAATAGTGGCCTCTAGAAACATCGCTTCAGATCGATTTCCCCATGGAGAATGATCGGTTTGTAATTGAGGTCTCAAGAAAGCAACAAAAAAAGTTTTCGCCCCATTTTCTCCTCTAAATATCGTATTATTGCTACTATAGGCGTCGTCTTTGACAACAACCGGAAATTCATGTAAAATTTCCCAGCGATTAGCTCAAAAATTACTTTTTCTAGTATGGTAGTTAGGATACCCGGCAAGACCCCTGTTAATATATAATATATAATTCACACTTCCGAATACGTGCATAAATGGTATCCATTTAACGGTGAACCATTCCTCTTGAATATACTCTAAAATTCTCGGGTCTATGTAAATATATACGCAAGGAGTAAATATATACGCAAAAAGTGCAAAATTTTGTTTGGTGGTATCAAATTATAAAAAAAAACTTTCAAATATTAACAATTTATCGGGGGTATTTCTTGGAAGCTCGACATGTATCAGTAGTCGGCAGTGTTAATATTTAAGTTATTTTTATATTTATTCCAACACCTCGTTGGGAACAAAACATGTGAGAGATCATTATATAGGCGAAGACAAGCATTTTTAAAATAATCGGATCTATACGACCCTGGATCAGACAATTTATTTCATTTTATTGGCAATGTAGTTAGCTTTCAAATAACATGCTTATAAGTTCTTACAAGTGATTAAACCTGGAAAATGGGATAACGTATTCGAAATCAATTTTTCCCGATCCGGATATATCTCCCGGGAACTTTTTAGCCTAATGAGATATATCCATGGTAAATATTTCAGACGAATCTGACAGACCTTTTAAATTTGTCAGCGTTCGTAGATATATGCATTTCTGAGCAATGATCGGGCAAAAGTAAAAAAGGACGATGAAAGCGTACGAACATTCATTTCTTGACTTTTATGGCCATATCAAAAATCTTATGAGCGACATTTAGGTAAAATATTTTTGTAGATGAAAAAAAAATCCTCTTGTGTCTGTTCAAAAAAATAAGGTCTGAAAAGAGGGGAGGGAACTCGAGATATAAGGAGGATATTTTTAACCCTTTCAGTGTTTTTGTCGAATATATTCGACATTGAAAATTACTCTCTTTCTGTCCGATTTTTCGGTTATCCTATGTACCGTTACTATTGATGTTTTTGTTTTTGCTGAAAGACAGACGAACCTGGCCGAGGTTTAAAATTAAAATTACTATTTTTTTCTAAACTCCGTCCTTTTATGTGATCTTAAAAACAAAATTTTATATTTTTATTCCGACAAAATTTTTTTGACACTGAAAGGGTTAAAAAAATATTTTTCAATCGATTTGACTTAAGACATATTATCTCAAAAATGCCCTGCAATAGCAGCCAAAAAAAAAAGATATAGAGTTTTTTACTAAATTTACTTTAGAAACAATCCCTGAACTACAATGCCAAAATACATCCATTTGGGTTGGAAAATGCCACCAGCACCTTAAAAATACCGATAACGGGACGGGACCTTTATATAAAGCAATTTAACATAGTTGTACATATGTATATCCAAAATTGTCTGCAAAAGTATTGGAACCCGAACTGTCATATTAACGCCATTTCGGTAGGAAAATATGTCGTAAACCTCAGAAATGAATGGAAATAGGGCGGTATAATTGTATGGAAGTTATAACAGAATATGATCCAATAAATCTACTTTGCAATACCAAACAACCTAGGTGTAGTATCAATATGTGTGCAAAATCCCAAAGTCCTATATTAAATATTGGGATCACTATCGTGATTTCAACAGAAAGAAGGACATGGCACGAATTTTTTACTGCTCAAAAATATATGAATATAATAGGTTATTCAAAGTGATCCAAATAAAATGACAAATTTAATACTACCAACACCTTATGGTGTTTCACTCGAAATAGCGAAATAATCAAGTTATGACAATTATTTAAGGGGCCACAATTGTTATACTTATTGTACTAACTAAAAATTTCTCTTATAAAGTGATATATTATTTTTTAATCTCCCATCACAATATTGAGGGTATCTTTCATCACAATAATATTTATAGTGTCAAAAAAAAATTCTTTGACAGCCCTAAAATTAGCGGTATAACGTAAAAAATGCGGAAAATTAAATTCGAAAGCCCATTATTGAGCGGTACCATTATAGAATGCTCCATAACAATTAATAAAATTATAACCGATTCAGTTGCAAATATGACGAGGACCATATGGTCGTCATTTTCATATACATTACGACAATGCCAATATCGAATTCGCAAATAGGAAAATTTGGATCTTCATATATAAAATGTCTTATGTTTATTTTTTATCTTTTCGCAATTGTTAGGAACAAATTGACAATAAGGCCATAAAAACTCAGTAATATAGATGGGTCATGATTTTTGAGTCGTGACCAATTTTTCAATTTATTTAAAATACAAAACTTAGCTTCAAAATATGTTGCTGGTGTCAATGAAGTCCAGGATTTTCTAAATTTAAATGTACAATCATATATTCGATGTGTACAATTTTAGAAATTGTCACTGTGATACTAATATTGAATTTTAACTTATTTTCCAATTCGATACAAAAAAATTGTCTAATTTCACACCAAGATTTGAAATCTTATTTGAAATACAGTTGTCTTTAAGAATTTCGTTATCATTAAGTATCCATTTAAGTACAATTTCTTTCCTAATGAGATTCTTATTAGAATGTATTAAATATTCAATTCACTCTATTACGTCTACTGCTATACGAAAAATGTAAGCTAATTACTGGCATTTCAAATAAGTTTCTACTAAAACAGCTACTATAAACAATGTATAAAACCTTAAGAAGTGGAAAAAACAGATAAATGCTTAAATCCACCAACAAAAGTCAAGCAAGACAAGAAACAGCTTAAATAACAACAACAACACCAACAAGAAGTAAAAAAACGTGCATTACCTAAAACAAGTGCTAAATGTAAATAATTAACTAAAGAGTAAATAAAGTAAACTAACAAGCAACAGCAACAATACCTATAGCTGGAGGCTAATACTTGGTAAAGAGAATTAACACACTAATGCTAGCAAAGCTTGGGAGACGTGAACATATATACGAGAGGGAGAATACTTCACTATTTGGGGATGTATAAGTTCTCTTCAATAATTGGGAGCTAATCTCAAAATTAAAAAAAAAAAAACAATGAAAAGAGAAATTCAACTCTCTTGGCCGTGCACAAACGAGTTTTATTTGATGCTCTTGTTAGTTTGCAGATGCCTCTTCCCTCGTTATTTTAGGGTTGGAGTATGAGATGTTAGTGGGTCTCTTTGAAATTGTATCACATGGTGGCATGGTGTGGTATGATACAGATGGCCTGGCTTGTGTGGACGGACTACTTAAACAGACGGACAATGGTAATGCTGGGTAAAAACGGCAGCAGCATCGGCAGACGCACAATACAACTGTATGAATGGTCGTTGTTTGGTTGGGATTTTTTTCTTGTTCGATTTTTTTCTGTACAATTTTTTTCTGCTTTGCCTTTGAGTTTTTGGTCTGGTTCTCAACCGTCGTTTATGTTTTACACACTCACACCATGCTGGAAATAAACAAACCCAAAACATACATCCAACCATACATACACACACAATCGGCCAGAAGAGGCAACCATCCAGTCAGCCACATCGATTTACACAGAGTGGTGTGTATTGTCGTCGTCGTTGTTGTCGGTCGGTCGTCCATTGCTAACATGCCAGCAGCCACTCCAGTGGCTTGCGACTTGCCTACTATCGAACATCTGAACGTCGCGTATAGAGCACACATTCAATACGGCGGACGTGGTTTCTAGTTTTGTAAATGCGTCGCAGTTCATTTATTAATAATAATAAAAATAATAACAAAAAGAAAATATATATTTTTAATTAAACAATTTTTGCGGCTCTCCCTCACTCAACATGTGTAAAAATGACACAATCTGAAACAAAACAAAAAATTGTTGGTTTTGATTAAAATTGCCAAACAAAAGCAAAAAAAAAACAAAACAAAATGGCTCATCAAAAAATGCAAACCTAAAAAGAAAGAAATTCAATTTTTCCGCAATGAAAAAGAAGTGAGTTTACAAAGTGAGAATCGTCCAGTAACAAAAAAATAAAACAACCACAAAAAATGTCACCATTTTTTATGCCCTTAAAAAACACCCCCTGTAATTGTGTGAAAAAGAGCGGAACAAAGAATATCCCACCCCTTTTAAGAAAAAAAAAAAACAACATTAGCAGCAGCTAAAGTGTCACCCACCTTAAGGGGAAACCATACAAAACCCAAGACACAGCAAACACACACATTTGTACTCACACATACGCACTCCCGCACAATGCGACAACTCGGTTGACATAACAGCCCAACCAAACAACAACGACGACCAGAAAGTTGCCACACACACACGCAAACCCCATTTGCCTTTGCAGTGTTTCATTTTTTCTGTTCTCCTCTCTCGTTATTTTGTCGTTCAAATTGCGCTCAGCTGTATGTATGTGACTCTTTTTTTCGTCATCGTAGTTCGTTCGTATACGACGACTATCCACAAGCACCAACAACAACAACCACATCGTAGCAGTATGTCGTGGACGTTCTTGTAGTAGTTGTTGTTGTTTTTGGTTTTATATACAGTTTTTTATTCAGTTGTCGTCGTTGTGTCGTTTG
Organism: Musca vetustissima; assembly: GCF_032173495.1. Classification (NCBI taxonomy): domain Eukaryota; kingdom Metazoa; phylum Arthropoda; class Insecta; order Diptera; family Muscidae; genus Musca; species Musca vetustissima. The sequence continues at coordinate 44,098 of NW_026880842.1, forward strand.
GTTTCTGTTATCATTCTGTTTTTTTCCTCTGCATGAATAAATTCTTATTGCTCTCTCGCTCTGGCTGATTGGTTAAGGCATTCAAAAGCAAATAACAAAAACAAAAAATGTCGTCGTGTGTCATTGGCTGAAGCCAGGGCGAGCACCGTCACCCTATAATCGTTGTCGTTGTGTTGCTATAAGCCAAGCATGCCAGCAAGCCAGATTCATATGGGCACACAATGTTATATACAGACATAAAATGAGATCAACAACAACAAGAAAATATCATTTGTTGTCTCCATTCAAATTTGTGCGAGGTGGGAGGTAGACGACATTGGCCCAGCCACCCAACCGCATTTACATATACATATTTATATGGTCATATATACTACCACTACCATTGTCATTATTGCGAATAACCGTTAAAGACGACGGCATCTTTATCATATGAAAATGTCGTTTATTTCTGTATTTGTTTTTTTTCTTTCTCTGGCATCGCCTTCGTCTTAATGCCGTTCTCTTATTTGCTGTTACTAACTAATATTTTGTTGTTATTGATTCGTTTAGTAGGTGGATGCTTGTCATTTAAATAAAAAAAATTGTGTGTTAATAGCCGTCGGCATAATAACACCAAACAAATATGTACGTAAAGAATTGCATCGCAAAATTCACTGTAATTATAGCATATTTAAAAAGGGCAATTTTTATTAAATTTTTAAATTAATATAGTTACTATATATGTGTGTACAAATGTGTGTGTGTGTGTGTTTATTTGTTTTGGGTGCAATAAATATGTGATGTGTGATTATTAAATTTCTAATTTATTTTTAAAGGTTCTAATCATTTGACATAACGTGACCATGTAATATCAACATCATCAATGGAGCAAATTTAAACTAAACAAATGCAAATCATAATAAATGCAATTATATAAAAATGTATCAAAAAATAAACTAAAAGAATTGCATAATATTAATGGATATACAAAAGAAAGTGTATTAGGAAATTTCTATTAAACTACAATTAAAAAAATAACAATAAAATACCATGAACAACGAACATACTATTTGCACAACATTGTCGTCTACACTAAGGGATTACATTTAAATTTTATTGAAGGTAAGCTTTTAACAAAATATGGAAAATTAATTATATGGTGAATAGAATAAAAGTTTCGTGCCATATTTTAAATAGAAGGTTAATTGATCAGTTTTGATATATATTAAGAAAATATAATTTTTCACAATATGAGATGCAGAATTTTAGGAACTTCCTTAGAAATTGCAAATAATCCTTAGGGATGGACACAAAACTACAAATTAATTAAAGCGAATGCATTTTTATATAGAAATTAACTGTTTTGACATGGAATTTGTGGCTTTACTAATTTAAATAAAAATGCTGAAAATAGGTATGTTGAAAAATATAAAATGTATTTTCGCTATCTCTCTGAAATTTCGAAAAGTTATGCTAGATTGTTGTACTAACTGTAAAACAGAAAACGAACGAATTTGATTGCATTTTAACGAAGTCTTTTTGAATTTTTAATAAAACAAAAGGAATAAAATTTAAAAGGATAACCATGTTAATTACTGGATAATGTATTTTTGCATGTTAAGAGAAATTCAAAACATAAACATAATATATTTTCCCAATAAAGAATTTAATGTACGTTTATCCAACAGATTCAATTTAAAAATAAGTTAAGTATTTTTAAAAATCGAAGTGTTTGATTGTAAGTGATTTGCAGTCATTCGTTTGAATTTTTCTCAAGCCGGTCGAGGAACGAAATAAATTCATATTTTTCATAATAATAGTTGTTACAAGAAGCAATTTACAAACTGCGGTTGTCAAATAGATGGATAAATTTATTTAGGAAATTAAAAAGTTATTATGACAATATATTAGAATGGATAAGATAAATACAAATAATTTAATTCATTATATGGAGAAATTTCTTCAAATATTCGAAATACTACAAAAAGTTTATTCCATAAAGGGGCCTTCCTATTTGATAAATTGGGACAACGGATAATATGAAGAAAACTCCAAGAAATAAACAAATGACAATTTGTTGACTTCAAAGACATAACATACCAACACACTCTATGACTTTGAAGAGAATCCAATGAATATTCCATTCCTGACCCACAAGAATCGGAGATATTGTTAAAGATAAAGATACCCAATTGAAGCGTTTCCAATCGATCGATTTTACATATTTTGAATATACAAAGCTAGACACGACCGAACTTAAGGACGTATAAAATGTTTATGTTTAATAATGTAAAGGTACATGTTTATCCATTTCGTGCAATTTGATATTTTGGGTTTTCATTGTATAGCACATCTTCGTTCTAAAAATTATTAATATTAAACCAAGTTTTAGGGTAGCCCCAATATAAAGGTACTCCCCAATATTCGGTATTTTGGGACTGTAATTTTGTATTTAGGTTTCTCTATTTTGGTGTAGTGTAATGTTTAATGGTGTCAAATCGCATGATCTTGTTGGCCAGTTGATATCGCCATGTCGATAAATTACGCGACCAGAAAACCACTCTTGCATGTGCCAGAAACCACATATTCTCCAAATCGCATTCTTCAATAGCTGACAGAAATAAGTCAGCTATCGTATCCTAATTGTCTGTGACATTCGCTCCATCGTCATTTTCGATGAAGTAATTTCCAATCAAACCTTAGGATAAAAGAAGTCTCCAAACAGTGACTTTTCCGGAAACCGGTTTCATTTGTCATTTCGTATTTGTATTCTGTATCGCTACCGGCCCATTTTTAGTCGAATTGTCATTCATTGAAGGTGAAAAATATATTCGCAGAAAATTTTCCCCCATACGTTGGTAATAGTAATTTGTCATTCTGGGTTGGGTCGAAATTTCTTTGCAAGAAATTTTGGTATATAACATAACACTTTGTGACGCTTTAGTTGTAATTTCCTGTCAAAGCGGCTTTATTTTTGGTATTCCGAGTTCATAGAGGGTAAAACCATGTTTTCTATCCAGGTGTTTTGACAACTCCCAACCAAAGGGACTGTATTTTTGCCACTCCTAGTCCTTGCTGAATTTAACCAGAAGAAAAATTTCAATTTATGGGGTATTTTGTGACAAAGCTTCCATGTAGAAATCGCTAACCGTTTCCCATACGTTTAAAGAACTAAAAAAATGTTAATTCCTCTAAAGATAAAAATCCTTTCAAAAGGCATCAAGTTTTTTTTATACCCTTCACCACTGTGTGGTACAGGGTATTATGTCTGTGTGCATATGTTTGTAACAGACAAAAGCAATTGAGATAGACCCATGGTTCCTTTTGAGAATATTCATAGAATCACTTTTTGAGTGGATTTATGCAGGTCCATCCGTCTGTCTGTCCATGTTAAATTGTAAACAAAGTACAGGTCGCATTTGTGATCCGAATTGAATGGAATTTGGCACAGGTTACTTATTTGACCCAAGGACGAACCCTATTGAAATTGGGAAAAATCGGTTCAGATTTACATATAGCTCCCATATATATTTCCGTCCGATTTAATGTAAACCGTCCCTATATATGTTTCGATTTGCACAAAATTCGGCACAGCCTAATGATTTAGGTATACAATGATGTGTGTTAAGTTTCCTGAAAATCGATTCAGATTTAGTTCAGATTCGGTTCAGATTTAGTTATAGCTATATATTTTCGTCCGATTTTATGTAAATGGTGCACTAAAGTCCCTTTATATGTTTCGATTTGCACGAAATTCGGCACAGCGTAATGAATTACGTCTAGAATGATGTGTTTTAAGTTTACTGAAAATCGGTTCAGATTTAGATATAGCTCCCATATATATTTTCGTCCGATTTTATGTAAATGGTGCACTAAAGTCCCTATATATGTTTTGATTTGCACAGCGCAATGAATTACGTCTAGAATGATGTGTTTTATGTTTCCTGAAAAAATTTTCAAATTTAGATATAGCTCCCATATATATTTTCGTCAGATTTTATGTAAATGGTGTACCAAAGTCCCTATATATCTTTCGATTTGTACGAAATTTGGCACAGCGTGATTAATTAGGTCTAGAATGATGTATGTTAAATTTTCTGAAAATCGGTTCAGATTTAGATATAGCTCCCATATATATTTTCGTCCGACTTTAAGTAAAAGGTTCAAAAAATATCCAAAATTAGGCCGTTTGCTACAAAATTTTGCACAACCTACTGAAATTAATATTGCCTATCGTTTGTCAAGTTTTGTAAAAATCGGTTCCGATTTAAATATAGCTCTCATATATAGTTTCGTCCGATTTTAGTTAAATGATACACCAAAGACCCAACATTAAGCCCATTGACACAAAATTTTGCACAACGTACTGAAGTTAGCATTTTGAAAGTTATTTTGAAATCTGTGCAAATTTGGTATAGAGCTACCATATATATTTTCTCCCGAGTTTAAGTAAATGGTACATCAAACTCCTCATGTTTATCAGATATTTATTCAAATAATCAACTGGTGTCCGATTGATATTTGCTTTAAATTGATTTACATAATTTTGTCCCATTGTAAGAAGCAACTCTATAACTGACCAAATGAAACATTTAGTATAAATGGCAGAACGACATGTTTATGGATCCAATTTCATTTTACTGGTCCTTCAAATATGCGACGTCTCTTAGGAATCATCTGTTGAAAATATCCAAAGTGGTGAAGGGTATCATATAGTCGGCTCCGTCCGGCTTTAGGACTTTCCTTACTGGTTTTTTATACGACCCGATCGAACACAATACTCTTTTTACTTGTTTTTAATTATTTTTAACTCAATCGGGAAATAAATTTTATTAAGTACAATGTAAGCGAAATTTTACGACGCATAAAGAATTAATGTTCTTTACCTTATATTTATCATTCTTTATTTTAAAAGTGTTTTAAATCCGTTTTAGTTTCTTATACAAATCTTGGTTTTCTAAAAAAATTTTCGAAATATAATACATATATGCTATCATGTTTAAGGGCACAAAACCACACACATAATTTAAACCACTTAACAATATTTTTGCAACAAATCAAACCCAAGCATTTAAATATCTTAATAATGAAAAATGAAATTAAAGCGCTTTCAAAATAAACGAATAATTTATACATTTTCCAAACTATACATCTATGGGCTTATTGTGGTAGGTTGTGTTATGTTTTATTCAAATAAAGACGAAATACATATTGGAAAAATACCAATAATTTCATCCAAAGTAGCAAAATATTGTTATTTTAGCAATATTTTAAATACCAATGGAATAGCAATAGAGGTATTTTAACACGTGGTTTTTCTCATACAAATGCTGACCCATAATTAGTTTGCTATATGATTATGGTTGGCTGCAAACTACAAACATGGCTGGACTCCTAGAAATATATTTGGCAAATTTTCTTTACATAATATTACAAGTAGAAATTTTATTAAATATTTTTATGTGGATTTGCACATTTGTGGACATACGGCGAATGATCATATCTGCAATTCGAACAGATAATAATTAAAAAAAAAAACGAAGAAACAAAGGCCCTAATGCTGTTGTAGGGCCCACACTTTGGACCAGCTGTTTGTTTAACGTTATTTTTGATCGCTTCATTGATGACGGATTGACGGTTTTGTTGTATGCTTTATCTGTATTTGCTGATGTTGTTATTATTGTTTTTTTTTTTGTTTGTTTTTGTTCGTTTATATTACCGATGTTGTATTTGTGCAATTGTAATGGTAATTGTGTATGTTGGTTGCATGCTACAATGCAACTACAATTGCCAATCAAGCATTCACAAGACGTGTTATTCATTTGTTGGTGTTGCTGTTGTTGTTAGCAAAATTTTGCAATAGTAAATATATATTGTGGATCGACACAAATAAAAGGTATTTAAAGAAACATACTGTCCATAGTACATTTCAGTGTCTGTGTGTGTGTTAAAATACAAAAACATTTCAAATTGTTCATTATTTTATTTTTTTCGAATTCTTATGGTCATCATCATCTGTTCATTATGTAGAATGTAAATATAGCAATATATTTGCAAATATTAAACAAATTTATTATCACCTTGTAAATCTGTTTGTTCAGCTTTTTAGAGATAAGACTGTGACACTTACAACAGACGTTGCCAGATGTTTATAAATTCTATGTGAAAAGGCGACGAAACGTTGGGGCCTTTCGTCTGCAACTGCTAAGCTCAGAAAAGCCCTAAAGTATAAAACATAGAAAGATTTGAAATATCTAAGGGTGTTTAGATATTAAAATATGTAGTACCTTAATAAGGGATATAATGAACGTATATTTTGCTCTAATTTGCTAGAACGCTTCCCATTTCTTGGCGATTATTTCAGTCTCTGTTTCAACACTTTAAAAAATACACTTGGAACCATTTATCTGTCCATTTTTCTACGTACTTTTGAAATTGAACCACATTTGGTACCCATTGGAATGACGAATTTATTTGCTCCAAAGGACAGGACTTTTATATGCAGGCTATAACAAAGGTTTCTTACCATCAGAATATCTGAAATGTCTACCTATAGTCAAATCGCTTTGAATATGAATCCATATTTTAGGTAGAGCTCTGAAATTTTGCACAGACATTGCTAGTACTCCTAGGATGTTTGGTATTGCAAATTGCATTTATCGGTTCACATTTTGGTGTAGCAGCCATATAACGGTATCCTCCCATATTCGGTATTTTGCGAACGGTTTTCTACCGAATTGGCTGTAATTTAGTATTCTGACTTCTCACTGCATAGCACATCTCCGTACTAAAAATTATAAATATGAAACTAAGTTTCAGGGTGGCCCCACATAACGGAACCCTTCAATATTCGGCATTTTTGACACGCACTGTTAAAAATTAAATCTCAATCCGATACCCGTTCGAAATACATATGGAAGCTATGGCTGCATCTGCACCAATTTCCACAAAACGCAATAACGTCATTCAATTTTCAATACGTTGTTCAAAATTTCGTGTTAATCGTACAAACATTAGGAGTTATGTAAAATTGGACGAATATGTGTGGGTTTACGTGAGAGGTATATCGAAATCTGAACAGATTTTTCCGAAACTTACCACACATCATTCTAGACAAATTCCAGTATGCTACGACAAATTTCGTGCAAATCGAAGGATATATAGGGACTTTGGTGCACTATTTACCTAAAATCGGACGAACATATACATGAGAGCTATATCTAAATTTGAACCGATTTTCAGGAAACTTAGCACACATCATTCTATACTCAATTCAGTACGCTATGCCAAATTTCGTGCAAGTGGATGGATATATGGGGACTTTGGTGAACTATTTACCTAAAATCGGACGAAAATATATATGGGAGCTATATCTAAATCTGAACCGATTTCTACGAAACTTAACACACAATGTTCTAGAATTAATTCAGTACGCTATGCTGAATTTCGGACAAATCGAAAGATATATAGCGACTTTAGTGCACCATTTACCTTAAGTCGGACGAATATATATATGGGAGCTATATCTAAATCTGAACAGATTTCTACTAAATTTAACACACATTTTTCTAGGGTTTTTTCAGTACGCTATGCTAAGTTTCGTGCAAATCGAAGGATATATAGGGACTTTGATGCACTATTTACCTACAATCGGACGAAAATATATATAGGACCTATATCTAAATCTGAACCGATTTCTACGAAATGTTACACCCATCGTTCTAGACTTAATTCAGTACTATAAGGTTATATAGAGACATGGTGTACTATTTTCCTAAAATCGGACGAAAAATATATGGGAGCTATATCTAAATCTGAACCGATTTTCCCAATTTCAATAGGGTTCGTCCTTGGGCCAAATAAATAAGATGTGCCAAATTTTTTTCCAATTTGAATAAAAAGGCGACCTGTTCTTTGTTTACAATTTAACCTGGACAGACAGATGGACAGACGGACGGTCGGAAGGACATGTATAAATAGATTTTAAAAGTGATTCTATGCATATTCTCAAAAGGAACCATGTGTCTACCTCGTTTCCTTTTGCTTCTTACAAACATATGCACAAAGACATAATACCCTGTACCACAGTGTGGTGAAGGGTATTATGTCTTATATGTAGCCCCCATATAACGCCACCCTACAATATTCGGTAATTTGGGATACATATTCATCCTAATTGGCTGTAATTTAGTATTTTGGATTCTCGTGTTATAGCACATCCGTGTACTAAAAATTTTAATATTGAATATTTTCATACCTCATTTTTTAAGGTCCTATCATAACATGAGTTTTCTCCTAGGAGCTCCCTTTAATTTTAGATATTTCAAATTTCATTCTTTTTGGCAGAACCGAACTTAACATTGTTTTTAATTGCTTGCTCTAATTTGATATTTTGGATTCTCATAGGGTAGCAAATTTCCGTACCAAAAATGATTTGTATTGTTCCATTATTCGGGTTAGCTATCATATAACGGTTGCTTCCATTATTGGGTTTATGACGGTTTGGGGCACGAATTGTATCTACTTTGATTTTTTTTGGGTTCTCATGAGGTGTCAAAATACCTATAGGTTTACGTTTTGTTATATCTTCGAAGAATTTCCCACATTTTGGAGGCTTAGCATAATTTCCCCACCAATATATACGATAATGTTTGTATTTCAGGCCAAAACACATTTTGGAGAAAATTGTTATAAAGGTCCGCCCCGAAACAAATTTCTCGGTATGATGAAGTTTCAACCTGAGTGTCTGTAATTAAGAACATTATTTTTTCAGATCACGAACAAGCTTAAGACCACATAATGATTTCTTTATAAATTTGATGGCTTAATTGTAGACCAAACTGAAGACCAAACACATATAAGGTAGAGATCAAGATATGCGGAATAGGCTACGAATTTCCGTAAAAAACTAATATTCGATGAAATAAAAAAATATAAAATTTGATAAAATGCAAATATCCTTCATAACATTTTTGATAAATTTTCGTGGATTTTCCACAACATTTTTACCATTTTGAATCGGCTCATATCATCAAGAACAGTACGGTATAGTTATTGAAATAATTTCAATTGTATTCACAAAATTTAAGCTAAACCAATAATGTTCATTGCAACCAGGTGTAGAAATTAGCTTTCTCCTACAACAACATCAAAATTTACTGACAGTAACTGAAATTTATCACCCAATTCTTTTTTCTACATAATGAAAATTTAAAATATACATTAAAATTTAATTACAAAACTACACACAATCTGCGTCCATGGAAAAGAAAAATATCATGGTAGGCAGAAAAGCCACACATCGCCATTCACTTGGAAATTTTACAACAGCAACAAAAAATACAAATAATAAAGATTTAAATAAATAATAACAAGACAAGTGGCTAATAGTAAAAAATAAAATTAATAATATTTTGCATTTAAATTGGCTTAATAACAAACTAGAACAAAACGTTTACACAGCATAAGATGTCGGTAACAAATAAAAATGTAGAAACTATAAAATTTAAAACCGTAAAAAATAAACAATAATGTCTTTGCCAACATTAAATATCAAATTAAAAACAAGAAAAACAACAACTGAATTAAATACCTAATAGAATTACGAATTGTGTATATATGTAATTCACTTATAGCACTTGAGAGAGCAGAACACTAAATCCTAAGAAGATTAGACCACCCCGAACGCATTTCTTTCACTAGACACACATAAAATTCAACAGAGAGATTTTCCATGACTTTTTTTGTAGTACCTTAAAGATTGCGTGAATTGTGAAACAAAATAAAACATAAAAATGTAAATGAAAAATCATAACATTTTAATTTATGCACTCACAAAAAAATCCCAAATGAAATAAGAAAACGCACTACACCGGTAAGAGCGGCTGCCATAAGGCAAGTGCTCATAAAATTGCAAAATTTATTGGTGCCACATGAGTTAGTGTGTATGTGTGCGTGTGCTCTTCTTTGTTCACTCTTTTTTTTGTTACTAATTTTTTTGTGACTGAATTATTCAAAATTTGTATATCTGCGAATTTTCACAATTTCCTTCCATGGAAATTTAAATAAAATATTTGCAATAGTAAGATTCGGATGACATGTTTAATAGCAATTAATTGGCGAAAAAAAAAATAAAACCACAGTAATGAAATGATCGAAGGTGGACTATAATACCCAACACCAAGTACTGTTCAATGAATGAATGGCTTAGATGGCTGAGCCTAATAAAATATACATGGGTACTATATGCATATTGATTAAAATCAGTGGGTGTTAGTACACCCCCTTTTCTATACATTATTTCGAGCTTTAAGCTCATTTGGGATATCATAGGGTGTTTGGTACATGAAGACGAATGAAAGTACATATATGTAGGTATATCTGTATCTGAACTGATAACATACGTCATTCTCTAATAAGTTGTGATCAATATATATGAACCTAGTTTAACCGATCCATACAATTTGGCAGACTTAGAGTCTTTGGTGTTTGAAATTGAATAGAATTAAGAATGCAAATTCTATATAAATCTAGAGGGATTTGACGCAATACTGACCCATATCAATCGATATTCTGCAGCACATCGCTCTGCCCAAATGATATAATCGGAAGAAAGAAAAGCCGGTAATCTATGCAAAATTTCATCTCAATCGAATGGTGCATAATTTCCTAAATCGATATTGAAATACGAATCGGTTTTAACCAAATTTAATACACAGCATTGTAGGCTCACGAAGATACTACGTGAATAATGTCATTCCTATCGTAAAATTTTTGGTTACATGATGTATCATTTTGATAAAATCTGGAGCCATATCTAAATCTGAACTGATTTCAATAATAATTAGCGTAAGCCATTTTAGACGCAATACAGTACAGTATTCCAAATACCGTCTTCGGTAAAACCAAGGGTGTTAATGCATCATTTACAGAAAATTGGACGAATATCTAAATTGGTATTAAACTTCACATGTTTCATTTTGTACAGAATTCAGTACGCTGTTTGTGGAAGCTATCTCCAAATCTGAATCGATTTTCTCCAATTTTTATATTGGGCCAAAAAAATGAGCTGTGCCAAATTTCATCTCTTTCGGATTATAAATATTGTTAACAATTTAAGATGGAAAGACAGACAGGACAAATGGACGGTCATACATAAATCGATTCTATTTTTCTGACAACTCCATGTGTGTTACTGTGACGTTTGAAAAACGCGGATACCATATTAAAAAAGTAAATAATAATGATATAGTACGGGGCCTTTATACGGCCCTATGTCGAAACGTGGCCAAAACTAAAGCAACTGAAATTACAAACTGAATAAAAGACCTGCAACTTTTTTATACCCCACACAACTATGTTGTCAGGGTATTATAGCTTTGTGCAGGCCCAAGAGTTTGTAACGCCGCGAAATATTGGTCATAGACCTACCTTTAAGTATACCGATCGTCATATCTCGACTAGCTGAGTCGATCTAGACATGTGTGTCCGTCCGTCTGTCCATTATAATTTGTAAGCACGATACAGGTCACAGTTATGGACCAATCTTCACGAAATTTTGCATGTAGGATGGGTTCTGGCTAAGATCTGTTAATATTTAGGGGATGAAATGGACCAAATACAAAATTTTTGTCGTTTTTCTGGTCGCTCCAGAGGCCCCAGTTATGGTCCAAACATCTCGAATATTTACATGGAGAAGGAGATTGGGCCAAAGAATAAGCATGCCTGTTTTGATATATATGGCGTATATATTTATCCCTGAAGGACATAGACCCGAGCAGTTGATAATATATCCAAGAGGAGTGGTTGACCTTTCAATTGATACCTATTATATTATATACCATTATTTACAGGTACTTACGTATTCATATATAATTTAGTTACCCATTACCACACTAGAGGGCGGAAATATATTTTGAAATATATGGGATGAACTGGACCGAAAACTTATTTTTTGTTTTTTTTTCGAGTCGAACATCACAACGCAACCCACGGGGAAGGAATCAGGCCAAGGCCCCCAGGGCTCCCCCTGCGTACGTCCCTGGCTCCCATATTTAGTTTCGTACAATTTTAAGTAAATGATGCACCAAGGACCAATAGTTAGGGCGATTGTGTAATAAATTCTTTTCAAAAATTACCTCTGCGAATCGAAACAGGTGTAGAAACCAAAACGTTGTAATTATAACGGTAAAAATAATTAAAATTTCAAAGCTCATTTGTTCGTACAGAAGATTTTCTTTAGTTTTGTCCAAGCACCAAAGAAGGAAATTTAGGCCGATAGGCACAACATTTTGCTCAGTGTACTGAATTCCAGATTGTTGAAATCGGTTCAGATTTAGATGTAGCTCCCTTTATATATTTTCGTCCGATATTGTGTAAATGGAGCACCATACTGCCTATATTTGTGCGACTGAGACAGAATTTTGCACATCGTACTGAGTTAGGTCTGGATTGATGTATGCGAAATGTTGTTGGAATCGGTTCAGATTTAGATATATCTAGATATATCAGATTGAGACAAAATTTAGCATACCTTACTGAAGTTACTACAGGTTGATATCCATGAAGTTTTGTGGACATATGTTTAGATTTAGATATACCTCCCATATATTTTCGACCGATTTTATGTAAATGACGCAACAAGGAGTCTATGTTGTTCTATATTCACGAAATTTATAGAGGTAATGGAATTTTGCCTAGAATGTTTTTTCTTAAGTCCGAAATCGGTTCCGATTTAAATGTAGCTCACATATCATCGAATAATGATGATTGACATTTAATTTTTCATAAATTTCAGATTGGTATGTGTATGGGCTGTTATTATTTAGTTCAAATATCTATGTTCTTCATGTACTTCGTCCGACTCCATTTCTAGATGCTATGTCTATTCTATCAAGAGATGCTCATATTTATAATATACTTCATCTCTTGTTTGAACCCCAAGTGGTGAAGGGTATCATATAGTCGGCCCCGTTCGACTTTTGAACTGTCCTTACTGGTTTTAAAAGTGAATAAAATACAAGATATGTTCATTTTTGAAAAAGTTATACGTCATTTAGTATATTTGAAATTTCAGTTGCATTAGCTTGGGCCTCCAATGCATATAGAAAAAATTTCCATATTTTATGCTTCGAAAATCCAACATGTTTTTTACAGCCTTTCAGGTTCATCATACCTTAAATAGAGTCTATGTGGAAAATATCCCTATATTTAAAATTGTCTGTTACAAAGTAATTTATTCTCTGAAACCCCGCTTTGACCATTCCGGCATTTGTCACTCATAACATATTGCTGAAATACTCAGTTTCTAAGCAAAGCATTTCAAAATGGCCATTCATTTCTGCCGCTGTCTTTTTTCACATACATATTTACTAACTGCTCCAGTTTAAATTTCACTAATTTACGTGTGAAAAAAACCAACACCATGAGCCAAACCTAATTAGTTGTCCAAGAAAAGCTACGAAACAAAAAAATACATTTCGAAAACATTATAATTAAATTCACCGACAAATCACAATTCATTTTTATACACATTTTGACAGTTAATGGAATGGTAACTATTGTGTCTAGGGGTTTTTTTTCCGACTGCCTTTCCTAATCTTCGGTGTCTCTTTCTTATGAACCATAATATGTTGGTCGGTCTCTTTTTGTTGTTGTTGTTGATGGTGTCTATTTTCGTCGTTTTGAATGTCATTAAAAGTGTAACACTTTTAAATGTTTCCAACGAAATAGATTTATTTCTGAAAGAGTTCCACAATTCTCACAGAAATTGTACGGCCCCATTAGGAGTAGCGACGACAATCATGACCAATTTGTGACATGTGTAAAGTGTCCATTAAAATGTTTGTTATGTGTGTGTGTTTGTCTGTGAACATTATTATCCACTTTGTCATTTTAAATGTAATGGTCACTAAATGCCTTGTAAACATTATCGTGCCTAAGGGCAAAGGTTTGGAATTTTTGGGGGGAAAGGTGGCCATAGAATTTTAATGATTGATATACAGTGCGCTTGAAATCGAATAGAAATGTTATGTTGAAGGAAACGAATTATTTATACACATTTTAAAGGAAGTGTTACAAATATCCGCAGAGGAACAAAGGACAAGTTTGGGACGGCGCCGGGTGTGGTATGGAATCTACTGGTTCAATAGCAAATTTGCCATTGCAGAATAAAACATGTGAAAAAGCCTTAAGTTCGGCCTGGCCGAACTTTGGATACCCTCCACCATAGAAATCCTGAAAAAAAAATTTTAAATGAAAATATATACAAAACTAATATACCCTCCATACTATGGTGGAGGGTATAAAACGATTATGCGTACGTCCCTGGAGGCTATACCTAACGTGGGATGAATATTGATTATATCGGGTAGGAATTTCCGAATATTAGGAGTTATCATTTTATGAGGTGCTATGTCTAATTAAGGATTGATATTTTAAGATATTTCTACCACTCACCCACCTGAAGTTCTTAATTCTTAAAAGTTTAAGCCTTTGTAATTCTGCACAAAGGCTTAAAATTTTAAGAATTAAGAACTTCAGGAACTTCAGAACTTCATGTATTAAAATGTCATATATTAATTTTTTATTCCAATCAAAATATCCTATACAACTCAGCTTCATTAAAATTTTCAATTTGTTTTTTTTCTCTCTCTCTCTCCTTCGAATTCCTTTTTTTAAGTTTATACCTTAAAGGCTTTGTAAACGCAGTTGTTTGACAAGTAAAAAATTACAGGCAATTACAATTTGTTAGCGTGAATAAATGCAGTTGTGTGACATACAAAATGTCCATTACAGACACACATATATACACACAGTCACACGTGTGATTACAAAGTGTATTCTTATATATACATTTTTTTCAACTCAGATACCAGATTGTGTGTCTGAAGGACTTCAGCAATGATTTCATTGAATGTCACTTTTGCCCCTTCCGATGGCAATTTATTATCATCGTATAATTGCTTTGATATTTCAATAAATTAATGGTTTACATTAATGATAAGTTATGACTGAATTGTTATTTCAGAATTTATGATGTCTTCTTTTTAATGGGGAAAAAAGGTAGTGGCAAGTTCAAATTTACTAGATAGATGTACAAGTTGGGTAATGACAATCAGAAAAATTTTATATAGGATAGGAGATACTTAAACCAGTAAGGAAAGGACCAGAAAGGACTATATGATACCCTTCACCACTATGGGAATATTAAACAGGACTATTAACATGAAATTGGATGAAATAAAATATGTGATATTTATCTAAATGTGAATCGACTTAGACCAATCGACTTCAAACATATATCAATAGGTCATCCGTTGGGCTATACTTCTAGAAAATGCAACTACGTAATTCTATGCTCAATTTTGTACGTTGTGCAAAAATTTATGTCAATCTGACTAACATGAAGAGTTTGATGTCCAAATTACTTAAAATCGGACAAAATTATATATGGAAGTTATATTCAAATACGAACCGATTTCAACGAACCTTGTCACAGGTAAGGTTATACTAATTTCAGTACGTTTTGTTCCTATCAGCCATATATTGGATCCTTGGTGCGTCAATTACTTAAAATAAATCTATAATAAAAGGGAGTTATATCTAAATCTGAACCGTTTTTCTCGGAACTTGGCAGACATCACTCTAGGCTCAATTCAGTACGTTATGCCAAATTTCGTGCAAATCGAAAGATATATGTGGACTATGGTGCACCATTTATGTTAAATCGGACGAATATATATATGGGAGCAATATCTAAATCTGGACAGATTTTCACGAAACAATACAGACATCACTCTACGATCAATTCAGTACGTTATGCCGAATTTCGTACAAATCGAAAGATATATAGGGACTTTGGTGCACCATTTACATGAAATCTGACGAAACTATATATGGGAGCAATATCTGAATCTGGACCGATTTTCTCTAAACTTGACAGACATTAATCTAGGCTCAATTCAGAACGTTATGCCAAATTTGGTGCAAATCGATAGATATATGGGGTCTTCGGTGCACCATTTACATGAATTCGGACGAAACTATATATGGGAGCTATATCTAAATCTGGACCGATTTTCACGAAACTTGGCAGACATCATTCTACGCTCACTTTAGTACGTTGTACCAAATTTCGTGCAAATCGACAGATATATGGGTCTTAAGTGCACCATTTACCTTAAATCGGACAAAACTATATATGGGAGCTATATCTAAATCTGGACCGATTTTCTCGAAATTTGGCAGACATCACTCTAGGCTCAATTCAGTACGTTATGCCAAATTTTGTGCAAATCAAAAGATATTTATGAACATGTGTGCACCATTTACCTTAAATCGGACGAAAATATATATGGGAGCTATATCTAAATTTGAACCGATTTTTCCCAACAGGGTTCGTCCTTGGTCCAAATAAGTGACCTATGCCAAATTTCATCCAATTCGAATCATAAATGCGACCTGTACTTTGTTTACAATATAACATGGACAGACGGACGGACATGCATAAATCGACTTAAAAAGTTATTCTATGCATATTCTCAAAAGGAACCATGGGTCTATCTCGATTCCTTTTGCATGTTACAAACATATGCACAAAGACATAATACCCTGTACCACAGTGTGGTGAAGGGTATAAAAAGGGATTGCAATTTATGAAAGTTTGCCATATATGTTGAAGATAATTTAAATGATTTTGAACAACGTCATTGAAGATTTTAGGCATTTATATGGCCCTAGTAGCGGTCGAAGGTTTTTTATGGCCTAACTTCAAAACGATATGTTGAACTTCCGAATTTTTCATTCATACCATTCTCATGTCATTCTGTGTTCGACCCGTCAATCTTAAGGTTTTTTTTTGCTGGTAATATGGGAATACCTTTTTCCAAGACGATTAATAACTACGGAAACAAATGTCGGATCTCATTTTCCTCAATAACTCTTTTTTGCACTACATGTGTACCCTCTGTGCGTAGTGTCATCAAAATTCATGACAGCAAATAAATAATTATTTTTACATTATTAATATGCATTAAACTTGTCTACATGTTCATGTCAGGATAAATCAAGAAAACATAAAAAATTTTCTTCTTTATCTTTTTTCAACGTTGTTAATGATTTAACACATAATTTTTAACTTACATACAAATCAGACAATTAAACTATAACATCAAAAACAACAAGTATGCGGAATAAATTTAATTTTTCTTATAGTTATGTGACGACTACAACACCAATAATAACAGAAGCCACAAATCAACATTAAAAATAAAAAAAAAAATACAACAGAACATCAAACAAGTTACAAGCACTTAATAAATTAAAATAATTTGTCGAATTCAAATGAATTGCAAGTTAACATGAGTTTGCCAACAACATAATATATCTATGCGATATTTTATATATATTTTTATGATACATTTATAATATGTATTTATATTAATATTAAGTACTATTTATTTCTATTATCATTGTAATAGCAGAACTAAGTCTGTGCATTTTAATTGTTTATAGAGATAAGTGTACATGAAGATAATTTCAATTAGCAAATATTAATACTTGAATACTAGAAAAGTAAAATTAAATAGACTTAGTTATAAATTTTGAACTCGGAATAAAATATATTTAAGTATTTGGAGGATACTTTAATTGTCGAAGTCTATTTAAAAATATCCGTCCATCTGTGTCAACAAATCGAAACGAAAGTAATAAATTTGGTCCAAACAAATACAAATTGACCAATGTTTTGAAAAAAAAAAAATATTGTAAACCCACCCGATGTTCTAGTTCCAATTCGATGTAATCGGTAAAATTCAAATATGTTATTTTTGCTACGTACATATTTCAAAATTCCGAAATCACATAATACTCAATTTTAACAGATCTTAAAATTTTAAATAAGTTTTCAAACCCTGTAAGTTGGTTGTTTACTTACTTTACTATGTTAGCTTGTGACAGAACGTTTGTTCCATAAGCCGAGTTTAAAAAACATTTCGTTCTTGTGGGCAGCATTCGTTCTTGAAAGACCATGTTCCGAGATGTTGTCTTCTACATGATCTTTACATCGAATTCGTGCCCTTCCCCTTCTGCGTGAACCATCAGTTGGCTCGCTTTTATATGCCTTTTAAACTGTGATACAGATGGTACAGCTCATAGTTCATTCGACGGTATTCACCGTCGACGTAGATCGGCCTGTAGATGTTCCGGAGAATTTTTCTCTCAAACATTTCAAGAGACAGCTCTTTTTCAGATTCATACGAGCAGTTATAGATTCACCGTTGGTTGTTTAGGTTCTAAAAAAATAATTTCCCAATTACAGACACTCAGGTTGGAAAATTGGGCGGCGAGTCAAAAATGGACCTATATCGAAAAATTCCTTTTAAGATTATTCTTCAGTTGACTAATTGATATTCTGTCTTCATCTTGGCTAGGTGGTATACAATCTATACCGTCTAAAAAAATAATTTCCAAATTACAGACATTCAGGTTTGAAATTGAAATCATATTTTTTTCAATCTGCAAGTAACTCAAATGCCAATTCTGTTTGGAAATGCAACTTTAGGGTTATTATTAGCAAGAGATATCTGTTAAACTTCAAAATACCTATAGCGTGACGATATAATTATATGTCAATTTGTTGAAATATGACCTCCAAAATTTCGGTATTTTGGTGAGTTTTTAACAAATTGACAGTAATATAGTATATTTCTATCAACAACTGTCAATATTGACATTAATTCTGTTTTGTATTATAGTTTACATTATGGTTTACATATTCGGTTCGTAGAAATGTGTATTTTCCCTATATTTTCATATCAAGTACCCGGCCGAACTTAACGCCTTTTCACTAGTTAAGTATCATTTTTATTTAAAAAAAAAAAAACAATAAAGGTAATTCACATTTCAATGCATTTTCAACAAAAAACATTTAAAAATAATTTCATATATACGTATTTTTATATATATTTTTATAACACAATTTTATTTGCCCGATTCGTTATCCCAGTTATGCAAATTTGGAAAACGTTGGTCCCCATATTCAGTGTAAAAAATCGACTATTTTCCTCATACGTTATATCCCGAATTTGTTAAACTGAGTATTCCTTATACCGAGCGTTACCTGTCTTTTAGTATTTTTTGAATCCTCATTTAGTATCAAAGCTTTCTACCAATAATTTAAAAAATTCCCCCAACGATTACTGGAATTTTAAATTTCCATCCCATTGCGAAGAGTATAAAAAGTTCGGTCCACCCAAACATAACGACATTTTTACTAGTTTAGATTCTTTTCGAAAATAATTACATGTTAAATTTAATAGCGAATAGCGAAATCAGTGAATCCGGCACTCCATCTCGGTATTTCTACAATCATACAAAAATAATTGTCATAAGTTAAGTGTCTGATGATAACAAATCTTCGACAATAAAAACCCTTTAAAGATCAGACCGACAATCACAGGGAATGATTAAAATTAAGCGATTACAATTTTATTTATTTTATTTCTATTTTGTAAATATATTCACAAATGTATTTACATTAACATTATAATTGTCGTGTTGAAAACACATAACCATCATAATCCAATGTCAAAAAAAAAAAAAATAGGGTGGAGAAGATGTGTGTGAATATAAAAAAAACAAAAACAAAATTCTAATTAAAAGATTTCCAAAAGATTTAATGCATTTTAATTCAGGCTTTAAAGCGTAAACCGAACAAACACCCAACCTCTCTCTTCACCACCGCCACCATTGTCGTCGATGTTCTAAAATAATTTTGTATTTTTTATTCATTTGTGTGACCTTTTGTTTTTAGAGTTTGTTTGGGGATTATTCGTTTGCCATTGTACATTTGTGACGCTAATAAGCAACGACATGCAATCTCCTTGGACTTGCTGTGCTGTTAACTAGGCAGCCAATGCGGCTGGCTGGTGGGCTGACTGCATCGCATCACATCGCCTGGCTTGGCAGTTATTTTTGTTGCTGTTGTTGTTGTTATTATTGTAAATGTACTAAACATGGGGAAAAACATTGAATCGATCCTCTTTTGGTAGCTTCTCCTGCCTTCCAACCAACCGATATCTGGCTGTTTGATAATGGATTGTGTGGTTAGTTTCATTTCATTTCGTTTCGTTTTTTGCGAGATGTTAACTGTTTGAAATAATAGAATTGAGCCTTAACTTTTGGAAATCAGCTTCGAAATAATTGAGTGTAAAATAATATTGAAGTGATTCCCACTGCGCCAAAATTGCTTCAATAACTTCTTGACGTGAAAGCCATCGAGTTGTTGAGTATTTAAACACCGAAATATTCCTGAAACCGTAATAGTCCTGAAACAATGAAAAATCATTTCTCTCATAGAACTGTTACAAAAATAATTATTAATATCTTAACTGAATTTATCAATCTGATCGGGAATACTGAATTGGCATAGGACACTACGTTTAAACTATGACAAATTCATCCATTCGTAACGACAGCACTTATAATACTTTTAAGTGAGAATAGTTTGATACAATTTAGAAATAGTGTCAAATATGTCATTGGGGTGCTATTGTATTTTTGTCTTCCAAATAGTGCTAAAATTAGTACAATTGTACCAACTTTTGCATAGCCTCTATCCTCGTCCTATTCTCGGTATTTAAAAGTTTTTAGCCACATTTCCCAATATGGTAATCCGGCGTTTTGAAGGCTGCGATATATCTTTGCGGAAAATTATTAATATATGTCCACCAAAGTGGCTGGAATTTGGTATTCCATAATCTTGGAGGATGAGAAATATTCATGTAGAAAATATTTGATAGTGTGGCGGCCGAAAATACTCAATAATAAGTCACTTTAAAAATATTATTTTTACATGATCAGGTCATCTTTGATTTTGTATTTTTCTTTTTTCGTCAAGTTAGCCTTGACTTTCTGAATTTGTATTTGGTGACAACAAAATAATTTTTACAATAGTTTTTGTATATTTTTCTTACAGAAAAAGTTGTTTTTCCATTTTAGGTTCTCGTAAGGTATTTTCAATGTAGGTCCATATTTTGGCATAGCCTTCATGTAAAGAAGGGCACACCTCACTATTGGCGCCTTTACTATTTTTATTGCATTTTCCCACGTAAAGGGATTTAGATTGGCTGTAATTGGGCAACCCGGAACTTGGTCGGTAAATATACACTCCACCACATTATGGTCTTTGTGCATATATTTGTAACAGGCAAATGGATATATTCGAAAACACCTTTTAAAAATATGCATAAAATAACTTTCTGAGTCGATTTATGTATGTCGGTCTGTCTGTCCATGTAAAATTGTAAGCAAAGTACAGGTCACATTTATTATCCGAATGAAATACAATTTTGCGCAGCTCCTTTATTTGACCTAGGAACGAGCCCTATTGAAATTGGAGAAAATCAATTTAGATTTAGATATAGCACCAAGCCCGATTGAAACGAAATTTTGCACAGCGTAATAAATTGAACTAGATTTCGATTCCATATTCATATTCATAGCTCCCATCTATTTTTTCTCCGATATTAAATTAATGGTGCGACGATAAAAATGCAACGTCTGTTAGAATGCGTCTATTGATTATACCCAAAGTGGAGAAGTGAATTCGCCCCGGTCCGATTTTACTACTTTCCTTACTTGTTTTTGGTCTCCTAAGTTAGGAGTCCTAATAACAGAAGACAAAATTACAGAAGATTTGTTTTAAAAAATTAGTTTAACGGTACCCACCAAATTTTGGTATTTTTAGGTTCTTTAGCGTTCTTTTCAACCGAATTCGATGAAATTTGGTAGAAGGGGTTCTTATTGGGTACATCGATCCAAACACATGTTTACGGTAACCTATGCCAAATTCCATTTAATTAGGTCAAATTTTGAGTCGTTTTTGTACAAAAGGAAACAATTATGTAAATCGATTTAAAACAAACTAATCATTATGATATAACATAGAGCGGCTATATGGGGAGCTTTATGTAAATCTAAACCGATTTCAATAAAATTTGGCACACGTTAGGCTATCCTAGCTTCAATATGATGTCCAAAATGTTATGCCAATCGGTCTAAATTTGACTCTTTGTGCACAATTTGCTAAAAATTGGACGAAAATATCTATGGGAGTTATATCAAAATCTGAATCGATTTCAATAAAACTTGGCACGCGTTAGGCTATCCTAACTTCAGTACGTTGAGCAAAATTTCGTGCCAATCGGCTTAAATTTGACTCTTTGGTGCACCATTTGCTAAAAATCCGACGAAAAAAATATGGGAGCTATATCGAAATCTGAATTGATTCCCATAAAACTTGGCACACGTCAGGCTACCTAAAATCGACTTAAATTTGACTCTTTGGTACACCATTTGCTAAAAATCGGACGAAAATATATATGGGAGTTATATCTAAATCTGAACCGATATCCACCAATTTCGATAGGGTTCGTCCTTGAGGCAAATAAATGATCTGTGCCAAATTTCAATTCACTCGGAAATGAATTGTTTACAATTTAACATAGGCAGACGGACGGTCATGCATAAATCGACTCAGAATGTTATTCTATGCATATTCTCAAGAGGAGTCATGGGTATATATTTTTGCCTGTTACAAACAAATGCACAAATACATAATACCCTGCACCACAGTGTTACATAGGAACTACCCCAAAAGGGGCGAATATAAATAATTTTTGGGAGGAAAATTTGTTACCAAATGGGACTACAAAATACAAAATTACAGCGAATTCAATTGAAACCCGATCTCAAACCCTAAAAATGCTGAAAATTTGGGGATACCGTTATATGTGGCCTATCAAAAAAAGTGTGCCTATATATTTAATTTTTATTAGAAATATTTATTGAACAATATGAACCAAAAATTGAAAATTACAGCGAATTCGGTTGAAAAACGTCCTCAAAACTCCGAAAATTCCGAAAAATGGGGGTGCCGTTATATGGGGTCTATCCGAAAAAGCTATGTATTATTCTCTAACCAAACAACCTGAAAGTGGTGCAATTATATTTAAAGCTGATGTCAGATTCAAACGTTTCTTCATTTTTTAAATACAATAATATAATTTAAAAAAAATAAACACTTAGATCAATATTTGTTTTGACATCGGGCATCCAATTGTTTTCATATTTGTTATATAGAATTTATTGTCATCATTTTGTTTAACATTTAATTCAATTATATTTTTTTGTAATTTAGCGCTTCTGTAAACTTGTTTTGCATCATCACAAAGAAATGTATTATGGTATGCGTGACAATGACATTTTATATCAGACGACATATTTATAATCCTGTCCTTTTATTGTATATGCACAGTTTTAGATTTTATAAAGCTTTTTAGATAATATCTAGAATTAACATATCGTGTAAATATAAGGATCAATCCTTCAAAGGTTACCGAACCAATTTATCATGCTATTTTATAACCTACACCACACACCAATTTATCATGTTTTTTTTTAATATTTTACTTTTCCTATCTAGCGGCGTTTAATTAATAGCGCTTAGGGATTTTGTATTTTATTTTTTGTAATATTTTTTTTTAGTTGAAAATAGATTAAGCTACAGAGTTAAACAAAAAAAATTAATGTATTTATATATTTTAATATTTTTTTTTTTAAGGTTGCAATTTTTTTAATTTTTTAGACTTTGTTTATTTCATTCAGGAAAACATGATAAGGTTAGTATATTTAATGTTTCTCATTCTTTGGGGCCAAGAATATATTAAACTTTAATAATAAAAACATTTTTTTAAACATTTATTTATTATTTTTTTAATAATATTTTTGGCCTTATTAAGACTTCACATATTTCAGTTGTTTTCATAACAAAAATTTAATTATAAATAAAAACAGGAAAAAATACAAATCGAAATAAGAAACTATTATTACTATTGTACTATTGTAATAATAGTTTGTTATTCCGATTTGGATATACAATGTTCTGACAAAAGTTGTAAAATATCATTATGGGCATCTTTCTTTTTTTGGTTGCTTGTGGTTTGCGTAAATTTGAAATCAAGGGATCTGATTAACACAAAAGCGCTTGCATTAAGTCTTTCATTGTATTTAATCGGGATGTATTTCGCGTATGGTGCTCACGGAAATTGCGGCAATCTTCGCCGGGCTTCCATTTCCGACATTTTTCCTAATTGAAGTGTTGATACTTTAATTATATGGGCTCCATGTATTAAGATTTTATGTATGGAACACGGCATATAAAACCAAGGATACAGTATGATAAAAAGTTCTGCGTTTTGTAAAGCATATTCCATAAAAGATTCAATATCGATTTTGAGCCCGCAAGAAATGAGATTCTGCACACTCCGTTCAACAACATTAAATTCTGATAGAAAAATGAGCTTCTTCGAGGCGCGTAACAATATGATCTACCATATCTTGTAAAGGCACTTGAGCTGAATAGTTCGTAAATTGGACTCCATTTGGATAACATTTTAGTTTCGTTTTGTTGGAGCATTCGTCGAACTTCTTATCGGGTGTTCCACGATTAGTCAGTGGATTAACTTATAAAAGTTATCCGTCTAACCACTCCTTGTTGTTTTCTTCAAATTTGTGGCGGCTTCTATGGTCGAATTTCCATTTCTCAGCCAATTTTGCTACAAATTTTCTATTTTTTTTTTTTTTTTTTTTGTTTATTAGAAGATCTTTATTAGCATTGCACATGTTGATATTAATAATATTATTAAATATATGAGTTTCAATGACAGAAATTTTTTTAGTACACACAGGCTCGTTGCGCCATAGTAAATAAACTTCTCGTCTGAGCATCGACATTTTTCCTAAAAAAATGCAATAACTTGTAAAGTTGCAGGTGGCTGCAGATCATTTGGGCATTTTATAATCACAAGATGACGTAGTAATTTAAAAAAAACACATTCTAGCGCGAATACACACGAATATCAGAAGTTCCGGTCTATGGAAGTCTTACTTTGGATTTTTTTCAAGCAGATGAGTGGTATAGTACACTTGAACTATATTTTTTCTACAACACTTAAGCACAGGTCACAAACAAAATTTTTTTTAGTTAATACATACCTCTAATAATAAATAAATCAACTTTTCATTCACTTAATTGAGACAAATGCTACTTTAGAGAAAATTTGGCAATGCAAAGAAAACACGTGTTGAAGCTTAGTTATACATAGGCTGCAACATATGTTGTGTTTGACAGCTCACAGCTATTCAACTAGATCATATCAATCAGAATAGAATCGATATATCAGATCAGTGGGATAGTAGTAATCGATAGAGACACAATTTTGGCCCAATTAAACACTTTGAAAATTGAATTAAACGACGCTAGATCGTCCATTTCGCCCAAAGTGCAACGGCATCATTTGCTTGAACGACTTTACTCCTAGCAAACACACAAAATGGTAAAATAAAAAAAAATCCTTCCTTAATTTCTTCACTATTAAATTAATAAAAATTCTAATACATTTTCAGAAAATCTTAATCGCTTTGGCTCTATTGGCTTCCTCTGCATATGCTGCTGTCTTATTGCCCGCCTCTTCGGTACCAGTTGTTCGTTACTCTGTTCCAGCTGCAGTTCCTGTGGCTCCTGCCGTAGTTTCAGCACCCGTAACTGTTTCCAAAACTTATGTCCAAGCTGCTTCGGTACCTGTTGTCCAATATGTACGTCCTTTAACACCAGTAACCACAACATATGTCCGACCCGCCACCTATTACACCCGTACCGATTATTTGCGTCACAAATAAATTGTTAACAATGAATTCTAAATAAAGATTAATTGGAAAAGATTAAAATGAAAAAAATTTACACAAGGTCTTGCTTTAATATTTGCAGTATAGTATAGTACATATAAATGTTAGGGGTTCGAAACTTCATAGCAAATTAATGGCAGTAACCCTGTAGTGCACAAATAGTAGCCACGCTGAAACAAAACAATTTTTTAATTTGTTATCCAATTTACACACTTTCCTGTCAAATGTTCTGTTCTAATTTTAGGAGGTCATATATATCATCATTACATATCCAAATTTTGACCTAGTCCACATATAAAAGTCCCGCCCTTTATTCGAATTTTGAAGGTTTTGGCCACATTTTCCCATTAAAGTGGCTATAATTTGATATTCCGGATTTTTTAAAGTTGGCATATTTCAATATAGAAAATTATCAATATAGGTTCATGTTTTGACATAGCTCGGATATAAGGGTCCAGTCCAGAATTTTAGATTCGAAAATTGTTATATCCTCAACCATAAAGTGGTGTGTATATTAAATTGTTCATTCCGTTTGCAATACCTCGAAATATTTACTGTAGACCCCACAAAGTATATATATTCTTGATCAGAAATCAGAATAGAATTCTATTTCGATTTTGAAATTGCGATAGAGATCGCAATATTTAAGAGAGCGCATTGAAATTTTGCATTACTAGGATGCTTGGTATTGCAAACTGGATATATCGGTGCACGTTTTGGTGTAGCCCCCGTACAACAGTAACCCCAATATTCGGTATTTTAGGGATTTCTAACAAGTATTTCAACCGAGTTGGCTGTAATTAATTTTGTGCTTTTCTTCCGTACTAAAAACCAATAACGAAAGTAGTAAAGTCGGACGGGGCCGACTATATGATACCCTTCACAACTTTGGGTATATTCAACAGATGGAATGCTAACAGACATCGCATTTTTGATGAAAATGAATATGAAATTAAACATGTCATTCTGGAACATATACTAAATTTTTCATTTGATAGAGTTGCTCCTTAATATGGGACAAAATTATGTAAATCAATTTAAAGCAATATATCGAAATCTGAAACGATTTCATAGAAACTTGTCACAGGTTAGGTTATACTAATTTCATTATGCTTTGTGCACATCGGTCACATTATGAGTTCTTGGTGCATCATTTACTTAAAACCGGGAGAAAATATATATGGGAGCTATATCCAAATCTGAACCAATTTCAAGAAAACATTCCACACGCTAGTTTTTATCAACTTTATTACGTTTTGTGCCAATCGGTCTTCGGTGCATCATTTACATAAAATCTGACGAAACTATATATGGGAGCCATATCAAAAACTGAACCGATTTCTACAAAACTTGGCACACGTTAGGCTATACTAATTTTGGGTCTTTGGTGCACCTTTTACTTAAAATCGGGCGAAACTATATAGGAGCTACATCTAAATCTGAACCGATTGCAGCAAAACTTACCACACGTTATATTATAGTATGTTTTGCAATATGTTGTGCCAATCGGAGCTATATCTAACTCTGAATCGATTTTCACTAAACTTTGCACACATCATTTTAGACTTAATTCAGTACACTATGCCAAATTTCGTGCAAATCGAAGGATATATAGGGACTTGGTACACCATTGAAATGGAATCAGACGAAATTTCAATAGAGCTCGTCCTTGGGGCAAATAAGTAACATAAATGCGACAATTTAACATGGACAGACAGAGAGACGGACGGACATGCATTAATCGACTTAGAAAGTGATTCCATGCATACATGTGTCTATCTCGTCTCCTTTTGATTGTTACAAACATATGGACAATGACATAATACCCTGTACCACAGTGTGGTGAAGGGTATAATTATTAATATTGACCCAAGTTTTAGTCTAGCCCAATGTAACCGTACCCCAAATATTCGGAATTTTAGGTATTTTTGACACGTTGTTCAACTGAGTGAGATTTAATATAGTATTTTGGGTTCTCATTGTATAGCGCATGTCAAACGAGTTGGTTGTAATTAGGTTATTTGGGTTCTCATTGAATAGCATTTCCATACTAAACTTTATTAATATTGGCCCAAGTTTAAGTTTGAATTGAACCCCCTATAATTATTTCACTGCCCAAATTTATCAATATTGATCGCCGTTTTGGTATTGCCCAATAAAACGCCAGCTCCCCTATTAGGTAATAATTTTGTCTAACGTATTTTTCGGTATATTCAAGGTCTTATCATAGCATGAGTTTTCTCCTAGGAGCACCCAATATTTTTACAATTTTTGAATATCATCCTCATGATGGAGAATATTATAAATTCGACGAGCACAGCTTAACATCGTTTTAGCTTTTTGCTTGTTAACGTAGTCACTGAGAGAGAAATGGTTTTCATAAATCTATACAATTTTCCGTGTAATTTTCATGCATTTCGAGGACTTGATTTAGTTGTGTGGGAATACCATCGACTTTTTAATACTCAAAATATTCTTCCACAAAAACTTGATCCACATTCCAGATGTTTCAAATCAAATGTTATGCCCAAATGTCCAGCAATAATAAAATCTATTACATTATGAATGAATTGAGGGATTATAAAGTCATCAGGGGTCATTTAATTAAATATTTATTAATATCAATAAAAATAATCAAACAACCTACCAGAAGCTTAATTAAACAATTTAATTCATATAAATATTGTCAAAAGTGACAAAATCAAAAACAAAAAATCGCCATTAAACAGAATAACAAGGCGATGACACGCCAGTCAATTAGGAATTGTAAAAAATTAAAATGATTTATTATTCAACATTAAGAAGGCCAACGAATTATATTAATAAATATTTAATTTTAAAAACATTTTCCCTCACAATGATTTGAATATAAAAGTAGAATAAAATTTGTAAAATTGTATCACTTCCTCGAAAGATCTAATCCTTATTATACATACAAAAATGGTAAGAAATTATATTGCTTCCATATAGCAGGGATTGTAATTGATATACATATATTTCTTTTTTAGAAAAAGACAATTTTTGCTTTGGCTGTTTTGGTCTCAGTCGCACAGGCGGCTTTCTTATATCCCGCTGCATCAGCACCAGTTGTTCGTTATTCTGTTCCAGCTGCCGTACCAGTAGCTCCCGCTGTGGTGGCTGCACCAGTAACCAGAACCTATGTCCAGGCTGCATCTGTACCCGTTGTACAATATGTCCGTCCATTGACTCCAGTACCCGTTGTACAATATGTCCGTCCATTGACTCCAGTAACTACTACCTATGTACGTCCCGCAACTTATTACACCCGTACCGATTATTTGCGTCACAAATAATTTAGTTGTCTAATTGTAATTTGTACACCAAAATATTTCTTTTTTAATATATCTGTTGCAAACAAAATGATTTGTGCGTTTACAATAGAACTTTATACGGGGTTACAGGGAGGATTTATTTTACATATGAGTCGTTTATTTTAAAAGAGGTTTAAGTCAAATTTTCTTATACATATTTGCGATAATAAAAGATTTAGGTCTGATTTTTTTTCAAAAATGTTGTTAAGTGGTACAAATTTTGTTTGTGGCTTTGTGTCCTTAAACATGATAGTATGTAGAACATAATATGTTATGTGAACTATTCTACAAAACCGAGATTTGTATCAAAACCTAAAACTGACTTAAACCACTTTCAAAATAAACCAGCCATATACGCAATCCAATTGGCAATTTATATCTTATGGATTTACTAAATCTACTAAAATGTAAGCGTACTGTAAGTGACTGTTATCATACCCTACATAAAAGTTGGAGTGTCTATAAAATTTGTCATTTCCTTTGCAACACCTCAAAATATTCACCTCACATTTTGTTGATCAGAATAAAATAAATATGTCGATTTACTCATGTCCGTGTGTCTCTCTGTTAAAATCATGAGATCGCAATATTAAAGCTCTGAAATTTTGCTCAGACATTGCAAATAGTTCTAAGATGTTTGGTATTGCAAATAGGATATAACAAAGTACAGGTCGCATTTATGATCCGATTTGAATGAAATTTGGACCAAGGACAAACCCTATTGAAATTGTGAAAAATCGGTTCAGATTTAGATATAGCTCTCATATATATTTTCGTCCGATTTAAGGTAAATGGGGCGCCAGAGTCCCTCTATATCTTTCGATCTGCACGAAATTTGGCACAGAGTACTGAATTAGATCCAGAATGATGTGTGATAAGTTTCAAGAAAATCGGTTCAGATTTAGATATAGCTCCTATATATATTTTCGTCCGATTTAAGGTAAACGTGGCACCAAAGTACCTATATACCTTTCGATTTGCACGAAATTTGGCATAGCGTACTGAATTAGGTCCAGAATGATGAACCGAAAATTGGTTCAGATATAGTTCCCATATATATTTTCGTCCGATTTAAGGTAAACGGGGCACCAAAGTACCTATATATCTTTCGATTTGCATGAAATTTGGCATAGCGTACTGAATTAGGTCCAGAATGATGTGTGCTAAGTTTCGTGAAAATCGGTTCAGATTTAGATATAGCTCCCATATATAGTTTCGTCCGATTTAAGGTAAACGGTGCACCAAAGTCCCAATATATCATTGGATTTGCACGAAATTTGGCATAGAGTACTGAATTAGGTCCAGAATGATGTGTGCTAAGAAATACTGCAAATCATCAGAATAAAATGTTGTTCAAAATAAAAATTCCACCGAAGTGCTGCAATTCAGTAATCCGAGTATTTGGAGGGTTAAAACTCTATCTTTTTAGCCGCATTTAGCTAACGAATTTGCAGTAATTTGTCATTGCGGATACCTGGTGAATAAAAAAACCTTCCCAATACAGGTCCATGTTTTAAAATAGATCCTACCCAAAGGCCTTAGGCATTTTTCGGCATGTTTAAGATCTAAGGTCAGCTTCGACTTATCAACCGAACCGCAAGTGGGATCGATCGTAACGATCAATCGAACTCATCATTTCCATGAAT
This sequence comes from Musca vetustissima, assembly GCF_032173495.1. Taxonomy (NCBI): domain Eukaryota; kingdom Metazoa; phylum Arthropoda; class Insecta; order Diptera; family Muscidae; genus Musca; species Musca vetustissima. Next base: position 74,801 of record NW_026880842.1, read on the forward strand.
TTTAAGGATCATCCGCCTATAATTAATTCTGGCTTTATAACATCTAAAACCAAATCATTATTCAAAATACAGTGTGATGCCGGTTTTGCAATGCCCAAAACTATTAAGGAATGGATAAACCTGGGGTTCTTTATACCCTTACATCAGCAACGTTCTATGTTGTACTTGAACAATGTGCTCAGGTCGCATTTTCAAGTTGTAGGTCAGTATATAGGCCACTTTCAGTATCGGAGTCCGATCAGGCACTCCACTTTGATCCACGTATGCTTAGGTTTTACGTTTGGGAATTGGGTATGGATACCATCGACTTCCAAAATATTGACAATTTTCTCCCGGCAACTTAACCCAAAACGTCAATATCATACAAAAAGCCTATCCACAGGTTTTAAATGTTTTCAATCAAATATTAATCCCAAATGTCGAGCCATATCATAAAATCTATAACATTATGAATGAATTGAGGGATTTTAAAATAATTAGGGGTCATTCAATTAAATATTTTTATTAATGCTAATATAAATAATCAAGCAAGCTACCAGAAGCTTAATTACAAAATTTAATCGATGCAAAATTGTTATTAAATTTGACAAAATCAAATAATATCTACATTAAATAGACTAACAAGACGATGACACTGTCAATTAAGAATTGTACAAAATTGAATGATTTATTAGACAAAATTAAGAAATTCAACGAATTATAATATATTATTAATTATTTAATTTTGCAATTGTAAGCTCACAATGAATTGAATATGTATATATATTAGAATAACATTTGTAAAATTGTGTCACTTCCTCGAAAGATCTGAATCTTATTGTACATACAAAATGGTAAGAGATTATATTATTTTAAATATTACAAGGATTGACACATATCCTTTTTTATTGCTTTTAGAAACTCACAATTTTTGCTTTGGCTGTTTTGGTCTCAGTCGCTCAAGCGGCTTTCTTATATCCCGCTGCATCGGCACCAGTTATTCGTTATTCTGTACCAGTAGCTCCCGCCGTTGTGACTGCACCAGTAACCAGAACCTATGTCCAGGCTGCATCTGTACCCGTTGTTCAATATGTCCGTCCATTGACTCCAGTAACTACTACCTATGTACGTCCCGCAACTTATTACACTCGTACCGATTATTTGCGTCACAAATGATTTAGTTGTCCATTTGTAAATTGTACACCAAAATAATTGTTTCAAATATATCTGTTGCAAGGAAAATGGCATTGGATGTTTATATTGACTACTAATTAATATACTACTACGGTAGAACGTTAGATACTAAAAAAATATATACGTTAAATGAACCACGAATAATAAAAAACTACGTTAAATAAAATGAAAGGTTTGCATTCCGGGCTTTTGGAGGCTGCCAATGCAAACAAAGTTTCAGCGGCAATACTGAAGGTTTGAAAGTATTTTTATACCTTACACCGCACTGTGGTACAGGGTTTTATGTCATTGTGCATATGTTTGTAACAGGCAAAAATAAACGAGATAGACACATGGTTCCTTTTGAGAATATGCATAGAATCACTTTCTAAGTCGATTTATACATTTCCGTCCGTCCGTCTGTCCGTCAGTCTGTCTGTTGATGTTAAATTGTAAACAAAGTACAGTACGCATTTATTATCCGATTTGGCTGAAATTTGGTACAGCTCATTTATTTGGCCCAAGGACGAACCCTATTGAAATTGGGAAAAATCGGTTCAGATTTTCGTCCGATTTAAGGTAAATGGGGCACCAAAGTCCCTATATATCTTTCGATTTGCATGAAATTTGGCACAGAGTACGGAATTAGGTCCAGAATGATGTGTGCCAAGTTTCGGGAAAATCAGTTCAGATTTAGATATAGCTCCCATATATAGTTTCGTCCGATTTAAGGTAAATGGTGCACCAAAGTCCTTATATATCTTTCGATTTGTACGAAATTTGTCATAACGTACTGAATTGAGCCTATAATGATGTCTGCCAAGTTTCATGAAAATCGGCCCAGATTTAGATATAGCTTCCATATATAGTTTCGTCTGATTTCATGTAAATGGTGCACCAAAATCCCTATATATCTTCCCATTTGCACGAAATTTGGCATGTCGTATTGAATTGAGCCTAGAGCGATGTCTGCCAAGTTTCGTGAAAATCGGTTCAGATCTAGATATATATTTTTTCGTCCGATTTAATTTAAATAATGTGTCAAAGTTCTTATGTTGCATAACGTACTGAATTTAGTCCAGAATTTTGTATGCCAAGTTTCGTAAAAATCGGTCAAGATTTAGATATAGCTGATATGAAGTAATTGACGCACCAAGAAACCAATATATGGCTGATAGGAACTACACGTACCGAACTTAATATAACTTAACCTGTGATAAGTTTCGTTGAAATCGTTTCACATTTGGGTATAGCTATATATATATATATATATATATATTCGTCAGATTTTAAGTAAATTGTACATCAAACTCCTCATGTTTGTCAGATTGACATCAAATTTTGCACAACGTACAAAATTGAGCCTAGAATAACGTAGTTACGTTATCTAGAAGTCGATTTTCATACTTTTGTCACAACGAATGACATGTTTATATAATTTAGTCCGATTCACATTTAGATAAATATCACATATTTTATTTCATCCAATTTCATGTTAATAATGCTGTTTAATATACCCATAGTGGTGAAGGGTATCATATAGCCCCGTCCGACTTTACTACTTTCCTTACTGGGTTTTTTTATTGAAGTGGCTGTATTTTGGCATTCCACGATCCCAATGATATTACATCTGAATTATGTACAATTTGGTATTTTAGGTACCAAAAAATATAGATATTAATACACTTTTTAGGGACCAATATGTCATTAAGGAGAGTATAAAATGAAGTCTCGGTATTATGAGGAATTTTGGCAAATTTATTAACCAAATTACCAACAAATTTGTTTTGTTTTTTCAATTCTTATTGGATAACAAATCGTGTTACAGAAAACTATTTACTAAAAACATTCTGGCTTGGGTGAACTATTGTGGTATCGGGTGAACCTATATATATATATATATATCTATTATTACAAAAGTCATTCTAGATATGTTGCGCAAACTTTAGTGATTATAGAATAAACATTGGACATTAGTGCGCACTAATTGCCGATTTTCACCAATCTTAATAGGGTTCGCCCATATGCCAAATAAATGAGTTGTATCAAATTTCATATTATTTGGATCATAAATGCAACCTGTACTTTGTTCACAATTTAATATCAACACACGGACGGACATGCATGCAGAATGTTATTTTAATGATGTTTTGAAAAGGAACATTTTGCATGTTACATGAGTGTTAAGTGATGAGTGTTGAGAAAATTTAGCACGGACTTCCGTAAAATAGCGAAATTCCAATTTGATTTAAATCTGTTCAAATTTGGTTAGTCTTATGTGATCTGGGGCATCGTCAGTAAAATAATAATGACAAAGGTCTATATAATTGTTTAATTAATATTTCAATGTAAAATGTTGGTTTTATCCAATTCTAAAATAAATACGCACAGCAATACAAGTACACCTGAAATACAAACATCCAAATGGGATAAGTCGGGTGATGAAATATGAGTATGTTTTGAAAATATATTAATTCGCCTTTCAGCATTGCTAAGTATAAATTAGAAAATCAATTATAACCGGTGCTACCAAAATGCGTCATTTGTCAAACAGTTAACAAACACCAAAATAACAAGGATATGAAATATTGTATGATTTCTAAATGCAATGAAAACCAGTGAGCGTCTTACCAACTAATTAGAATGGCTGTTATGATAATGAAGGTCTGTATTTAGCGGGTCATATGATGCCGCTGTTGACATCTAAAAGGGAGAATCTGAGCGCTCGGTGCTAGTTGCCTAGGGTATCATATGGTCTGTTTGGCATGTGCCAAATACTTTAAATAATACTAAATTAAACAGATGGGACTGGTGGTTAAAAACTTCGTAAAAATACCTCTGTTTCATGCTAAATTTTTGGTATTAAGATTTGACACCGAATGAGAAAGAAAGAAAAGCACTAAACCACCGAATAATAGCCAGTACCCATATATTAAGGCTATCGTAAAATCCAGTAAGGAAAGTAGGAAAGTCGGACATGGTCGACTATATGATACCCTTCAATAGGGTTCGTAATACCCTGTACCACAGTGTGGTGAAGGGTATAATGAATCCAATATTGATGATTAGTAATAGGAAGGTTTTCTATACAATTTTCTACATGATTCCAAGTACCAAATTACAGGCAATTTTGTTGAACCATGTCCCACACACATAAACCCAAAATACATATATGTGGGAGATACCGTTATATTGGTGCTGACGTAAAAAGTGTACCAATATTGTTAATTTTTGGTAGAAGGATATGTTACTTAATGAGAACACAAAAGAATCAAAAGACTGACGGGGTAATGGGGTCTTTACCACTAGGTTTTCCATTTTAATGTTTAAATTAGATTTACATGTTTGTTTGGGTAGCTGCAATTGCAATCAGATCAGAATTTGTTATGCTTAAGGAGTTATGCAAATCTACTCACTTTTTTCCAAGATACCCATAGCGCATATTTCATATACCGACTACACAAACGAAAGCAATTGAAATTATAAAACAATAAGTATTTTATGTTTTAAATATGGGATTCCTTCCCAACCTGTCGCTAATAATGTGTAGGTCTGTTTGTTTCCAATCTATTTACATGTTTTCTTGAAGCAATTATTAAAAACCATCTGCAACGGATGGGAATTACCAGTTTAGAAATAATAATAATATTTTGAAAACCGATGCATTTCTAGATCAATAATCCGGTATATACCGCAATTTCAATGCCTAATTAATAATTTCATTTTATTATTGTGTATAAAAATGGTTTTTATGTCAAAGCTGGCGTTTATTTTCTTGCAGATTTTGTACTAAATTGGATCGAAATATAACAGCAAAATGGTAAGTAATATTTTCAATAACAAAAAATAAAATTTTTAGACAATTTCATAATAAATTTAATTTTAGAAAATATTACTCTTAGTTGCTGTCCTGCTGATGAGTTCATCATCCTTCGTTCGAACGGATGTAAGTGAACTGTATTTACCACCTCATCATGGTAATAGTCATACGGCGAGTCATATTTCAAAACCTAGTCAACAATTTTTACCTCCAGCAACAAGTTATGGTGTTCCTGATACATCTTTAAATACTGCACACCGCAGCGGTTCTGCAGCAACCGAGAATGGTAGCTCCGGGACACAAAACTCTGCCTCATATTCCGATGGCCAAAACACTGCTGGTTCTTCTCCAGCTGTTATCACCCACGTCCACAATGGTGGTCACAACGTTATCTATGTTGGAAATCACCAAGGCCATGAAAGTGCTGGTAGCAGTAATTATAATCAATATGCGGCTCCGACTGTTAGTGATTCTAATCATCATGAACATTATCATGAAGCAGATCACTCACACCATCAGCATGAGGATCAACATCATCATCACAGTGGTCAAGTTGCAGCTCCGTCCGCCGTATCCCTGCAAACTGCTCCTGCCCCTGCAATTCAATTCGCCTCCCAAGCTGCATATCCCCAAGCCAGCGTTATTCCAAGTTTTAGTTATATTATTCCAGCTTTCAACTATTTTATACCAGCTCAAATTCAGGCTCAAGTAGGAGCTGCTGCTGCAAGTACAGTTCCTAGTCAGACAACTGCTCAAGTAGAATTTGGAGGTGCTAAATATGCTGCTAATGGTGGTTACGTTCACAAGAAATAGACTTTAATAAATATAGAGGCTGCTGAATTATATCTCGTGTTACTATATTTCTTGCCATATTATCTATATATAAAAGAGCATAGAGCCCAGACAAAACGGCTGAAGCTAGAAGCTTGAAATTTTGAGTGTGGGTTGTTTTCGGTGTGTAGGCGTGAGATAAGGCTGACTTTTTTGGAAATTCGAACTAGAAGCGAACGAAAAGTACTAAAATGTAGCAAATATGGTACCCTTTGTATTAGGCGAACGCGAAGACCTAGAATGGAATGAGTGTCACTGACGGAGAGTTAGAAAGAAATACCAAAGGGGTTTTTGTTCTAACTGGTACTAAATTTAGTGGTGGTGATATGGAGGTAGTCTTGAAAATGTGTTATTATGTGTTCGAAAAGTGCTAAATGGAAGTAAATGTGGAATATTTTTTGTATTCCCTTTCCGCGTTAATGTTGTTAATGTTTATTGAGGTCATATTTAATTACTAGTTGGAAAAGGACGGCCCCAATACGATGTCTATAAACAAGAGTTATTTACACAAATCCTGTTATAAACCATAATAAATTTCAGCATTATGGCTTACAACAATCGCTTAGTACAATTGTCGGTATTGATCCACTTTTTGGTATATCCCCCATTATTCCTTACATCGGAAGTCTTGACAGATGGATGATGTCATTGCTAATTAATGTCAATACTCTTTGGTGAAAATATTAGGAATTTAATATTAATATTTTGACAGTAATTTAATGTTCCTGCTCGTCAATATGTCTTTGAAACATATTTACTTATTATACCCTTCACCACACTGTGGTACAGAGTATTATGTCTTTGTGCATATGTTTGTAACAGGCCAAAATAATCGAGATTGACCCATGGTTTCTTTTGAGAATATGCATATAATCACTTTCTGAGTCGATTTGTGCATGTCCGTCTGTCTGTCTGTCCGCCCGTCCATGTATTTTTTGAACATTGAATTTCGGTATTTTGCAAATTCTTTGTAATTTGTTTTTTTTTAGTCGTATATGGTAACAAACCTCCCTCCCAAAAATTATTAATATTCGCCCCCTTTTAGGGGTGGTCCCCTTATAACCCCCTTTTTATACCCTTCACCGCACTGTGGTACAGGGTATTGTGTCGTTGTGCATATGTTTGCAACAGCCAAAAATAATCGAGATAGACCCATGGTTCCTTTTGTGAATATGCATAGAATCACTTTCTGAATCGATTTATGCATGTCCGTCTGTCCGTCCGTCCGTCCATGTATTTTTGTTAACAAAGTACAGATCGCATTTATGATTTGGATGAAATTTGCCACAGGTCACTTAATTGGCCCAAGGACGAACCCTATTGGAGAAAATCGGTTCAGATTTAGATATAGCTCTCTTATATATACTTTCGTCCTATTTTAGGTAAATGGTGCACCAAACTCCTAATGTTTGTCAAATTGACACGTTGAGTTTTGATGAAATTGGTGCCATATGTATGTCTGATTGAGATTATTTTTTTAACCGTGGGGCATACTGCATAGCGTATTTCATGTTTGTTATAAATCGATTTCCATAAATTTGTACAATAGTACGCAAGCTTCGGAAAGAGATAAACTTTAGCATAGGTTGCAAAAAGGCATGGGTATGTTCCTTCGAGGGAAGATCGATATGAAATTGTTAGGATATACATTGCTCATATGCTGCAAGGCATAACTCAAGAAACGTGATTTTCGAGTTAATGATGCACGATTGTTCGCTATTATAGACCTCATGCTGTGTAAAAAATTCATATGAATATATCTTACACACCCTAATTGAGAAGCTGTAGAAGTTCCTCTGTCCCATATAAAGTGTGAGTAAACTGAAAACTTAAAACACATTTTCTGCAAAACGTTTTCCTTTTTTTGTTTTTGAGTCGTGCCTGTCTTGCAGCAAATGCGCGATATGTACAATATACCCAAAGTGGTGAAGGCTATCATATAGTCGGCCCAGTCCGACTTTACTACTTTCCTAACTGGTTTCACTTGTTTTTGACTGAGACGGAATTTTGCACAGCTTGACCCAATAATGACGTGTGCATTACGTTGTTGCAAATTGTTCTAATTTCTGATGAAAATCCCTAAGTTGATGCGATTGACATGAAATTTGTAATATATTGTCGAATCATAGGTGTTTGATTTGATTGAATTAGGTTTATATATCGATATAGATCACATAATATTGTACCCATACCACCAACATCTTAGGAAAGAACATTTATTAAGCTTCATTAAAATCAACATCAGACACTTACACGACTTTCGATGGGAAAAGATTGTCCCCCGCTCTGCGTACGCCCCTGGAGCTTACTTTACAGGTTCGGTTTTTTAAATTAATTTCCCAGACACACTGCAAACGACAAGTTTCTATCTTGCAGTTTGTATTTTGTTATTCACATTAGATATTCTCTCCTTATGGATGTTTCACTCTCATCCATTTCATTTTATTTTTTGATTTTTTTTTTGTGACAAGCATGAACAAATGATCTAGTATTGTTTTTAAAAATTATTAGAGTGTTCAATATTTGCATCAGTTATAGACATTTCATTCAGTAAACAGGAACTATCATTTGGAGACAGGTTTCCGCTGAAATTATGGTAAGCAATCTGTTTTGTTGATATAAAATTTTCTTTAATCAAGTTTTATCGTTTAGAAGCTACTCATCTCAGCGGTTGCAGTTTTAATATGCATAACATTATGCCAAGCCGAAAATAATTCAACAAATGATAAAGCGACTGTGGAAATTACGATAAATACTGCTTCACAAGCAGCCCAAAGTACTGCCCCAGTCCAACAACCAGCTGCCAACAATGTGTTACCTAGATTTCCTGTACCAATAACCTCCAATAATCCTAGTGCTTTTTCATACAGTCAAGGTGTCACAATTCCCAGTCTGCCCTATGCTAATGCAGCTCCAGCTTTTGCTGTTGTCGTACCGGGTCCCACTCCTGTCGCACAATACCCTAGTCAAGGTAGTTCTGTTCTAGTTCCATCGTCACAGTATTATGGCACGAGTTCATTTGGAAGTATCCAAGGTAGTGGCCAAGGGGGATATATACAAGCTTTTCCTGTTCCAGCATATCAATATTATCCTTCCAGCCCAATTATATATTATCAAGGAATTTATAATTTTGTTCCTCACGCTGTCGCTAGAATTATAGTTCCAACAGCATCAGTTATACAATATGGAAATACTGGTACTTATGTTCCATCTTATGTACCCTACCAACATGTGAACCCAGTTGTTTCATCTACTCCTGCTCAGCAGTACATTACAAATAGTGGAGTGTATCCACAGGGAGGCTATTTACAACCATTAAATATTGGTAGTCAAATTTTACTTAATCCAGGCATACAATCTAATGCATACCAAAGTAGTGCGAATCAATATCGATACAAAATTAAAAAATAATAATAAAACATAGACTGATAACTACAATTTGTTCTATCATTTCGAAGGGGAATACAACTATTTTAATGTTATTTTTCAAACGTTAGAACAGGTCTATTTTGAAATAGCATCATAATATAGTGAATCAGATTTATGACAACTTTTTACCATAACCATTTGCGGTTGCCGAACAAGTTAGAATTTGTGGAATCCAAGGTCTTGCTGTTGTTCTAATTTGAAGTATATTTTTTAATTCGAACTTTGAATGTAAGCCCGAATTTAATTATTTTGGTAATTTAAAATAACATCGTTCTTCGGAGAAAATATTGTTAATAAAATATTATTATACCCTCTACTGTTTTTACCAACCAAAGTGTTTGTTATTTGGAATTTCAATTCCTAGCCAATAAAAAACTTTTTTTCACCAACCAATGATCCGTCATAATTATACCCTTGACATAGTGGTAAATCCAAAGACCCAAAGGTATGCCGATTGGCACAAAATTTTTCACAGCGTACTGAAGTTGCTATAAATTAACTTGTGTCAAGTTTGGTTAAAATCGGTTCAGATTTATATATAGCTCTTTTATATATTTTCGTCCGATTTTGTGCAAATAGTGCACCAAAGCCCAATAATATGGCCGATTGGAACACAATTCTGAAAAATGTACAGATGTAGTATAACCTAACTTGTGGCAAGTTTCGTTGAAATCGGTTCAGATTTGGATGTAACGCTGCAGGTATTCTTCTTCCTTTAAAATAGCTGAAGATATTCGGCTTCTTTTGAAAGAGCTGGAGGTATTCTCCTTCTTATAGGAGAGCTGGAGCTCTTCTTCTTCCTAGAGGAGAACTGTAGGTATTCTTCTTCCTGTGGAAGAGCTGCAGGTATCCTTCTTCTTGTGGAAGAGCTGCAGCTATTCTTCTTATGGAAGAGCTGGAGGTATTCTTTTTGCTATATGAGAGCTGCATGCAATTTTCTTCCTATAGAAATGCTGGAGGTATTTTTCTTCCTATAGGAGAGCTGGAGGTCTTCTTCTTGCTAGAGGAGAACTGTAGGTATTCTTCTTCCTGTGGAAGAGCTGCACGTATTCTTCTTCCTGAAGAAGCGCTGCAGGTATTCTTATTCCTGTGGAGGAGCTGCAGATATTCTTTTTTTGGGTAAATGGTGCACCAAACCCCTCATGTTTCTCAGATATTTAGCAGGTGTCCGATTTAGATTGCGATTTCCAACTCTGCTTAGCTTTTTGCACTACCACCATCTATTGCATTGATGTGAAACTAAACCCTCTGTTATACTGTTAAGCTTTCAGCAACATACTCTATTAACAGTACCAATAGTATTTGAATTTGAATAAAACTGGTCTTAACACGAAAGCTTTCTTATTTAATTTGAGAATATATTTGTTTCAAGTATTTCAATTCACAATTTACAGTGGTTTCAAAGTTGAAAAAAATTGATACCAATAAAAAAAACATAAAATGATAAGCTGTACCACATTTGGTATATGGTATATGGTCCATCCGCTCAGTCCAATTTTGGCATAGTCTCATAAAATATGTAAAAATCAACCTCTATATGCACCATACTATGTATAGTTATAGGATGCTGGTATATATTTTTAAAATGTTTCCAGGAATTTATATAGACATTTTACGTTTTTAATGGGTAAAACGATTTCCCAAAAAATGTTCAAAGACTTCATAAACGAGACGCATTGTATGTAAATTGGCATACAATCTATGTTGTATTATAGGTTCGTGTGGTCCAATGAGTTTTTAACACCACCTCAAAATTTCGAAATATTTCGGCATAGATTTAGATGGTTCACAAAAGTCTTTTGATTTACACGAAATTTGTTATAGCCACCTGAATTAAGTCTAGAATGATGTGTGCTAAGTTTCGTGAAATTGGTTCAGATTTAGTTATATCTCTCATATACTTTCGCCTGGGTAAATTTTAAGTAAATGGTGCACCAAAGTCCCTGAAAATCATCCGATTTGCACGAATTTTTGAATATCGTACTGAAAATCGTTTTAGATTTCGATATAGCTCCCATATATAGTTTCACTCGATTTTAGGTAAATGGTGCACCAAAGTCCCTGCAAATCATTTGATTTGCACGAATTATGGCATAGCGTTTTAAATTAGGCCTAGAATAATGTGTGCAAAGTTTCGTGAAAATCGGTTCAGATTTTAATATAGCTCCCATATATAATTTTGTCCGATTTTATGTAAACTGTGTACTGAAGTCCCTATATATCTTTCGATTTGCACGGAATTTGGCACAGCGTACAGAATTGCATTTATAATAATGTGTGCTAAATTTAATGAAAATCGGTTCAGATTTAGATATAGCTCCCATATATATTGTCGTCCGATTTTATGTAAGTGCACTAAAAATCCTTAGCTAGTCCGATTGACACAACGTACTGAAGTTAATATACATTAATCTCTGGAAAGTTTCCTTGACATCGGTTCAGGTATAGATATAGCATAGGTTCCATATATAATTTCGACCTATTAATGTTAATTATACACCAAATAACCAATAGATGTCTGATTGATATTAAATTTTATGCCGTGCAGCATACCAAATAGCGTGAGTCAAGTTTGCTTTAAATCGACATACAAAATTTAGCATAGGTTGCAGAAAGACATATGTAGGGATTGATGTTAGTCGGTTTAAATTTAGATGAAGATCACATATTTAAGTTCGTTTGATCTCAATGTTCCTTCAAAAAGGCTGATATAGTTTCGGCCTGCATTTTCGCATTTGTCGAAGAAAGACATTAAAATTTTGTTCACTTCTATTTTTAACACACAATAACTCACAACTGAATGCACCAAACAAAAAACAGCAAACTAATTTTATTATTGCGAAATGTCTCCCTTCCAACGAGCATAAATCTTTGATCGATACTTCACGAAAATCTATCAGTACAGCCATCTGCCGAAAAAAGGGATTTCTTCTTCCCCAACCTAATGTATATATATATATATATATTGGCGATAATCTTCAAATTAATTTTTTGCGCTGAAACGTGAATCACCGACCTAAGACAATGTTTTATCAAAGGTATCAAATCATGAAAACTCGTTTATTTTTTTAAAAAATACGGTTAAAATATTTATTTCATATTTATGCTAAGCCGATAGATTAACATAAATTAAATAAATAAAACATTATATGCATATTCATAAAAAATAAAAAAAATAGTTAATTATGTAGATAAACAAAATGTTTGTTTCCATTTATTGAATATAATATTATTAGGTGTGAATTTATGCAAATAAATTTTCAACAAGTGAAAAAATATCCCCCACCAATTTATAGAGATATCAGTACATTTTAACAAATTAATCAATAACAATTAATGTTATCACTTTACTAGAGTAAAATTTTGTTTTTATCCAATATCCATATTAATTTCCCGAAATACTCTTAAAAAACAAAATCCATAACAATACAAAGATATTTGTCAAGGCCCACAGCAATGACCTGTATTGTCAACTTGCGATCAAGGTTACCGTAAATTCATAGATCAATGAATATTTATTATTAAAAAACAAGCAGGTTACTTCTCTACTTATGCCGTAGAATGGCATCAAGAATAATAATTTTATTCTAATTTTGAATAAAAGCCTAATCATTATAGGAATAATCAATTTAATTTAATTACAGTAAAATCCATTTATGAAATATTATTTGACGAAATTAACCATTGTGAAATATCATGGAATCGAACAAGCCAATCAACTCAGAAAATTATTATATGCACTACAATGTGGTGAAGGATGTAAATATTAATTGTTATTGAATCCGAGAAGAAAATTCTCCTATTTGGAGACGTTTTGATCTTCCTTCATCCTTCATCACCCTGTGGTACAGGGAACGAGATAGACCCAAAAGGAAACGAGATAGACCCATAGTTCCTTTTGAGAATATGCATAGAATCACTTTCTGAGTCGATATATGCATGTCCGTCCGTGTGTCCGTCATTTGGCATAGGTCACTTATTTGGCCCAAGGACGAACCCTATTGAAATTGGGAAAAATCGGTTCAGATTTAGATATAGCTCCTTGCCAAATGTTGCCAGACCACTTAACGTTCTGAGCCATCAACACACTTCCAAAGCAATTGGAAGCAATTGTAGGTGTGTGGATTAATTATCCATCGCTACAACAAAAAATCTGCTTTGAAAAAGACTGTTCCTAGAATGAAGACAAATATCGAACTTTGACAAATTTGAATTTAATTCGCATATGCAAGTTTCGCATCAGGGCGGAATAAATACAAATTATCTTTGTTAAGCCACATATCCCAATATGTCTGATGAGCCGCTTAACAAACGGCAAAACGCGTCGCATAATGGTGGGTACGTACATCTTTAAAACAAAATAGGTTCTTCTCCTGGCTTTACTTTTCATTGCAAAACTTATATCATTAAGCTCGACTCGAAAGAATATAAATAATCATTTAAAAAATATAGATCCTTTATATATATTCGTCCGATTTAATGTAAAAGTCCCTATATATCTTCCGATTCGCCCGAAATTTGGCATAGCGTACTAAATTCAGTGTAGAACGATGTGCGTTAAGTTTTTTGAAAATTGGTTCATATTTATATGTAGCTCCCATATATATTTTCGTCCGATTTTATGTAAATGGTGTTCCATTTGCAATTAGTTGGAGAATGACAGGTGTATGGATTTATATTAGTCCGTTCCATTATAGATAAATATCACATATTTAAATTCGTTCAATTTCCCTCTATGCTACTTCGGACATTGACATGCAATTGTTAGGATACATATGTACAATGTACCCAAAGTGGTGAAGGGTATCATAGAGTCGGCCCAGTCCGACTTTATTAATTTCCTTACTGGTTTTCTTTGCTCCGAATGTCGTGTAAGTGACGGACTAAATGTTTATATTTGAATTTCTAGTTAAGTATTATAAAAATTCATTATTCGAAAGTTCCTAATGAAAGGAAGTTTAATGGAGTTTTTTACATTCCGCATGGTATACACTCATGAGCATAAAATTATTTAGATGGATACTTCAGTAATGGTGACATATTGTCTGATCCAGCTAAAGTAAATTTAACGCCATTATTATATCTGTACGTATATAGAACCAACGTTTCAATACATTATTCCTTGACGAAAGCTTAAACGTTTGTATTCAAAATACGTTTTAAAAACACAAACAAAATGTAGAAGCGATTAATTTTGATTCCAAACGGGATTTGCTGTAATAAACTTGAAAACGATGCAATAACGGATGGCAATTACAGGAACAATACAATGGCCCGTATTATCTAATACATTTCATCTATATTGTCAAATGGTAAGTAGAGAATATAGAATTCTAGAATTATTGAAAATAACAAACCAATCACAAAACGTGTCCTAAAGAAACAATCGCACAACGATTTTAAAAGATAATTTGATTACAAACATTGATTCTTAATTATAATTGCATTACCAGGCACGCATGTGCAGTAAATGATGTCTAGTATTCAATATTCAATATTCAATAATTTTCGACTATGTCAAATTGATAAATGTTAACCGATCTATTCAATATCAAGCGGATATTGAAATCTTCATTATCGATATATTGTTGTGATCGAAAGAAGAATTTTGTATAAAAGTCAAAGAATTATTGGAATAAAACATCAGTTCGAAGATATTTAATCCTAAGAACGGTAGCAGCTCTAAAATGGTAAGCAATATAATCGGGAATGTCTAATGGGCGCCAATAATATTTAATGTATTTGCGATTTTTCTAGAAAACCATTATTATTTGCTTTGTTGCTTTGCTCTCCCTGTCCTTTGCACATGGCATAAGTAACCAATATTTACCTCCCCATGAGGGCAGTGCCTCGAGTATTTCTGCGCTGAGAGCTGCACCTATCAAAACTAACTTTGTCCAAGCGGCTTCTGCACCAGTTGTCAACTATGCCGCTCCAGCTGCTGCTGCAGTTTCTCATGGCCATAGTGGTGGTTTCCCATCTGGAGGTTTCAGTCAGGCCGCCTCAGCCCCAGCTCCTCGATTTGCAGCTCCTGCGGCTGTAGCTCCAGCTCCCCGCCATGTGGCAGCAGCACCTCATCCTGTGGCTTCAGCTCCCCATTTTGCGGCTTCTGCTCCAGCACCTCATTATGCTGCCCCTGCACCACGTCAAGTGGCTCCAGCTCCTCACTATGCTGCAGCATCAGTTCCAGTTCCCCATTATGCTGCACCAGCAGCAGTTTCACATGGTGCTTCACATCGTTTCTCCTCAGCCGCAAGTCCTCAAATTAACGTAGCCCCTGCTGCTGTCCATGGTCACAGTGGTGGTCATTCTGTAGGATTCGTTCAAGCACAATCTGCTCCAGCTGTTCGTTATTCCGCTCCAGCTGTTGCACCTGCTCCTCGTTATTCCGCCCCAGCCGCCGTACATGGTGGTGGTCATTCTGCAGGATTCGTTCAAGCTCAATCTGCTCCAGCTGTTCGTTATTCCGCACCAGCTGTTGCTCCTCGTTATTCTGCCCCAGCTGCTGTTCATGGCCACAGTGGAGGTCATTCTGCAGGAGTTGCTCATGCACAATCTGCTCCAGCTCCTCGTTATTCTGCTCCAGCTGTTCATCATGGCCATGGCGGCGGCCACTCGGTTGGTTTTGTTCAAGCCGCTTCAGCACCAGCTCCTCGCCATGCAGCTCCAGCTCCACGTTATGCCGCCCCTGCTGCCACCCAACATTTTGCAGCATCTGCACCAGCTCCTCGATATTCGGCACCTGCTGCTGTCACGCAAAGTTTTGGCAACGCCCATGCTGCCTCTGCTCCAGCTGTCAGTTATGCTGCCCCAGCCGCTTACAACAACGATTATCACGGCAATGAAGTTGGCACCCAATATGCTGCCAATGGCGGTTATGTGGTTGTTTAAATAATATTATGTTATAATCGATTTACAAAACGAATAAAACCGAACATCTTTAAAAGAAAATTAAAAATATCGTTAACATTTAGTGGGACTGCTATTATATCTTCCAGCATAAGATATACTTTCTTTATATCTTCTAAAATACTGCAAATTTAAAAAAGTGAGACTCAAACTAAAAATGATCTGAATATCTGGTTCAAAACTCAAAAAACCCGGTTCTTTCTTCCTCGAAAGCAGTTTTGTGCCTTATATGGCCTATCAATAATTTGGACAAACATTGCGAGGATGAAAAACCACATCTTGTGATATTTGGGTCCGGGCCAATAAATTCCTGATGAAAAGACTCATTCTATTCCTCATTCTATTTTACTGGCAAAATTTAATCTCCAAAAATACATGCAATGACTACAAATCAAAATATGAAGCAATCTCTTCATGTATAAAAGGGTCGTCAGAAAAAAATGATCTCCGACCTATGGCGAATTTTTGCTCCCGGGGTTTGCATATACTCACCAAGGTATTACATCACATACACATACCATTCTGAAGTTTATGAAAAATTTAATTTCAATCATGTGTATGAAATCGAGCAAAATATGTATGGGCGGTATCCAAAATATACCACGACACAAAATCTAATACACTTTATTCTAGGTTCCATTTTGCATGTTGTGCACTAATTTGTCTTACTCGGACAAACTTGAATTATTTGGGTTACCGTTTCGATGAAATCGGATGAATTACATGGAAGCTATATCTAAACTTGAAACTACTTCAATCCAATACGCTATGCAATATTTCATGTAAATTGCACATACATAGGCTCTTCCATTTGCATAAAATTCAACAAAAATATATCTGGGAGCCATATCTCCATCTGAACCGATTCCAACAACAAAATATTGTGCAAATAGAAAAGGATATACGATGCATCATTTACATAAAATGGGACCAAAGTATATATATGAACTATATTCAAATCTGAACCGATTTCAAACTTAACCAAAAACATTCTAGACTAAATTCAATATAGAACGAACATAGCTTCCTAGGTGCTCTTCAATACAATATACAAAATGTTGTCTTAATCGGATAAGCATTGGCAGTATGGTGGTCCAAATAATATGGGATCTATATCGAAATCTGAAACTATTTCAACAAATCTTCGCATAAATCTATCAGCATCTAATTCAGAGCTCTGTGCAAAATTTTGTCTCAATCGGACCAATATTGGGACTTTGGTGCACCATTTGCATAAAATCGGACGAAACTATATATAAATCTGAACCGATTTCAAAAAAATTTCGCACACATCAATCTCTTTGTAATTCAGTACGCTGTGCAAAATTTTGTCTCAATTATATTACATAAAATCGGAAGAAAATATATATGGTAGCTATATCTAAATCTGAACCGATTTTCCAGAAACTTAGCACACATAATTCTAGACTCAATTAAGTGCGCTCTGCCAAATTTCGTGCAAATCGAAAGACATATGGGGACTTTAGTGCACCATTTACAGAAAATCGGGCGAAAATATATATGGGAGCTATATCTAAGTCTGTACCGATTTTCCCCAATTTCAATAGGGTTCGTCCTTGGACCGAACAAAAAGGCTGTGCCAAATTTCATCCACATCGGATTATAAATGCGACCTGTACTTTGTTTACAATTTAACACCAACAGACGGACAGACTTGCATAAATCGACTCAGAAAGTGAATCTATGCATATTCTCAAAAGGAACCATGGGTCTTTCTAGTTTCCTTTTGCCTGTTACAAACATATGCACAAAGACATAATACACTACAACACAGTGTGGTGAAGGGTATAAAAATCTTACCCAAAATGATGTGTAGGCTATTTATTTTGGTGTATACTTAGTTCTGGGACAATATTAGAAGATTTTGTCGGGAAAATTGACTGCCTTATCAGGACCGAACATATTAAATTCTGTGTAACCCAACGATGTTTCTGTTGGGAAATTTTCAGAATTTAATCTATCAACTGTAATCAATTCGATAGAAAGAAGTGTCGAAATTACCGAAAGTCAAAAGGTATTGTACTATGGGGTCTATCGATACAACTGTATAATTTTTTGCAAGGATGTCTCCTAATATCCAAGAAGTTAAAACTATGCGATATACCTAAACATGGACCGAGATAGCCTATCCTCGAAATGTCTGTCGGCAGGCAGAGGGTCTAAAATAATAATTACAAAATTAAAAACTTTTAAACACTACGAACTATATCTAAATCTGAACCGATTTTAAACTTAATACTAGAACGCCGAAGGCGGTCATTTTGACCGCTTTCCAATTTCAAGTACAAAAGCAACTGTGCATTTAATGACACTTTTTTTTTAATTTGGTGAATTTTTTATAATAAACGTAATTCTATGAGGTACAAAAAGTCACCAAATTTTAAAAAGTGTCATTAAATGCACAGTTGCTTTTAAACTTGAAATTGGAAAGCGGTCAAAATGACCGCCTTCGGCAATCTAGTGTCAATACGCTCTATTTGACATGTTGTGCAAAATTTTCTCGCAATATGTCTTCTTGAAATTTTTTAGATGAAATCGGTCCGGAGGTCCCCATATAACGATATATAGATCCCATCCATTTTTGATTACATCGGAGATTTTAGCCACACTTCCCAAACTCCTTCGCTGGCGTATAGTTCGTCAAGAAACAGTCAGCATACCTATGATTGCCCGACCGAACTTAACGCTATATTCACTTGTTCAAATTTGAAATCCAAGTAATTTCTATTAGATAATTAATATTGCGATATATGATAATCGAGTTTCACACCACTTGTTTGTGTGTTATTTGTGGCAAATTGGACAAATAGGTTTTCGGTTTCTTTCTATTTGAAATATATATACAAATTGTTCTACAAACCTGAATAATAATTTAAAATATAAGAGTATCATTGAACCCGTTAAAATGTCCATTAAAATAATATAGTATTGAATAATAATTTGTATTGTTAACAGGCTGCAGATTATATTTTATCAATAATAAATAATTTAAAATATTTATTGGTAAAATATAACCAACATATTAGATGAGTTAGAATATTTTGGATATTTCTAACTCTGAACCAAATAAAACAAACTAAAATACTTGTCTCACATCATTCTAGCTTTGAGTTGGAAACGTATATAAAATTTCGGAATGATGAATAAGTGGTGTACAACCGGAAGTGGTGTTCATGTGGAAGCCAAATTAAAATATGAGAAGATTTATATCAAAATTTATACTATTTATTTAATTTTATGTGTGTAATTCTGAACCGATAATAAAAAAATTACAAAAATGAAAAACAAAAAAAAAACGAACGGACGGACGGACATGTATAAATCTTTAAAGTAATACTAAGTATATTCTCAAAAGTAACTATGTGTCTATCTTGTTTCCTTCTTCATTTTACATACAGATGCAGATGCACAAATACTGATCGCCATTTTGAAGGTGCTATTTAAATATATTTCTTTAATATTTTACCTTCACCGAGTATTGATTGAAATTAAAAAATAATAAATATAAAGTGAATAAAGGAATTATTGAACCCATTTAAAATATCAATTTATTTATTGTCTACGCCTAATTGTTTTATATGAATAATTTAATAAATTATTCTAAATCCAAAAAATACCAACTTAATTTTCAATTTGATTTTTATTATATCTTTATTAAAATAAAATGGTATTCAAATTATTAGTACGGCTATAAAATACGACAAAACAGTATCAAAATGAATGTTGCTTTACTTTGTATTTGTAAATGTTTTGAGTGAAGTACAGTAAAATCTCACTAATGTGGACAATGGACAGACCCTAATCAGGATTGCCAATTATTCCGGATTAACAAGGTTTAAAATTGGTTTAAATTTTTTGCATCCTTGCCTAGATTATCACATATGTCTTCTTCTTCATTTAAAGAGCGAAATAAATTTAGTGTCCAAAACGAACATTATTTTCCTAGATTCTGGGGCAGAAAATGGTTTTATTGAATTTAAATATTAAATTAGACTTCAGAACAAGGAAATATTGGTCCGATTGAGACACAATTTTGCACAGAGTACTAAATTAGTTCTAGGGTATTATAGCTTTGTGCAGCCCCAAGAGTTTGTAACGCCTAGACCCACCTTTAAGTATACCGATCGTCATATCTCGACTAGCTGAGTCGATCTAGACATGTGTGTCCGTCCGTCCGTCCATTATAATTTGTAAACACGGTACTGGCCACAGTTATGGACCAATCTTCACAAAATTTTGCATGTAGGATGGGTTGTGGACAATGATCGGATAATATTTAGGGGATGAAATAGACCAAATACTTAATATTTGTCGGCTTTTCTGGTCGCTCCAGAGGCCGTAATTATGGCGTACATCGTGAAATTTTACATGGAGAAGGAGGACGAGCCAAAGAATGAGCATTACTGTTTTGATAAAGATCGGTCAATATTTTCCGGGTCAATTGGACCCTGACTTTTATGTGAAAAAATAAAAAAATATGTTCTGGGCCGAATATATTTACTCCTGAAGGATATAGACCCGAGGAGTTGATAGTATATCCAAGAGGAGTGGTTGGCCTTTAAGATTTAGATATAGCTCCGATTCGTCTGATGTTATGTTAATGGAGCGCCAAAGAGTCATATTTAGGCCGATTGGCACAAAATTTTGAACAGTGTACTGAATTAAGGGGACCCCCCCCATTCTCGGTGTCAAAATTTTTGTTGATATAATTCGAATCTACACTGATTAAGGAATGTCTCTACAAAATTTCAAGTGAAAATCTCAAGAAGTCTTGAAGATATATCCGATATTAATGTATCAACATTAAGTGACGGCTAAAGGGCTTCTCAAACTTTAAACGCGTTTTACTCTAAACATTTTTTTGTGAATGGCGGGCACGATAACTCAAAAACCAATAATCCAATCGGTTCCAAATTTTGCAGCGTTTCTCTGAGAGTGTATTGCTCTCGTATGAACTAGGATAAAGCCAATCGGTGAAGATCTTCATTATTTTTTAACATGGTTTTTGGCAAAAAATCGGCGATTTTCCAAAAAAAAATTTTCAAAGGTCCACCATTTTGTTAATTTTAGAGCGAAGTCAATAATCCTAGTTCATACGAGAGCCAGACATGTCCTCTTTCTAACACAGTTGGAATTTTCGGATTCCGATGTTCCAGTGAGGAGTTATCATGCCCGCCATCGAAAATGTGGACTTTTCTTTGCACCCAAAAAACAACAACAACAAATTTTTGTAAATTATTTTTCTTCCTTTTTAAATCTTAAAATATATATGTGCAAAGTTACAAACCTTAACAAGCATTGGTATTCATTTACCAGCCCATTTAAAATCTTAAAAATAAAAAATCGAGAATGGGGGGGGGAACCCCCCTTAAGTGCAATTTATGTATGCGAAGTATTGTTGGAATCGGTTAAGATTAGATATAGCTCCCATATATAGTTTCATCCTATTCTATGTAAATGGAGTACCAAATAGTCAATGTCTTCCGATTGCGACAAAATTTTGCACACCGTATTGAAGTTACTACAGGTCGATATACGTGAAGTTTTGTTGAAATAGGTTCAGATTTAGATGTAGCTCACATATATATTTTCTTTCGATGTTTTGTAAATGGAGTCTATGTTTTTTCTATATTCACAAAATTAAGTAGCGGATATGGAATTTAGTTTAGAATGCTTTTGTTAAGTTTGAAATTGGTTCAGATTTAAATATAGCTCATATATATATATACTTTAGTCCCATTAAATGGTGCACTATTGATCCTGTTCCATTTGCACGATATTTTGTTGTTGAAATCAGTTCAATGTAGATATAGCTTCCTCATTTATTTTTGTCCGATTTTATGCAAATGGTTCAAGTGGAGGAGCCTATGTCCGTTCGCTTTACATGAAATATTACATAGCGTATTGGATTGAAGACGTTTCAGGTTTAGATGTAGCTTCCATATATTTTCATCAAAATGATGCACCAAATAACTAAATTTTGTCCGCTTAGGACGAATTATCTATGTACTATGTACTTTCGTCCGATTCCATTTCAATGCTCCTCCAAAGATGCTATGTCTATTCTATCTATTCTATCTAAAGGGTGAAGGGTTTCATATATTCGGTCCGTTCGACCGTTGCCATATCTCTAAACTAATATTAATTTTCTATGCATATATCTGAAAGTGTTGAATAAATCGGCTAATGAAAGTGTGTGTTATACTCAGATAGTTACAGATTTAATCTCAAACGACCAGGAAGTAAACAAATTGGTCCAAATCAAAAAATTTCGACTCATAAGTTTTGGTCCTATTAAGACATTATCAGTGATGATAATAACCGCCAGTTCAGCAATTCCACTAACGTCTGCTGTTTTTCATGTCTCCATTATCATAACATATTGGAATAAAAATTGCGTAAAATGAAAAAATTATTGACATTATAATTTTTACATTTTGTCAGTTTGTGAAAACATGTTTATTTTGAGAAAATCAAACAAAATGTTATTTGGATTTCAAAAAAAAAAAAAAAACATTGAAGTGTGTAGTGTGCATTTTAAGGGGACCCCCCCATTCTCGGGGTCAAAATTTTTGTTGATATAATTCGAATCTATACTGATTAAAGAATGTCTCTACAAAATTTCAAGTGAAAATCTCAAGAACTCTTGAAGATATATCCGATTTATTGTGTCAGCATCAAGTGACGGCTGAAGGGATTCTTAAACTTTAAACGCGTTTTTCTCTAAACATTTTTTTGCGAATGGCGGGCACGATAACTCAAAAACTAATAATCCAATCGGAAATTTTGCAACGTTTCTCTGGGAGTGTATAGCTCTCGTATGAACTAGGATAAAGCCAATCGGTGAAGATCTTCCTTATCTTTTAACTTGGTTTTTGGTAAAAAAATCGGCGATTTTCCAAAAATATTTTTTCAAAGGTCCACCATTTTGTTAATTTTAGAGCGAAGTCAATAATCCTAGTTCATACGAGAGCTAGACATGTACTCTTTCTAACACCGTTGGAATTTTCGGATTCCGATGTTCCAGTGAGGAGTTATCATGCCCGCCATCAAAAATAAGGAATTTTCTTTAATTACAAAAAACAACAACAAAACAATAACAAACATTTTTTGTAAAGCATTTTTCTTCTCTTTTAAATCTTCAAATATATATGTGCAAAGTTACAAAACTTAACAAGCATTGGTATTGATTTACCAGCCCATTGAAAATCTTGAAAAATTAAAATCGAGAATGGGTGGGGTTCCCTTAATTATAAATTTTATCATCTGGAAAAAGTCAGGGACTGGGATAGGATACATTCAGATACACCACTATTTTCAATACCCTACAGGGTATTATGTCTTTGTGCTTATGTTTGTAACAGGCAAAAATAATCGAGATAGACCCATGGTTCCTTTTGAGAATATGCATAGAATAACTTTCTGAGTTAATGTATGCATGTCCGTCCGTCCGCCTGTCCATGTTAAATTGTAAAAAAGTACAGGTCGCATTTATGATCCGAATTGGATGAAATTTGGCACAACTCATTGGTTTGGCCCAAGGACGAGCCCTATTGAAATTGGAAAAATCGGTTCATATTTAGATATAGCTCCCATATATATTTTCGTCCGATTTAAGGTAAATGTTGTACCCAAGTCCCTATATATCTTTCGATTTGCACGAAATTTCGCATAGCGTACTGAATAAGGGCTAGAATGATGTGTGTTAAGTTTCGTGAAAATCGGTTCAGATTTAGATATATCTCCCATATATAGTTTCGCCCGATTTTAGGTAAATAGTCCACATAAGTCCCTGGAAATCTATTGATTTGCACGAATTTTGGCACAGCATTAGTGTGTTAAGTTTCGTGAAAATCGGTTCAGATTTAGATATAGCTCCCATATATATCTTCGTAAAATTTAAGGTAAATGGTGTACCAAAGTCCCTACATATCTTTCGATTTGAACGAAATTTGGCATAGCGTAATTAAGTCTAGAATGATGTGTGCAAAGTTTCGTGAAAATCGGTTCAGATTTAGATATAGCTCCCATATATAGATTCGCCCGACTTTAGGTAAATAGTGAACCAATGTTCCTACATATATTTCGATTTGCACGAAATTTGGCACAGCGTAATGATAATGATGTGTGTTAAGTTTCGTGAAAATCGGTTCAGATTTAGATATAGGTCCCATATATAGATTCGCCCGATTTTAGGTAAATAGTCCACTAAAGTCCCTGGAAATCTCTTGATTTGTACGAAATTTGTCATAGCGTACTGAATTACGTCTAGAATGACGTGTGCTATGAATCGTGAAAATTGGTTCAGATTTAGATATAGCTCCCACATATATTTTCGTCCGATTTTATGTAATTCGTGCACCAAAGTCCCCATATATCTTTCGATTTGCACGAATTTTGGTATAGGGTACTGAATTAAGTCTAGAATGATGTTGCTAAGCTTCGTGACATAGGATATTTAACCATTTTCAACCCCATGTTGCAGTAAGTTTGGCCATCAAATAGTAGTTTTTAAACCAAATTAAAAATGTTGTCTACGTCAACTATCCTATGTCAAACACTTTAGTAGGGGCAGCGAAGCGCCACGGGTTCGGCTAGTATACAAATAAATTAAAGACAAGTAAAACACATTCGGTATATTCAGACAAAATAATAGCCAATGAGTAATAAAATAATACAATATAATGATGACGCATCCTCTGTATCTATTGTTCTTCACATAAAGAAAGCATTCGACACGATCAGACGAATTGTCGAATGGGAATCATGGAGCATTTTTCCGAATTGCGTTGTAATAATGAATGGAATCTTCTGTCAGAGAAGAGGCGTAATGTGAAGTCTCTAACGACAACTCGAAGAAGTCTCTAACGACAACTCAATAGACTAAACAAATCGAGAGCAGCATTCGGATGACTGCAAGGTGTGTGGGGAAGCTCACATTTATCCAGGAAACCCAAGCTTAAAATATTCGAAGCATGTATAAAATCAGTTCTGATATACGGCAGTCAAAGTTGGGAAGGGTCTAACACCGTCACATAAAAGCTATATATTATATTAATCAGGGATGGTCCGTGTGACGAATTTTTAGTTTTTCGACGTCGAAAACGTCATATACCTGTATGAAATGTAATAAATGTAGGAAATGTCATTTATTTCAATATTATCAGCATATACAGTTATTTTCAAGAATATACATTATTTTTACATATATCTGACTATTCCTTGCTAGAACTGATAAAAATTTCTAAATTCTTTTGAGAAGAAAATTTTGAAATTTTAAATGGATTTGGGTAACGCATGCGTAATTTCCAAATTGATTAATGGAAATAGATATTTTGTCAAAAACCAACTGTGTGTCATTTACGTCATTGTTTCTGACAGGCCTTCTCTGATATTAATAAACAATTTCCTCAAATTCATATGTAGAATATTCCGTCACAGCACCATAGATCTATGAAACCCAACATAAAACTCAACAAAATAATATTTTGTTGATTTTGGACATACCACAAATAAATGTGTTTTGTTTCTATAAATCATCGGGGATTCCATTCGGGTGCCATTTTAAAATTGTGCATGATGTTGTCAATAAACAAGAAATTGCGAAATATTTTCAAAAATAAAACATTTTTTGTAATTTGCATTCTAGATGTAGAATTCCAAATAAATAATATACGATGTTTAGTTCTCAACAATAGAAAGTTAAAACAATACAAACAATACTGGGTTTTGAAATATAAACCCAGTGAGCATTATGAACATTATTATAATAGACATACGGACGGAAGGACACATATGTTTAGATCGACTCAGGCATTCGAGATATGACGATCGGAGGGCCACAATTTCGCGGAGTTAGCTATAATACCCACACACAAGCTATAATCACAACAAAGTAGTGTAGGGTATAAATATTGATTATCGTTTTACTTGTTTGACTATATGCTTCTTTTACTTTCACTTTAATCTTCCTGAAATTCTAAAATATTTAAAAACAAATTCTTAATCGATCAAGAACATCACCTCTTCTTCGTCTCATCCCATATATCAAAATGTTGACATCCGTTTTAAACATTTATCACAACTATTTACCACTGAATTACGCCCACTTAAACCTTTAATGACGAGTGTAAACTACACCCCCCTGCATTATTTGTCTATTATTATTATTATATTGATTATAATTAGTGTTGTCCAATAAATTATAATTATAACACACACAAGTCTGCATTGGTGTTGTTGGGGAATTTGTTGTTTGTTTTCTTTTTGGTGTTGAATAGATTTCAACTCTATTATCGAAACTTGTTGCATATGTTAATGAGACATCGTTAAAAGACTCATGTTTTAAACATGATCGTATTGAACAGTGGGGGGATTTATTTTCATTCCTGATTAGAAGATGTGACGAAATACAAACTAATTCAATAGAGTTATAAATTCGCATTATTTTTTTTTTGCATTCAAGACCCACTGTAGCATGTTTTGCTATTATAATATGGCATTTTGTTAAATTAGTTCCAGAAAAATCAACTGCATCGCTTCTGTATAGGGTTATTGACTTTTTAGTGCAAACAAGTTAGTTAAGTGAAATAGCAAGCCCACGACGCGCACGCGCATTTTGTTTCATAAACATTATTTAACTATTATGATCCTTCTCTTAAAATGTCTAAATTTAGAAAAACCAGCAGACGAACAAAATAACATTTTAAAGCAAACATGCCTAGTCTATAGAGAATATTAAAGACAGTTTATAACTGATAACCTATATTAGACCTTTTAGAAAAATGTAGTCTTCGGCTGGAAAAAGTTGTTCCTTTGAGAAATTTAAATAGCAAACAGGTACAGTGGTGGATAAATTCGGTCAATTTGTTTGCAAAGTTGTGTCTCATTATACAATATTTTATAAGCACGGGGTGCGGAATAAGAATATACGGGCAGAAAAAAAATATGTAATTCCCATGAAATTTTTAAAAATACTAGCACAGATTTCCAATGAATGTTGGGAAATGTGATTAGTTGTTAATGAAAAAGTGGCACTAACATCGAAAGAACAATTTTTTTTTATTCCCTACACTTCGCTGTTGAGCAGATTATATCATTGTGCATATGTTCAAATCTTAACTCATCACGCCATTAATTGAAAAGATACTCAATTAGAACATGCGTCCTGTATCACTATCCTGCTCAAACTTACTTCTTCTGTAGAATAGGAGTTCTCATCTACAAAATCAGCATGGTATTAGTCTTCTTCGGCGGGCAAATATACATCCTGAATTGCAAATTTTTGGATCGGAAATGGCCGAATTTTGATTCATCTCACATTATATAGCACTTCTTCATACCAAACCAGTAAGGAAAGTAGTAAAGTCGGACTGAGCCGACTACATGATACCCTTCACCACTTTGGGTATATTCTGCATATGTATCCTAACAGACGTCGCGTGTTTGTTATATATCTAGATCGGAACCGATTTCAGGGAAACTTGTCAGAGACTAATTTATATTACTTCAGTACGTTGTGTCAATCGGCCTAGCTATGGATTTTTTCACAAAGCTAAGCACCATCATTCTAGACTTAATTCAGTACCCTATACCAAAATTCGTGCAAATCGAAAAATATATAGGGACCTTGATGCACCAATTACTTAAAATCGGACGAAAATATACATGGGAACTATATCTAAATCTGAACCAATTTTCACGAAACTTAGCACACGCCATTCTAGACTTAATTCAGTGCGCTATGCCGAAATTTGTGCAAATGAAAAGATTTCAAGGGACTTTTGTGCCCCATATGTATGCTATGCCAAATTTCGTGCAAATCGAAGGATATAGGGTCTTTGATGCACCAATTACCTTAAATCGGACGAAAATATATATGGGAGCTATATCTAACTCTGAACCGAAACTTTTTTCACGAAACTTTGCAAACATCATTCTAGACTTAATTTAGTGCTCTATGATAAATTTCGTGCAAATCGAATGATTTTCAGAGATTTGGTGTCCTAATTACCTTAAATCGGATTAATATATATATATATATATGCTGATATATATATATATATATATATTTTCACGAAACTTTGCACACATCATTCTAGACTTAATTCAGTACGCTGTGCCAAATTTCGTGCAAATCGAAATATATATAGGGACTTTGTTACACCATTCGGAGGAAGATATATATGGGAGCTATATCTAAATCTGGACCGAAACTTAACACACATCATTGTAAACCTTATTCATTAAGCTGTGCCAAATTTCGTGCAAATCGAAAGATATATAGGGACTTTAGTGGACTATTTACCTAAAATCGGGCGAAACTATATATGGGAGATATATCTAAATCTGAACCGATTTTCACGAAACTTTGTACACATCATTCTAGACTTAATTTAGTAAAATCTGAACCGACTTTCACGAAATTGAACACACATCTTTCTAGACTTAATTCAGTACGCTATGCCAAATTTCGTGCAAATCTAAATCTGAACCGATTTTCCCAATTTCAATAGGGTTCGTCCTTGGGCCAAATAAATGATCTGTGCCAAGTTTCATCCAATTCGAATCAAAAACGCGACCTGTACTTTATTTACAATTTAACATGGACAGACAGTCAGACAGACGGACGGACATGCATAAATCGACTTAAAAAGTGATTCTATGCATATTCTTAAAAGGAACCATTTGGTCTATCTCCATTATTTTTGCCTGTTACAAACATATGCACAAAGACATAATACCCTGTGAAGGGTATACAAATAACAGCCAATTCGGAGGAAAAATATTTCCACAGTCCCCAAAATACCGAGTTAATTGGGGAACATACTGAAACTTGGGTTACAAACGGAAAAACAAACTTAATATACCCTCCATACTATGGTGGAGAGTATATAAATTACGTGATTCCAGTATTGTTTATGTATTTTTTATTACCTCACAAAAGACAGGTTCACTGAGTCAATATTTATAAACATAATTTCCATTTCGAGAACTTAATATAATCTACAAAACACTATTTGGGAAATGTTGGTTTGGTTATGCATTTGCATAGATTTTCATACGGATTTTGTCAAATAATGTTCATTGGTTTTTAATTTGAGTACCAATCGAATAGGATATATTTAAACCTTTTTTGATAATATCAAAGTTTTTAGCATAGTATATTGGGCAACCACTATTCGTATTCACTGATAGTACTTAACTATATTGTAATTATGTTTGCAAATGTTAATCAACACCTTGTCAGATAGCTTTCATATGACGTTCAAGCGTATAATTAACTTAGTCAAAAATAATCTTTCTTTCTTTTCGAGCTACCAAACTACAATGGTCAACAAAACATCCAAAGGCTGTTATACAGATCAACATCTAAAACAACAACCACAGTAACGCCAAAACAAAAATAATTCATTAATGGCAATTAATCCATAGAGCTGCTAAAAGAGCACACAATAAATATTCGCAAAATACACACACAAATTTTGCAACAATGCCAGCGAAGAACATCTATGAAAGGAATTAAATTATTGGACCACCTCATTATCGAAATTCTTTCCCAAACATCATGTTTCTGGTTTTACTTGTGTATAAAAGTAACAAAAAATTCTAAATAGATTATCAGTTTTAGTTATTTCATTCTAGTGAATAGAAGTAATTTGACGAAACATCAACACAATGGTAAGAATGGCGCCCAACGGTGACAATGTTGAGAAATTTATGGAAAAACAAAACTTTATTTTTTTAGAAACTTTTTGCTTTGACATTGGCCGTTTTGGTCTCAACTGCATTGGGTGGACAATTGAGCAGCACTTATTTGCCACCACATCAGGGTAGTGCCTCTGCACCTTCCGTCAGTTTTGCTGCAGCTGCTGCTCCTTCTAGACAATATTTGGCACCAGCTGCATCTGCTCCAGTTACCAGTTTTGCTACATCTAGTGGTTTCTCCGATTCGGCTGCCCACTATTCAGCTCCTGCTGTCGCCGCACCCTCTAAACAATATTTGGCACCCGCTGCTTCAGCTCCAGCTGTAAGCTTTGCTGGAAGTAGCTTTGGTGGTTTCTCAGCTGGTCATAATGCTGGAGGTTTCTCAACTGGTTTCTCAGCTGCTGCTTCTAAACCATCCAGACAATACTTGGCTCCTGCTGCTTCAGCTCCTTCTGTTTCTTACTCTGCTGCTGCCTCAGCTCCAGTCGTACACCACGCTGCTCCTGCTGTCCACCATGCCGCTCCTATTGTTCACCACGCTGCCCCTGCTGTTCACCACGCCGCTCCTGTTGTTCATCAAGCCGCTGCTACAATTCACCACGCCGCACCTGTAGTACACCACGCAGCTCCCGTTGTTCATCACCACGCCGCTCCCGCAGTTCACCATGCTGCTCCTGTTGTTCACCACGCCGCACCCGCAGTTCACCATGCTGCTCCCGTTGTTCACCACGCCGCTCCCGTTGTTCATCATGCCGCTCCTGCTGCTGTCTCTCATAGTGTTGGTTTCGCCACAGGATCTCAATCTGCTGGTTATGGTAGTGCTGGTTTCGCATCAGGATCTCAATCAGGTTATGCTGCTTCTGCTCCAGCTGCCGCTGTCAGTTACTCTGCTCCTGCTGCTAGTTATTCAGCACCAGCTGCCAGTTTCTCTGCCCCAGTCGCTCAATATTCCAGCGGTTCAGTTGGTACCCAATATGCTGCCAATGGTGGCTATGCCCGTCAATAGGGTGTTCAAGTTGTTTATAAGTAAATGTGATGTTTAATAAAATTGAAAATAGTTTTATAAAACGTATCTGGAGTATTTTGTTTTGGGCCTCACAGATATCTGTCTATGATGTGTAGGAAAATTCTTTCTATCGCCACTTAAAATTTGTAAAGAAATACAAATACTGAAAATTGGACACAACCTAAATTGAGGTCTACGCCAAAATGTGGACCAATAGTGAAACCGTTTTTGGGAGGAAGTTTTCTGGCCATTAAACACAATTTATTGAACATTACTAGAGTTGTGTCCTTCCGGACCGAATTAGTTCAAAAGAACTATTCCGAAACATGAACGATTGGAACTAGTTCCTTTTGCTCCAGTCGTTCGTTCTTGCTCTCGTTCGATTAACTATAAACGTTATATCATCTTTTGTTGGACAATGCCACTGCGGCTTTGTCATTCTAAGGACATAAATGTATATCTATAATTTACTCAAAAAGTGTTAAAACAATTTTTTTTCTATCCAACAAGAACCCTAAATACGAAAGGTCAATACGATTGGAAATTTTTACAAAAAAATACTTAAAACTTAACATGGGGATCAACATTTTATGGAGGCTATACATATGAGCCGAACAATGCACAATTTTCGTTTTAGGGAGTTAATCGATGAGAATATAACTTCGAGTAATTTTCTCGTTCGCTACGTAACAAGAACTAGTTCATTTAGTCCCATAGTTCGTAATATGTGAAAAGAAAGTTCAGGATAAATCATACTACTTTTTATTATACCCTTCACCATATGCATATGTGCATATGTTTGTAACAGGCAAACGAAAACGAGATAGACCCATGGTTCCTTTTGAGAATATGCATAGAATCACTTTTTAAGTCGATTAAGCATGTCCGTCCGTCCGTCTGTCTGTCTGTCCATGTATTTTTGTGAGCAAAGTACAGGTCGCATTTATGATCCGAATTGGATGAAATTTGGCACAGCTCATTTGTTTGGCCCAAGGACGAACCCTATTGAAATTGGGAAAAATCGGTTCAGATTTAGATATAGCTCCCATATATAATTTCGTCCGATTTAATGTAAATGGTGTACCAAAGTCCCTATATATCTTTCGATTTGCACGAAATTTGGTATAACGTACTGAATTGGGCCTAGAATGATGTCTGCCAAATTTCGTGAAAATCGGTTCAGATTTAATTTGGCACAGCTCATTTGTTTGGCCCAAGGACGAACCCTATTGAAATTGGGAAAAATCGGTTCAGATTTAGATATAGCTCCCATATATAATTTCGTCCGATTTAATGTAAATGGTGTACCAAAGTCCCTATATATCTTTCGATTTGCACGAAATTTGGTATAACGTACTGAATTGGGCCTAGAATGATGTCTGCCAAATTTCGTGAAAATCGGTTCAGATTTAGATATAGCTCCCATATATAGTTTCGTCCGATTTCATGTAAATGGTGCCCCAAAGTCCCTACATATCTTTCGATTTGCACGAAATTTGGCATAACGTACTGAATTGAGCCTAGAGTGATGTCTGCAAAGTTTCGTGAAAATCGGTTCAGATTTAGATATAGCTCCCATATATAGTTTCGTCCGATTTCATGGAAATGGTGCACCAAAGTCCCATATATCTTTCGATTTGCACGAAATTTGGCATAACGTACTGAATTGATGCTGGAATGATTTGTGCTGAGTTTCGTGAAAACCGATTCAGATTTATATATATATATATATATTCGTCCGATTTAATCTAAATAATGTACCAAGTTCTTATGTTGCTTAGCGTTTTGAGTTTAATCCAGAAGTGCCAAGTTTAGTGAAAATCGGCCAAGACTTAGATATAGCTCCCATATATATTTTCGTCCGATTTAATGTAAATGGTGCACTACATGTATCCTTCGATTTGCACAAAATTTAGCATAGCGTTCTATTATATATATATATATATATATATATATATATTCGTCCGATTTAATCTAAATAATGTACCAAGTTCTTATGTTGCTTAGCGTTTTGAGTTTAATCCAGAATAATGTGTGCCAAGTTTAGTGAAAATCGGTTGAGATTTAGATATAGCTCCCTTATATTATAGGTTGATTTTAAGTAATTGACGCACCAAGGAACCAATATATGGCTGATAGGAACAAAACGTACTGAAATTAGTATAACCTATCCTGTGACAAGTTTTGTTGAAATCGGTTCATATTTGGGTATAGCATCCATATATAAGTAAATTGTGCATCAAACTCCTCATATTTGTTAGATTGACTTCAAATTTTGCACAACGTACAAAATTGGGCATAGAATAACGTAGTTGGATTTTCTAGAAGTACAGACCTAGCCCAACGGATGACCTATTGATATTTGTTTGAAGTCGATTTACATACTTTTGTTCCATTGCAACACACGAATGACATTTTTATGGATAGATCTAGGTCGTTTCACATGTAGATAAATATCACATATTTTATTTCATACAATTTTATGATAATAGTCCTGTTTAATATACCCATAGTGGTGAAGGGTATCATATAGTCGGCCCCGTCCGACTTTTTTACTTTTTTTTGGAAAGAACGTGGAAATATATATGAATAAGAGGAAAAATTAACGATTGGAACCAAATGAACTAGATGAATGAAAGAACCCAATTTTTTTGCGGAATAGCCCCTTTCAATAAATTATTGTGTAATATTGAATGTAATTGTTTCGATTTAAATGACATTCATCGAATTGGATAATAATTTATTGTTGACAGTCAGCCTTATTAATAGATCTTGTTTTTTTATGAAGAAATTTAATTGATGAATTGAAGTAATAAATTTATAAACATATATTTGTTTTGAAATAGAAAGTCGTTTGCATTAAAATGCAATTAATTCCGATGCAACCTTGTTTGTTTATCACAATTTAACTTATATATTTACATTTTTAAATATACTGTGGTATTAGGAAAAATTTTAAAAATCTTTAAAGGATTATTCACAGTTCAAAATTGTAGAGTTTTAAAATAAAATATTTTAAACATATATAAATGTTGACAAGATGGTTAAGTTTGACCTTGCCGAACTTTTATTAATTTGCTAACATATATCAGAAAAAATGTCTGTCACTAAATTACAGCGCTTTTGAATGGAAAAAGTGTGCAAAACTATCTAAAATGAGGCGGACTATGTACAAAAAGTACTATTTAATATAATTAATATTTAGAAGAACAAAAAAGAGGAGAGAACTGAGCCTAGGACCATCGAAATATTAGGCTGGGGAAATAGAAATCCATTATTATTGTATGAACTATAGGTCTTTATTTAACATGCTTCGGAATGTCCGAATGCCAAGTCCGGACCGTATGGCGGTTGCATTAAAACTTCCCAAACAAGCTCCCGAAGTTTCTAGGAAGTCACTGTAGATATGTGTGGCTTTGCGTTGTCCTGGTGGAACACGACACCTGCCCTGTTGGCCAATTCTGGCCTTTTCTGGTATATTATAAATAGTTGAAAACAGTTTTGTGGTCGATTTTTAGCTCCTGGGCGATGTTTCTCCGAGTTTATCGACATTTTCGACGACCAGCCTGTGCGAGGTGCATCTTTACCTTCAAAAATTCCTGAACGGAATCTACGAAACCAAAATTGCACAAAAAAATGCTCAAATTTTAAAATTTTTTGGGGATATACCAAAACGTCGACCGATATATCAAACTTTCAATACCAAGCATCCTAGAAGTAGTAACAATATTTGTACAAAATATTACAATATTACCTCTGTCTGCTGTTGAAATCACGATAGAGATAACAATATTTATTTTGTCTTCATAATATTGAATTTGAAATTTTACCAATTTTCGACCGAAATTATTCTAATTCTAGTTCTTAACAGAACACTATGAGTCAGAGATCCCATGTTTTAGCGGTTAATTTTTTTTAAAAGTTGATTTAATCAAATTATTTCTGGACGAATTTTGTAGAGCTATGACCACTAAATACGATACAACTTAATTTAGATATATCGCCAAACTTTTGCATAAAGTCGTCTTTTGTCTGCAGGCAGGCCAAGTTCGATGGTGGGCTTTATCGGTCCACGTTTAGGCATAGCTCCCATATAAGGGTACCCCCCTATTTTCTGTATTTTGGGGTTCTTGAGCTCGTTTTCAACCGAATTCGCTGAAATTTACTACGTTGGTTTCTTATTGGCTACCAAATATCTTCACCAAAAATTATAAATATCGGTCCACTTTTTCTGGTAGCTCCCACTTAAGGGTACCTCAAATTTTGGGTATTTTGAGGTTTTTCAACCGAATTCGCTGTAATTTGGTATTTTGTAGTCGTATATGATAACAAATCTCCATACCAAAAATTAATAATATTCGCCCCCTTTTTTGATAATAACATTCGCCCCCTACACAACTATGTTGTCAGGGTATTATAGCTTTGTGCAGCCCCAAGAGTTTGTAACGCCGCGAAATATTGATCCTAGACCCACCTTTAAGTATACCGATCGTCATACCTCGACCAGCTGAATCGATCTAAACATGTGCGTCCGTCCATCTGTCCATTATAATTTGTAAACACGATACAGGCCATAGTTATGGAGCAATCTTCACGAAATTATGCATGTAGATTGAGTTCTGAGTTTTTTGGAAAAGATCGGTTAATATTTAGGGGATGAAATGGACGAAATACTTAATTTTTGTCTGATTTTCTGGTCGCTCCAGAGGCCGCAATTATGGCCCAAACATATCGAATTTTTACATGGAGAAGGGGATCGGACCAAATAATAAGCATGCCTGTTTTGATCAGTTTCGGTCAATATTTAGCGGGTCAAATGGACCCATACTTTTGTGTGAAAAATGACAAAATTTGTATTCTATGGTGTATATATTTGCCCCTGAAGAAGTTGCCCCCGAGAAGTTAATAGTACATCCAAGAATAGTGGTTGACCTTCAAATTGATACCAATTATATTGTCGTATTTACGCAGATGTGGGAGTTACACTTAAATATTTACAGGTGTTTACGTATTCATTAATTATTTAGTAACCCATTAGCACTCTAGAGGGCGGAAATATAGCGCTGATCGCTTTGAAATGTTCCGTGAGATTCCAGTTATGATCAAAAACAACGCCTATAATTTTCGGGGATGATCAAACAATAATTTTGGAATGAAGTGGACCGAAAACTTAATTTTTTGTGTTTTTTTCCAGTCGATGTAGAGGCCACAATTGAAAGCCGTACATCACAACCCACGGTGAAGGGAATCTGGACAAGAAATAAGATAGGATGTACCGAATATTAGTAATATTTGTTGATCTCTAGTCGGTCAAGAGGGTGCAAATATTAAAATATTGCTCGAGCTCAGAACATAGAACCACAGAAGGTTAGATTTTCGTGGAAGTTGTATAGGGTATCATATGGTCGGCCCCGTCCCACTATACTGCTCCGCTCACTGGTTTTTAATTATTTTCTTCTCAAGCCCATTTAGCTTTCCTACCCATCCAAATTTTTTAGAATGTCCCTTGTAACTGAAAATTCGGTGTCTATCATTTTATGGTATTATTAAATCATTTGTAATTTCGAACTTCGGATTCTCAGTCGACTGGATTAAATAGAAATAAATATATGTGAAATATTAATTTTTAATAATGTTTTATGGCTTAGGAGTTACGAAATTTTCGCCCATACCTACACCTATTATTCTACGCAACATTTAACTTTTTGTAACATAGATCTAAACAATGTTTTGTTTGGGTTTATCCAGAAATACTAAATCATCATATATCCAATAATGATTAATAATATTTTAAACCATTGAGAATCCACCCGGAATTCCCCACACTTCTCAATTCAATTAATTATTAGCCAATACAAAATCAGACGCTTTATGTTTTCTTTAATTACTATTCATATTATTTTTTCAACGATTAAAGAACAGAACAAAAAAAAAATAAACTGTGATTGAATGGTACAAACAAAATGATTTTTTTTTTTTTTTTTTTTTTTTGCTCTAAAGATTATTATGTGTTAAAGAAGACTCTTCGCGTCTATTTTTGGGAATTAATCGCTTACTAAAACTAATTATGTTGCACTTTATGTCATTCCCTTGAAATTCTTTTAGTGCGAATTTTGTATAAAAGTTACGAACAAATTTGAAATAGACATCAGTTGAGTTTGTTCTCTTATTTGCAAATCAGTTAACCGAACACCAAGAAAATGGTACGACGCAACTCAAAGAATTTCAATTTAAAGTTTTGTTACTATTTTCTTCTCTTTTTTTAGAAACTCTTTGTTTTAACTCTGGCCGTTTTGGTCTCCTCAGCAGTGGCTGGACTAAGCTCAACCTATTTGCCTCCAGCACCACCATCTAGTCAATATTTGGCACCATCAGTATCCTCCACGGTTGGTCATGGAAGTGGATTTGCTAATGTAGGTCATTCGAACAGTTTTTCACAAGGCTTTGCTTCGCAGGCTGTACATCATGCCGCTCCAGCTGTCTATCATGCCGCTCCAGCTGCACCATCTAGACAATATTTAGCCCCAGCTGCTTCAGCTCCAGCTACCCATTACTCGGCCCCTGCTGCTTCTTCCTACGCCTCTGGTTTCTCGCATGCCACTTCCGCAGTACACCATGCTGCTCCAGCTGTTCATTATGCTGCTCCTGCTGTCCACCATGCTGCTCGTGTCCAATCTAGACAATACTCGGCTCCTGCTGTTTCTTCCTACGCCTCTGGTTTCTCGCATACCACTGCCGCAGTACGCCATGCTGCTCCTGCTGTCCATTACGCTTCCCCTGCAGTTCATCATGCCGCCCCAGCTGTCCATCACGCTGCCACTGCTGTCCACTATACCGCTCCCGCTGCACCATCTAGACAATATTTGGCCCCAGCAGCATCAGCTCCAGCTGTCCAATACTCAGCGCCTTTACACAGCCATGCAGTCTCTCATGCTGTAGCGTCAGCTCCAGTGGCCCGTTTCTCTGCA
This sequence comes from Musca vetustissima, assembly GCF_032173495.1. NCBI lineage: Eukaryota > Metazoa > Arthropoda > Insecta > Diptera > Muscidae > Musca > Musca vetustissima. The sequence continues at coordinate 112,644 of NW_026880842.1, forward strand.
CCTGTTGCCGGCTCCTATGGTCGCAGCAGCGGTTTTGCCTCGAGTTCATACGGCGGTAGTTTTGCAGCATCCGCACCAGCTGTCCACCATTCTGCCCCAGCAGTAAGCTCTTCTTATGGTCATGGTGGTGGTTTTTCCAGTGGTGCTCATTCCACTGGCTACGCACACTCCGTATCTGCTCCAGTAAGCCATTATTCAGCACCCGCTGCCTCCCTTTTCTCCGGTAATTCGGTTGGTACTCGTTATGCAGCCAATGGTGGTTATATTCGCCATTAAATTTTGTAAATCCCCCTTCGAGTTCTAAATAAACGATTTTCGAAACATAATGATCGCTTAATAAATAATTCTGTTGTTTTTCTTCGAATCATTATTTCGAGATTCTGTTCAAAGCCGTGGTACAAAAGAAAACCAACGATAATGACTGGTTAGAATTTCTGAAGAGATCACTTGGTCAATTAGCCGGCCAATTGATGCTGTTATGTGAGTAGTCATTAATAATTGAATGTATTGTGATTGAAGTTGTGAAACACTAAGAGATCACAGTCATTCCATCATAACACGGTCTCAGCTGGGAATTTAGGAAACATATCAATAAATCATTAATCAAATTTGTATTTATTGTAAATTTTATCGGATTTGTTTATAATTCACACTTCGGTCTTAAATATGAGTGGGTTCATTAATCTGAAGATAAGAATATTTAGATAAGAAAGTTAGGCATTGTCAAGTAAAAACGTCGTTAAGTTCGGACGGACCGAACTTCGTACACCCTCCACCATGAGGTAGACATTTAAACCAGCTAAAATCAATCGGGGCTTTTATGTGGACATACTAATTTGCGATCAAGAAAAAAAAACGAAGTACCCAAATTAGAAAATTGAAATATGATCGGTATGTCAAATATGGAGGATTTCATACCCACCAAGGTGCAAGAATGCCAAGTTATAGCTTTAGTTTTAAAATGCGCCAACGTCCATTAGAATGCCTTTAAAAGTGTCAGGGTCTTTGGGTGAAGGCTATAAAACCAGGGTATTGCAACCCAATGAGGGCCAACTCGGACGAATAATGTATCACAAAACTTCTACACGACGAAAAATAGGGCTACCGTTATATGGGGCTACATTGGAAATGAGAAACAAAAATATATCATTATAGCCAATTAGGTTGAAAAACTTGCCCAAAGTAACCATATCAGTTTTATATAGACTACCAGGAAACTTGGTCAAATCAAATTTTTAGATTCAGTGACACTCAATCTAGAGACGTCCCAAAATTCGAAAAAAATTATGACGAGGTATCGGTTCAATCAAAAATTTTATATGAAGCTAGTTGAGTATCCGACTAATTCATAAATTATATATTTACTTCAAAATGAGTCCCATATGTGATTAAAGTTTTAATGATAATAATAATATGTAATTGTTTAAATTATGTACAAAAAGGTCCAACACGGCAAATTGACTCCGACTCCTCAGATAGATCTTTGCAATTTTTAAACAAAAAACCAGTGAACCGATTTTCAGGAAACTTAACATACATCATTCTAGACATAATTCATTACGCCGTACCAAATTTCGTGTAAATCGAAAGATATAAAGGAACTTTGGTGCACCATTTACATTAAATCGGACGAAAATATATATGGTAGCTAAATCTAAATCTGAACCGATTTTCAGGATACTTAACACACATCATTCTATGCTTAATTCAGTACGCTGTGCCAAATTTCGTGCAAATCGAGAAATATATAGGGACTTTAGTGCACCATTTACATTAAACCATTTAGGAACTTTGGTGCACCATTTACATTAAATCGGACGAAAATATATATGGTAGCTAAATCTAAAACTGAACCGATTTTTAGGAAACTTAACACACATCATTCTATACCTGATTCATTACGCTGTGCTAAATTTCGTGCAAATCGATAGATATATAGGGACTTTGGTGCACCATTTACATTAAATCTGACGATAACATATATGGGAGCTAAATCTAAATCTGAACCGATTTTCAGGAAACTTAACACACATCATTCTATGCTTAATTCAGTACGCTGTGCCAAATTTCGTGCAAATCGAGAAATATATAGGGACTTTAGTGCACCATTTGCATTAAATCGGACGAAAATATATATTGGAGCTATATCTAAATCTAAACCGATTTTAAAGAAACTTAACACACATCATTCTATACCTAATTCATTATGCTGTGCCAATTTTCGTACAAATCGAGAAATATATAGGGACTTTGGTGCACCATTTACATTAAATCGGAGGAAAATATATGTGGGAGCTATATATAAATCTGAACCGATTTTTCCTAATTTCAATAGGGTTCGTCCTTGGGCCAAATAAGTGACCTATGCCAAATATCAGCCAAATCGAATCATAAATGCGACCTGTACTTTGTTCACAAAAATACATGGACGGACGGACATGCCTAAATGGACTCAGAAAATGATTCTATCCATATTCTCAAAAGGAACCATGTGCCTATCTCATTTCCTTTTGGTTGTTACAAACATATGCACAAAGACATAATACCCTGTACCACAGTGTGGTGAAGGGTATACAAAATCCAAAATAAGACCCTGTATATACATAAGCCCCATATTTTGACTGCTTCAACCGCATTTTCCAATCGATGTAACTATGGGAACCACTTGTCAGGTTTTTTTTATTTAATACGTGTAATTTCAATGTTATTCTACAATTAATATACAGCATAACTTTAGGAGAGCACAGTTTATATTTTTATGGTAAAAACTCAATTTCTAAGCATGACTCAAAATTTAATAAAGGCCAACAGAATAAAAATAAATTCGAAGTTGTATACTTTTAGGCGCACACGATTCAATTGAATTCGCCGCATTATTTAGAAATAATGAAAATGTAAAAAATCCGGCTAGATTACGAACATTAATCAGCTCACTTTCTGAGCTGATTAATGTATAACCATCCGTCCGACTGTCTGTCAGTCCATGTTAAATAGTAAACAAAGTACTGGTCGCATTTATGATCCGAATTTTATGAAATTTGTCACAGCTCATTTATTTGGCCAAGGGACGAGCACTATTGAAATTGGTAGAAATCGGTTCAGATTTAGTTATAGTTCCCATATATATATTTTCGTCCGATTTTATGTAAATTGGGCACCAAAGTCCCTATATATCGATTTGAACGAAATTTAGCATAGCGTACTGAATTGAGTCTAGAATGACTTGTGGTAAGTTTTGTGAAAATCTGTTCAGATTTACATATAGCTCCCATATATATTTTCGTCCAATTTAATGTAAATGGTACACGACAATCCCTATATATCCTTCGATTTGCACGTACTGAATTAAGACCACTCCGACTTCACTACTTTCCTAAGTGGTTTTTGTAGGAAAAGTTGTATGATGTCGCGGTCCTCCCATAAACCCTATTTTTTATATTCTACACAACAATCTTGAGTGGATATAATAAGTAAATCAGTAGTAAAAGTCCGCCGAACAAAAACTCTGATTGGTTGGAATTTGATAAGAATTGCTGTTTTGATAATGATCGGTGAATACTTATCGGTCTACAGAACATCTTCAGAATTCTATGGAAAATCCACAAAAGGTTGTAACTCACATTTTCTGCAAGACTGGCAATAATGAAAACAAGATAAAAGGAAGTTAAGTTCGGCCCGGCCGAACTTTTTATATGGGAGCTCCTTGGAGAAAACTCATGTCGTGATAGGACCTTGAATATACCGAAAAAGACTTGAGAAAAATATGATTGGAATTCCAAAAAAAGGATCTAATGGTGGGGCTACAGTAATATGGGGTTAAAATAAAGCGGGGATCGATATTGATATTTTTATGCCCTCCACCATAAGGTGGAATGTATATTAAATTTGTAATTTCGTTCATGTTCACCGCAGACTCCACAAAATATATATTTTTGATCAGAATTAATTTCTACGTCGATTTATGCGTGTCCGTCTGCCCGTGGGGGTGGTATAAAAAGTTGGGCCGGGCCGAACATAACTTCGTTTGTACACCTTTATGACCTGAACACAACGCAATTTCACACGGAGAAAGGAATCTGACCAAGGAACAAGCATGGCTCCTCCCATGATAATCAGTCAATATTAAGCGGTTCCAATTGACCCAGACCTTGGTGTAAAAATGGCAAAATTAACATTCTATGGTGTATATAGTCTGCGTTTGGAATTCCTGCAAAATTAATTCGCAGTATAACTTTAACTGACACAAGATCAGCAGTTAAAGTCGGAAAGGACCTCCCGGAGCCCTTTAATACCGAACGAGGATTCAGAAAAGATGATAGTTTGTCGTGTGACCTTTTTAACATCCTGCTGGTCATATGAGAGGCAAAAGTGAACTGAAGTGGTATTCTGTACACCAAACAACACATGTTACTTGCCTACGCCGATGACATCGACATAATGGGTCGAATATTGAGAGCGGTAACAGCCACCTTTGAACAAATTGAGAAGGAGTCTGCCAAAGAGGATTTGGCAGTAAACAGCGAGAAGGCCAAGCTGATGGTATCAACGCGCAAGACGTCCAGTAGACTCGGACCAACTGTGGAAATTGAAAACTGCAGCTTCGAGGTAGTGAAAGATTTTATATACCTTGGTACCGCCATAAACAAAACGAATGACATCAGTTTTGAAATTCGGAGAAGGATAGTGATGGCCAACCAATGCTACTATGGTCTGAGCAAACAACTCAAAAGCAAGGCCAACTCCCGGCAGACTAAACTCACACTCCCCAAGACGCTGATACTACTAGTGCTGTTATATGGATCTGAATCTGAATACTTACACAAGCAGATGAGGCAGCTCTTGGAGTGTTTGAGAGAAAAATTCTCCGAAAGATCTATGGACCGATCTGCGTTAACGGTGAATACCGCCGTCGAATGAACCATGAGTTGTACCAGATATTCTCGGACATCGACATTGTTAGACGTATTAAGCTACAACGACTACGTTGGCTAGGTCATGTTGTAAGAATGGATGAAGATGCCTCAGCCCGAAAGGCATATAGAAGCGAACCGGCCTTCCCCTTCACGCAGAAGGGGAAGGCCACGAATACGATGGAAAGATCAAGTCGAAGACAACATTGCCGAAAATGGTCTTTCAAATTGGAAAAACTGCGCAAAAGACCGACGCGCCTGGAAATCTTTTCTAAGCTCGGCTTATGGAACGAAAGTTCTGTCACAAGCCAGCTAAGTAAGTAAGTGTATATAGTTACTACTGAAGGAAATAGACCGGATAAGTTGATGGCATATCCAAGAGGAGTTGTTGACCGTTAAATTCATACCAATTATTATGATGTATCTACTCGGATGTGTGAATTCTACAAGAAGTTCCATTTGGGATCAAAGTAGTAATCAAATGATACATACAGCCCACAGTTAGGGACCAATTGTCACAATATTTTGCATGTAGGACCGGTTCTGCCCAAAGAAGACTGCTTGATAGTCAATCGGTTGATGTTCAGATGATGAAACTTACCGAAAATTTTATTTTGTTATGCTTTTCTAGTCTGCCTAGAGGACATAATTATATGCTGAACATTACCAATATACGGGGAACGGTATCAGATCTACTATTGAGAATGGTTCTTTAAATAATTGTCAATCAATATTTAGGAAGTCAAATGAGATTTCGGTGTGTAAAAGTAGAAAAAATATTGTCAAGGCTCGGAATAGAATAGATCCGCAGAAAATTAGACTTCAGTGGTAGATGTGTAGGGTATAATGTGTTCCGCTCCGGCGACTATACTGTTCCGCTCACTGGTTACTACTATTTTCATGACAAAAAAAAAAGAGTCCGAAAGTTTACGTCGGGAGGTAACCTATAAAGGGGTGGCAATATTTCCCATTTCTTAGACGTTTTAAAATAGTCGGATTAAGGTTTCTCGAAAACCTTGCATTTTTTGTATATAGTGACATTGACAATATTACTGGTCAATTTAAATCTTTAAATTATTTGAAAACTTTTCCCGGTCCGTTGAAAAAACTCTTAGCTACTTTGGTAATTTTGGAACATTCGGCATGAATTATGGGGTCACCATTAAACAATTCATCACGTCACTCAAAAACTTATTCAAAGGCGAATTTGCCCTTCTGGGTTCTTGCTATACTCGGCAAGGGCTTTCATCCTTATAACGAATATATAGTATACTGCCACCTCCAAAAATCATGATGCCCATTTTTTTAGAAGCACAAACTATTTAAACTTTAGACGATATATAATTTATTTATTTTGTTTTTCTTTCATTTTGATATTTACTTAGTTTTAGCAGAACGCAAATAATCAGTTCTAGTAGTAATAACAGCTGGACGAACGACTGTAGTAGTAGTGACTGGAGTTAAATGGCGAACCACAGCAGGAACGGAGTACTTAACAACTGGAACCGAGGCGGCTTGTACATACTGTGTAGTTGTAACGGGAACAGAAGCAGCTTGGACAATTTCTCGTGAAACGGTGACAGGAACGGCATAACGGGCGACTGGAACAGTGGCAACTGGAACCAAACCACTGGTGAGAGTGACAGTTGCAGCGCAGGATGTTGTCACCAAACAGAACAAGACAATTGTTAGGGATTTCTAAAAACGAGGTAACGAGGATTGTTAAAGATAAATAAAAGTGAATATTAAAAAAAATAAATTATTACCATATTAAAAATTCTAGATTATTTTCTTTAGAAGATAATTTAAAAACTGACTAATTATTGGAGCAAACTAACATATTTTTATACAAAAAATCAAAATTAGTTTGAACATAAAGTAAATGTCATCTTCAAATTTAGATCTTGTCATAATCTAGATCATCTTTCTGACTTAGCTCACAGAGTGGTTTAGAAAGTAACAAAAAAAAAAGGTTAACAATTGAAGCAATGCAATGGCGTCTTTGTTTCATTATTTCCTCTTGATAATTTGCATTAAAATAGACATCTGTTCAAATTAAGTTATAATTTATCTACTGGAATACTTTGCAAAATAGTCATCATTGTTATTGCGTATATTAGCGTATTTGAAAAAAAAAACAACAATCTTTAGTCTAATTTATTTAAATTGATATTAAATAAATAACCAAATAATAATTACTGTATCATAGAATTAATAACTAATTGCCGGATTTGAACATTTCCAACATAACGAACAGATGATTATATTTTAGTTTTTAATACTATTAGAAAGGAAAGTTAACAAGTAAAAACGATGTTAAGTTCGGTCCGACCGAACTTCTTATACCCTCCACCAAGGGGAGGACAATCAAGATATGCGAAATGAATGGGGGTTCCAAGCAGAAAACTCATGTTATGGAACATACCGAAAAATACGTGAGAACAAAATTATTGAATTCTCAAAATATCTAATAGTGGAGTTGCCGTTATATTGGGCTATATTAAAATGGAGGTCAATATTTATATTTTTTTGGTAGTGAGAATACAAAATAAGGAGGCTACCCTAAAGCTTCGGGCAATATAAAGAATAGATTTTCAATGCCTATAAGAGGCGTGGATTTATTACTTACTTATTTAGCCGGCTTGTTACAGAACGGTTGTTCCATAAGCCGAGCTTAAAAAAGATTTCCAAGCGCAATTTGGAAGACCACGTTCCAAGATGTTGTTTTCTACTTGGTCTTTCCATCTAATTCGTGGCCTTCCCCTTCTACGGGAACCATAAGTAGGCTCGTTGTTATATGCCTTTTGAGCTGGGGCATTTTCATTCATCCGCACAACATGGCCTAGCCACCGTAGTCGCTGCAGCTCAATACGACTGACTATGTCGATATCCGCTTATAAATTGTAAAGCTCGTGGTTCATTCGACGCCGATATTCACCGTCGACGCAGATCGGCCCGTAGATCTTTCGGAGTATTTTTCTCTCAAACACTCCAAGAGCTGCCTCATCTGCTTGCGCAAGTACCCATGCTTCTGATCCATATAATATCACGGGTAGTATCAGCGTCTTGTAAAGTGTGAGTTTGGTCTGGTGGGAGGTGGTCTTGTATCTAAACTGCTTACTTAGACCATAGTAGCATCTGTTGGCCAACACAATCCTTCTCCAATTTCAAAACTGATGTCATTCGTTTTATTTATGGCGGTACCAAGGTATATAAAGTCTCAAGTTCCACAGTTGGTCCGAGTCTACTGGACGTCTTGCGCGTTAATACCATCAGCTTGGTCTTTCGCCGTTTACTGTCAGACCCACTTTGGCAGAATCCTTTTCAATTTGTTCAAAGGTGGCTGTTACCGCTCGCAATGTTCGACCCATTATATCGATGTCATCGGCGTAGGCGAGTAACATGTGTTGTTTGGTGTACAGAGTGCCATTTCTGTTCACCTTTGCGTCTCGTATGACCTTTTCCAGCAGGATGTTAAAAAGATCACACGACAAACTGTCAACTTGTCTGAATCCTCGTTCGGTATTGAAGGGCTCCGATAGGTCCTTTCCTACTTTAACAGCTGGCCTTGTGCCACTTAAAGTTATCCTGCTAGCCGTATTAATTTTGCAGGAATGCCGAACGCAGACATGGCTTTAAACACCTCTGAACGGATAGGGCTGTCGAATGCGGCTTTATAGTCGACAAATAGGTGATATGTGTCGATGTGTTTTTCGTGGGTCTTTTCCAGGATTTGGCGCAGAGTGAAAATCTGGTCAATGGTCGATTTGCCAGGTCTGAAGCCGCATTGGTATGGTCCGATGATGTCATTGACCATTGGCTTCAATCGTTCACACAGCACACTGGATAGCACTTTATATGCGATGGGAAGGAGACTTATTCCTCTATAGTTGGCACATATCGTCTTGTCTCCTTTTTTGTGCACGGGACACAGGATGCTGAGGTTCCAATCATTGGGCATGCATTCATCTAGCCAAATTGTGCTAATCAGCTGGTGCATGCTTCTGACCAGCATCTGTCCACCAGTCTTGAATAGTTCGGCTGGTAACCCATCGGCTCCTGCTGCTTTGTTGTTCTTGAGCCGATTAATTGCTTTTATGACCTCATCATGACTAGGTGGTATACACTCTATACCACCATCTCTTATTGGTTCTGGGGTATCTTCTTCATCGCCACTATTTGATACTAGAAGCTTTTCGAAATGCTCCTTCCGGATCCTCAACACGCTGTCTGTATCTCTACAGGAGGATGTGCCTGCACCAAAGCCTTCGGTTTGGTGTTTTACTCGTTGGTAAAATTTCCGGACTTCATTCTGACTCCTGTACATCTCGTTTGGCTACGCTCACGTTCTTCTTGTTTTTTCTGAAAACACGTTTCTTCTCTCTCCTTTTCTCTCGATAATTCTCCATCACGTTACGTGTTGCTACTGTCTGGAAGGTTGCCCTATACGTTGCGTTTTTCACATCAGTAGCATTACAACAATCCTGATCGTACCATGGATTTCTTGGTGGTGGTTTTTGGTACCCAATTGTTACTTTTGCTGCAGTTTGTAGAGAGTGGACAATTCTTTGCCATTGTGCTTCTATACTATTATCGGAACAAGAAGTGCTTTCTTCAAGCAGATGGGTAAGTTGACCGGAGTAGGCCTCGGCTATCTGTTGTGTTTGCAGCTTACCGACGTCGAGTTTCCGCGTTGTATTAGATCGCACCTTTGCTGCTACAAGGTAATGGCCCGAATCGATCGATATTCGCTCCTCGGATCGATCGAACGTCTAAAACACTGGATGAATGCCTTCCTTCTACCACAACATGATCGATTTGATTTCTCGTTGTTCGATCGGGAAAAATCCAAGTGGCCTTGTGTATATCGAGATGCTTGAATCTGGTGCTGCTAACTACCATGTTTTTTTCTGCCGCGAAGTCAATCAACCTCATGACGTTGTCTGATGTTTCTTCGCGGAGGCTGAATTTTCCGACGATGGGGCCAATTTTTTTTCTCTTCCGATTTTTGCATTACAATCTCCTAGCAGAATTTCGATGTCATGACCAGGGCAGCGGTCGTATACTGTTTCTAGGCGGTCGTAAAATATGTCTTTGGTCTGTTCATCTTTATCTTCGGTAAAAGCATAGAAAAGACTGACGTAGAAGAACTTCGCTTTGGCAATTCCCTCATCTACTGGAGTGAATCTGGAGACGAGGTCTTTTATTCTCCTATTAACAATAAATCCGCAGGCAAATTTATGTCTCATTTCATGGCTATAATACAGGGCGTAATCATCTGATTTACTTGCGCCAGTCCCTTTCCATCGAATTTCCTCGTGGTTCTTTATACGTTTGCGGAGGTAGTCAATATTTTTTTTTCGTTGCCTTTTCATAGCATTAATTTTTCCGAGTGTGGACAACTAACCCGACGTCTCAACCCATTTTCTATATAGTTCTTATGGATGAACTCTCAGCAGATATCAGCTCACTATTTCATCGAGTGATGAAAATAATTACACCAGGTGACACTGTGCGCTGGTCAATGTCCACAATTGAGATGAAAGAGGGACCAAGATAAGCCTGGGCTTCGCCTTGGTAAAGTATATATGGGAGCTATATCTAAATGTGGACATTTTTCAAAAAAACTTCGCATAATCAATCTTGACCTAATTAAGTACGCTGTACAAAATTCTGTCTCAATCGGACGATACGTGGCATTTTGGTCCAACATTTACATAAGTTCGGACGGAATTATATATGGGGGCTATATTTAAATCTAAACCGATTAAATTTAAATAGGGTTAGTCCTTGAGCCAATATATATTTCAATCATAATTGCGACCTGTACTTTGCTCACAATAATATATGGACGGACGGACGGATAAACGAACATGCATCAATCAACTCACAAAGTGATTCCATGCATATTCTTAAAATGAGTCATGGGTCTTTATCGATTTCTTTTGCCTTTTACAAACATAAGCAGAAATTATAACACCCTGTACCACAGTGTGGTGAACGATATAAGAATTAAACACATCATTCCAACGACATCGGATTCAATTTAAACATGAATCCGACGAACTACATATATGTATATAGGTCTAAACTTTTTCAACAAGTAATGCCCTATCAATCATACATTTCAAAAAATATGTATATAAAAACAATGTTCAATACCTACACACACATTTTTGGCCTGTTCCCGTACTCCAAGAATCTACTAATTTGTACTATTTTTCCGATATCATAAAGGAAAATTTGTTATCGTAGTAAAAAATAGGAGATTCTTGAGTACAGGAACAGACTATAAGCAATGGCTACTACAAGGATTCACCTTAATTTTTCAATGATTTGAATTTTATAAAAAAATAATACATAACATGTATGATGACATTAATATCTTTATTCAAGTTTAAACAGTGTTCATGATCAGGCTAATTCCGAATAACAATTAATTTTTATGCAAATAATCAGTTTTAGTCGAAACAATAGCTGGACGAAGTACAGTGGTAGTGGTGACAGGAGTTAAACGACGAACAACAGCAGGAACGGCGTATTTAACGACAGGAACCGAAGCTGCTTGTACATACTGGGTAGTTGCTACTGGAACTGCAGCAGCTTGTACAATTTCTCGTGAAACGGTGACAGGAACGGCATAACGAGCTACAGGAACCGTGGCAACGGGTATCAAACCACTGGTGAGGGTGACAGTGGTAGCACAGGATGTTGCCACCAAACAGAACAAGGCAATTGTTAGGAATTTCTAATAATTAAAATATTAAAATAATACAATAAATATGGCAAACTGTAAAATTTATGTTCGAATCGATATTTACCATATTTAGAGATATTCCAAATTATATTGTTATTTCTAGGTTGGAAGTGATTTTAGAAACTGTTGCCTTTTTAGAAGATTGCCGTTGTTTTTATACAGAAAATTTGTTCTATGATATTTTCGAAAACAATTAAGATTTTGGGGATTAAATGGTATTGGAATATGATTTATTTGATAATTTCTGCTTCTGAAAAAAGAAAGAAATTGGATCATTTTATGCTAATGACAAATAGCAAACAAAAAGATGCTGCTCTACATTTTTTGGTCTATTGTTGTACTGGTTTAGATAGTGTGTGTTTGTTTATGGACATTTTATTTTGGCTTTTAAAACAGCAAACAAGTTTTAATATCCGTTTTGCTTTGTATAATAAGCGGGATACTGAAAGTGAGGAAAAACTAATGAGTTAAGAACCAAAGCTTGCGTCAAAACCAATAAAAACCTGTAAGGAAAGTAGAAAAGTCGATCGGGGTCGACTATATGATCATCAATTTAGCACTTTTAGTCCTAGATATAAGTTTATTTCGTTTAGCACCAAAAAAGTGATCCAGCGCCTAGCACACCATAGTATGGGGGGTATATTCATTTTGTTTTTCCGTTTGTAACTCATCGAAATAGTCATTTCCGACCCTATAAAGTATATATATTCTTGATCAGCGTAAAATTCTATGCCGGTCTAATCATGCAATCAACCTAAACGTATTGAGATATCGCCAAAAATTTGCATAGATTCTTCTTTTGTCTACAAGCAGGTCAAGTTCGAAGATGGGCTTTATTGGTCCACGTTTAGGCATAGCTCCCATAAGGGTACCCCCCAATTTTCGGTATTTTGGCGTTCTTGACAGCATTTTTAACCGAATACGCTGAAATTTGGTTCATTGGGTTATTATTGGGTACCAAATTTTTCCACTAAAAATTGTAAATATGGGTCAACTTTTTCTGGTAGCCCCATATAACGGTACCACCGATTTTTCAGTTTTTGGAGGGTTTTTGACTGCATTTTTGCCGAATTGGCTGTAATTGAGTACTGAATAGTGGGGCTACCGTTACATGCGCTTATAATAAAATGGGGATCCATATTGATTTTTTTTGGTAGTGAGATCTGACAGCCAATGAGATTACCAAATGCCAAATTAATGCCAATTCGGTTGAAGGACATGTCCAAAATACTTGAGTCAATATTAGTAATTTTTAGTGCGTAGATGTAGTGATAACGTTTTGAGAACCGAAAAGACCATATTAGAGCCAATTTGATTGAAAACCAGTAAGGAAAGTAGTAAAGTCGGACGGGGCCGACTATATGATACCCTTCACCACTTTGGGTATATTCAACAGATGAATCCTAACAGACGTCGCATTTTTATAGGATGAAATTGGATTCATAAACATTTCATTCTGCAACCGATACTAAACTTTTATTTGGTCATATATAGAAGTTACATCTAAATATGTACCTAATTCATTACGCAGTTCCAAATTTCGTGCAAATCGAAATATATATATAGGTGCACCATTTACATTAAATCGGACGAAAATATATATGGGAGCTATATTTAAATCTCAATTGATTTTTAGGAAACTTAACACACATCATTCTATGCCTAATCCATTAAGCTGTGCCAAATTTTGTGCAAAATTAAAAATATTAAGGGACTTTGGTGCACCATTTACATTAAATCGTATGAAAATATATATGGGAGCTATATCTAAATCTGAACCGATTTTCAGGAAACTTAACACACATCATTCTAGACCTAATTCAATACGCTGTGTCAATTTTCGTTCAAATCGAGTGATATATAGGGACTTTGATGCACCATTAACATTAAATCGGACGAAAATATATATGGGAGCTATATCTAAATCTGCACCGATTTTTCCCAATTTCAATAGGGTTCGTCCTTGGGCCAATGAAGTTACCTATGCCAAGTTTCATCCAAATTGGATCATAAATGCAACCTGTACTTTGTTCACAAAAATACATGGACGGACGGACAGACGGAGGGTAAATCGACTCAGAAAGTGATTCTATGCATATTCTCAAAAGGAACCATGTGCCTATCTCGTTTCCTTTCGCCTGTTACAAACATATGCACAAAGACATAATACCCTGTACCACAGTGTGGTGAAGGGTCAAAAATCAAAAATCCCCATATACCAAATTACAGCCAAGTCGATGGAAAAACTTGTCGAAAATCCCTATAATGCCGAATACTGGGGGGTACCGGTATATGGGGGCTACCCTAAAACGTTGGTCAATAGTAATAGTTTTTAGTACGGAGATGTGCTATACAACGAGGCGTACCCTGACATCAAGGAAGTGGACGGAAGAAAACAACAACATCAGCAGAAATGGTTCGAAAAATGAAGATGCGACTTGATCGAAGCCCGCGTCGCAGTGGCCGAAAAATGGCTAGTGAGCTGAACATATAGCAATATTCCATTCGGCAAATATTGAAAAATGAGCTCGGGGTAAAGCCCTTGAAATTCCAAAAAGTGCAAGAACTTACACCGCAACAGAAAGAAAATAGACTCAAAAGAGCTAAAAAGTTGCTTCGCTTGGCCGAAAGTGCTGAACTGTCGAATTTTGTTTTCTCCGATGAGAAAACATTCTTTCTTCAGCAGTTTGTAAACAAACAAAATTATCGTGTTTACTTGCCAAAGAGGTCAGCTGAAAATGTGCACCTTCGGTTGGCCACCAGAACTCAAACGCCGGCCATGGTGATGGTGTGAGCCGCCATAACAGCCGATGGTCGCTCTCCGCTCGTATTAATCGAACGTGGCATCAGAATAAATTCCGAATATTATCGCGAAAATATTCTGCAGGGTGTATTAAAGACGTGGGCACGCAAACATTTTGGCCGAGGACCTTGGACATTCCAACAGGACTCAGCATCATCGCACTCAGCACTCTCCACCCAAGAATGGTTACAAAATGAGGTTCCTCGCTTCATTTCCAGCTCACAGTGGCCACCAAAATCTCGCGATACAAATCCGTTAGACTATTGTGTCTGGAGTATTTTGGAAAGCAAGGTTGGCACTAAGAAATACTAAAGTGTCGATCATCTCAAGCAAGCGCTTCGCCGGGAATGGGCCAAAATACCTCAGAGAAACATTCGGGCAGCATGTGAATGGTTAAAAATTGAGGTTCCACGCATCCTTTCCAGGCCACAATGGCCACCAAAATCTCCGTACCAATCCTTTTGACTATTGTGTCTGGAGTATTTTGGAAAGCAAGGTTGGCACTAAGAAATACCAAAGTGTCGATCACCTCAAGCAAGCGCTTCGCCGGGAATGGGGAATGGGTCAGAGCAACATTCGATCAGCGTGTGACGGTTTCATTCGTGCCAAAGGTGACCAATTAAAACAAATCTGAACTTATTTTAAAATTTAATGCTATTTCCGACATTTGTTGCGTTCATTCAATAAAATTAAAAAGATGTAAAAATTATGGCGTTTAACTTTGTTCCAGTTTTTTATCTCACCCTGTGTTTGACAGATGTCGAATTCTAGTTCCATACTTTTATTTACTAAAATCATTCATTTTGACTACTTTTTATGTGGTATATTCATTGACCAACTTGGGTCAGTATTAATCATTTTTGAACTCAATGCGACCTCTTCAAATAATACCAGTGAGCGGGGCAGTATAGTCGGACGGGGCCGACCATACGGTAGCCTACACAACTACCACGGAACACTAAATTTCTGCCGATGTTTTTTATGAATACGTAAGCACCTATAAATATTTAAATATAACTCCCACATCCGAATACATACGACCATATAATTTGTATCAAATTAAAGGTTAACCTCTCCTCTTGTATATACTATCAACTTCTCGGGTCTATGTCCTCATTTTTTACACAAAAGTCAGTGCCCATTTGACCCACTAAATATTGACCGATCTTTATCAAACCATGCGTGTATATTCTTTGGCCGGTCCGATAATTGCGGTCTGTAGGAGCGACCAGAAAACCCGACAAAAATTAAGTATTTGGTCCATTTGATCCCCTAAATATTAGCCGATCTTTATCAAAAACAATAGCCAAAAACCCATCCTAGATGCAAAATTTCGTGAAGATTGGTCCATAACTGTGGCCTGTATGGACAGACGGACGGACACACATGTCTTAAAGTTGAGTCTAAGACCAATATTTCGCGACGTTATTGGGGCTGCACAAAGCTATAATACCCTGAGAAAATAGTTGTGTAAGGTATAATCTATATATATAAAAATGAATTGCTGTTCGTTAGTCTCGCTAAAACTCGAGAACGGCTGAACGGATTTATCTCATCTTAGTCTTGAAATGTTCGCGGAAGTTCAGGGAAGGTTTAAAAGGTGAGAAAATATCGAATAAATACCGCGAAACCTCTAAAAGCTGGCTTTTACATTTCCCATACAAATGCTTTCTAAATAAAATGTAGAGTCATAGAGACAATTTGCATTTTGTGTCAAATTATTTTTTATGTTTGACAAATTTTAAGTTTTTAAAAGCAACCATAATGTATTGAAACATTTATTGTGAGAATGCAAAAAAAAAAAAAAAAAAATTGAGAAGTCTATCATTTTCCATAAAATGCACGTAAATTTTGGGACAAATGCAAGGATGAAAATCAGAAGACATTCGAAATAGTTTTCTGATTCTAAGATACAGGCCCTAGATTATTTTTCTTGAAACATTGGAAACCGGGGGTAAGCGAAAATGAAACGGAAAATATGTATGGCGCCTTTTAAATACATCAGGTCAATTCCATGAGAAAATTCGGTCAAAGTCTTTACAATACCGAAAATGGAGGGCGAACTGTATGTAGGAGCTTTATCAAAACTTGGTCCTTAATAGAAATGTTTCCGCAAAAATTTGTTTTACCCTTCAATATCCCGGAATGATATATGATATGAATGATATATGATACTACAATGGGAATGGATATGTACTAATTTTTGGTAGAAAGATTTGACACTACATGATAATAGGGGATACCAAAATAGGGGGACTACCCGGAAACTTGGACCAATATTGATAATTTTTGGTAAAGAGGTTTTGATCATCCAAAATAAAACATTACAGCCACTTTGGTTGAAACACTGGACCAAACTGCCAAAAATACGAATATTGTGGGTACCGCTATATGGGAGCTGTCTCAAAGAGTCGACCAATATTGACAATTTTAGTATGATTCATTCTACCATATAAAACAACCAAATACCAAATAAGAGACGGTGCTCAAATGCCCCACATTATCATAAAACGTGAAGTACAATTATATGGGCGATATTTGGAAGCTTGGGCGAATATGAAATTGCAACCAAATACCGAATATTAAGTGATACCGTTATATGGGGGCTAAACGAATACGAAAACCAATATTGAATATTTTAATTAGGGAGATTTTCTGCTCAATAAGTATCAGTAATATTAAATTTGTAGCAATTCTCTTGAATACCGTCATATTCAAGCCCAGATATAACGGTATCGTTATATGGGGGCTACCCTAAAGTGGACCAAAAATTCAAAATTTTTAATATCAAATATCTTATGAGTAGTAGAAATGTATGAGCAAATTTCAAAGTTCTATCTTAAAAGTTCTGGAGGGAGCAACAAAATTCGCTCATAAACATCAAATTATAGATATGGGCACTTCCGCAGTCACTTACACGACTTTCAGAGGCAAAATTAAATTTGAAATCTTAAATAAATCGGAAACAATTACATTTTTACATTTCACCCATAATACTTTTTTAATAGATCTTTAGAAGTACTATCAGTGGTAAAAAAATTAAGAGCCTCCAGTTTTTAACTTTTGAGATAAAAGCCACAAAAGAGCGGTCACTCACGCGACTTCAAATATACATGACTTTAGACATCACTGCTAATACTGGGAAAACCCTGCGAATTGTGTGAAAGCATTATAATTGGACTTTTAAAATTTCAAAATTTGGCATATCCTTTATTTGCGAAGCCTTTTTCTCGGTCACTCACGCGACGTATCTCACGCGACATTGTTGATTTTGCATTTTTTATTTCTCTGCATTTATAATCTTTAAATTAGTATTTATGCTAAGAACAAGAAGAAAAAATGACAAATGTTGTCTTTCTTTGTATTTTTTTGCCTTTTCTTTACGAATTAAAGCACAAATAAAGAAACAAATTGTTCGACTTTGGTTTACCTTTTTGCGGAAATGCCCATATTCAGTTTTGTAATGTTATTTTATGTGTGCTCTGACAAATACTTATGGTGGAGGGTATATAAACATAACCTTAAATACCAAAAATTATACATCAATCATATTGCTAGGCAAGACAACGTTTGCCGGGCCCGCTAGTTACAAATAAAATTCCGAACCTAGGAAGGTTCCCTTATATAAGTATATCTACATATAAAAAAAAACAATAATATTCGAAAATTTCTTTTATATTTTATTATTTTTCGTAAGATATTCCAATTTTTTTTTAACATTCCATAACGTAGAGAAGAAATATAGAATTTCTATTTTTTATAATTCGTATAACATTTCGAATTCGAGATTGCCAATATTCGTAGAACTGACAGTTAAATAAAGATCACAATGAAGAAACAGATCACATTTTAATAGACGTAACCACCATTGGCGGCATATTTAGTACCGCCTGATGAGGACGATGTATATGAAGCTCCGCTTACAGTTTGCAATGTTGGTGCCTTATACGAACCACTAGTTCCGCTTGAAGTTGAGGTGAATGTGGTTTTGGGTGCTGTATAGGATTGATAACTGTTATATGATTGGCCAGGGCCAGCTGAAGATTGTTGTTGGGCGCCACTGCTGGTGAAAGTGGTTTGTGGTGCTGAGTAGGCTTGTTGTGCCGATGTGGTGGTGTAGGTTTTCTGTACTGTGGGCGCTGAGTATGTTACCTTTTGGGTAGCCGGGGCGGTGTAGGATTGATAACTGTTATATGATTGACCAGGTCCTGCAATGGATTTTTGACCGTTACTGGAGCTGGTGAAGGTGGTTTGTTGTGCTGATGGAGCTGTGTAGGCTTGTTGGGTCGAGGTACTGGTATAGGTTTTCTGAATTGTGGGTGCTGAATATGTTACCTTTTGGGTAGCAGGTGCGGTGTAGGATTGATAACTGTTATATGATTGACCTGGTCCAGCAGAGGATTTTTGGCTGCTACTGGAGCTGCTGAAGGTGGTTTGTTGTGCTGCTGGAGCTGTGTAGGCTTGTTGTGTCGAGGTCGATGTATAGGTCTTTTGCACTGTGGGTGCTGTGTAGGTTACCTTTTGAGTGGCGGGTGCTGTATAGGATTGATAACTGTTGTAGGATTGACCAGGTCCAGCAATGGATTGTTGAGAGCCACTAGTATATGTAACCTTTTGGGTAGCAGGCGCTGTGTACGATTGGTAACTGTTATACGACTGACCAGGTGCCGAACTAGTTTTTTGGGAACTGCTGGTGTAGGTGACCTTTTGAGCGACAGGAGCTGTATACGACTGTTGCGATGAGGTGGATGTGTAGGTCTTTTGTACAGCTGGTGCTGTATAGGTTACCTTTTGTGGTGCCGGAGCAGTGTACGATTGATAACTGTTGTAAGACTGACCTGGACCAGCATTGGTTTGTTGGGAGTTACTAGTCGTATATGTAACCTTTTGGGTAGCTGGAGCAGTATAGGATTGATAGCTGTTATAGGATTTACCAGGTCCAGCAATGGTCTGTTGTGAGCTGCTACCTGATGTATAGGTGGTGGTCTTTTGTTGTATTACCGGTGCCGTATATGATTGGAAAGTCTTAGAGGCACCACCCGATGTTTGCTGAGAGCTAGTGTACGTAGTCTTCTGTGCAGCAGGAGCTGTATACGATTGATAGCTATTATATGATTGACCAGGTCCAGCTATAGTTTTCTGTACAGTTGGGGCAGTATAACTCTGCGATGTGGTTGTTGATTTATAGGTCTGCTGTTGGACAAGTGGAGCTAAATAGTTTTTGTCAACATTAGTAACGGATTTTTGAACACTAGAAGTGCTATAAGACTTTGGAGCGGTATAGGCTTGATAGCTGTTATATGATTTACCTGGAGCGGATATGGTTTGTTGGATGATGGGTGCTGCAGGGGCAGTGTAAGCCTGTTGAGCAGATTTACTCGAATAAGTTACAGTTTGTGCCGCTGGAGCTGTATAGGTTTTTTGATTTCCCGTCGATGAAGTATACGACTGATAACTATTATAAGATTTACCAGGTCCAGAAATGGTCTGTTGTACGCTGGGTGCTGTGTACGATTTTTGTGAACTGAACGTCTGTTGAACCACTGGGGCACTATAGGTCTTTTGCACAGTTTGTTTTACAACTGGAGCTGTAAATGTCTTTTGAACCACCGGAGCAGAGTAGGTTTGGGAAGTAAAAGTTTTTTGAACAGCTGGAGCACTATAGGCGGCCTGTTTAGTACCAGAAGAATAACCAGTATTACTATTATATGTTGTGGTAAACGATTGTTGAGCTGGGCCTGAACTGGATGAGGTGCCCGTTACTTGTTGCTGTTGTTGATAAGCACCTGAATTGTAACCTCGAGTAGCTGTAGAAGTAGAGTAGCCAGTATTTCCAGAGTTATAACCACGATTTGATGTTGATGTTGTGGTGGAGGAGGATGAGAAAGCAGTTTTGCCAGCATTCAAAGCACTGCCGCTTACTAAATTACCAGCCGTGTATCCAGATGATGGTGAAAATGAGACGGTACGCGATTGAGCTGATACCGAATGCGGTGGCAAATAAGTATTGCCGGCCAGGTGAGAGACATCAGCACTCACACAGGCAACCAAGGCGACTAGAGCTAGCACACATTTCTGTAAGAGAAAAGGAGGAATTTCAAAATTAGTACTAACAAAAGTTGATACAGAATACAATAAAAATTATAAAATATCGCTTCTTCCTCTTCAGATAACAAAGCCATACATTTGTATACCCTTCACCAACATGGCGAAATATTTGTCAACGGCCCCCGTAATTTATGGGTATTCTTGTTCAAGTTAAAATTCTACGTTGCCTTAGTCATGTCTGTTGATATCACGATAGAGATCGCAATATTTAAATTAAAGATTCACAATTCCGGAAATGAGATATATCGATCAACGTATTCCAATAGATCCCATAAATGGTCCCGCTCCATATCCGTTATTTTAGAGATTTTTATACATATTTCTTTGTGTATAATTTTCATTTCGATAAATATAAGTCCGCATTTTACCATAGCCACCACATCCACTGAAGTGGATGTAAATTGTCATTTAGGTCTTTTGGAGGATGATTAGGACTTCATTGAACTTCAAAATTTGTCTTTGATTCATCTTGCATTATAAAATATTTTTTGTAGCTGAGTATCTGCAGTTTGGTACTTAATTACCCCACTAGAATAGAAGACATAGTCCCAAACAAAAATGTCGACCCATTTAAGGGTACAAAAAATCGCCGTAATTAGAGTTAGGATCAAGAGCTACTTTTTATAAAAAAAAACTGTAAATTCTGTTGAATAGCGTGTGTAGGATTCCCAAAATAATTTGGCGGAAACGTATATATCGGTCGGACAATTCAATTCGGTTGAATAGCGTGTCTAAAATTACCAAATATGGCGGGATTACGGTCCACTAATTGGTGATTGGGACTTTCGAATGTATAATTTCTGTCAAAATGGTGTCGAAGAAATAAAAAAAATCGATTTCGATGCTTCAAAGGCGTTTATAGGATCATCAGTGGTCCCGAATCATGTACCTATACGTACGGTGATGAAACAAAACAACATTCTACCCGATAGGGTCTTCAAAGACGAGCCAAATCTTCGTCACCACAATTTGCTTGCCTGAGGTATTCAAAGCAATTCGAAAGACGAATAACTGAAGGTGAATCGCAGTACCACCCATAACAATGCGGGTTTTCACACATCGTCTCAAATCAGTACCTTTTTGGCCGGGCATAACATAGAATTGATGGGTTATCCGCAACACCAGTATTGACTCGACACATAATGATTTCTTTTCATTCCTCATCAGAAGATGGCGCTCTATCGTGATTTTACACGGACTCGAAATTATGAATAATATGTTTTACAAACATATTCTTAATTCGATTTTCTGCATGAAATTTTCTGGATGAAATTTGGCACAGCTCATTTGTTTGGCCCAAGGCCGAACCCTATTGAAAAATCCGTTCAGATTTAGATGTAGCTCCCATATATATTTTCGTCCGATTTTAGGTAAATGGTTTACCAAAGTCCGTATATATCTTTCGATTTGCACGAGATTTGGCACAACGTAATGAATTAGGTCTAGAATGATGTGTGTTAAGTTTCGTGAAAATCGGTTCAGATTTAGATATAGCTCCCATATATATTTTCATCCGATTTAAGGTAATTGGTGCACCAAAGACCCTATATATCTTTCGATTAGCACGAAATTTGGCATATTGTACTGAATTGTGGATATAATAAAGTGTGCTAAGTTTCATGAAAATCGGTTCAGATTTGGATATAGTTCTCGTATATAATTTCGCCTGTTTTTAGGTAAATGGTGCACCAAAGTCCCTGGAAATCATTCGATTTGCACGAAATTTGTCATAGCGTACAGAATTAAGGCTACAATGACATGTGCTAAGTTTCGTGAAAATCGGTTCAGATTTAGATATAGCTCCCATATTTATTTTTATCTGATTTTATGTAATTGGTACACCAAAGTCTCTGAAAATCATTCGATTTGCACGAAATTTGTCATAGCGTACAGAATTAAGGCTACAATAACATATGCCAAACGGTGGTGAAGGGTATCATATAGTCGGCCCAGTCCGACTTTACTACTTTCCTTACTGGTTTTTAAGATAGCGCTCTGACATTTTGCACAGTAGTCTTAGAAGTCTTAGGCCAATCGAAGTGGCTGGAATTCTCCCTACCAACAATTATTAATATTGACCCAAATTTCAGTGGATTCCTTATAAAACGATCCCCTCCCCAATATTGGTATTTCGACGTTTTTTTACAGTTTTTCCAAACGAATTGCCTTTAATTTGGTATTTCATTGTATACTACGTATCCGTACCAAACAATTACTAATATTAACACACGTTTCAGGATGTTCTCCATTTAACGATACATCCCCCCTTTCGGTATTCTGGGGATTTTGGACACGCTTTCCAACGAATTGGCTGTCATTTGGTATTTTGGGTTATCATTGGATGTCAAATCTCACTACCAAAAAATAGCAATATTGATCTCCGTCTTATTATAGCTTCATATAACGGTATCCCCATCTCATATTTTTCTCACGTATTCTTGCGAATGTTCAAGGTCCTATCATAACATGAGTTTTCTCTCAGGAGCCCCCATTAATTTTAGATGATTTGATTATCTCAAACTCCTTAAACCAAAAGGATCGATAGGCCGAGATTTTGCTGTCCCTGTGTGTACTGAACACCGAGATCAAGTCAGCATTTGCCCTTTTGCTCTATGTGTGGTTTCTGTCCGCACTGAGCTGGCCTAAATTTCCTAATCTTCTTGAACCGTATACAAGACGATGATTTTGACTTTCATGTCTGAACCTCACAGACATGAAATCGATATTTGAATGTTTTCATCGTCCTTTTCACTTTTACCCGATCATTGTCCTGAATACCTTTCAAATAAATTATTCCGTATCAAGAATTGTCGGAATCATCTGGATTGTTTACTATATATACTTCATTATACTAAACCCAGGGGATTTTCCAATACTTATCCAGATTTTTGTACAGGTTAAAATCAACCGATTAAACTTATCAATTGATATCTTTATTTTGTTCACCCCCTTTCCTGTGACCTCGCTTTTGTATTACAGTGTTATAGATCCGATTAGTGAAATGGATCAACTATTTTTTGTTTTTTAATTCCGGGAAGGCATGATTCGAAATAGTGGAAGTTATACTAAAATATTACAGTGGTCTGCATATTACTTTTTATCTAGCCATTAAATGTTAACCAGGCTCTCTAGAAATATCATCTTGGACAATGAAGGAGTAAAGTGGTTGAACACCTATGTATGCACTTTTAACATTATTTGAACACATTTTTAACATTTCATATAGTTATTATTTTAATCCACGGTAATTATATTTATCGGCATTCACATATTTTTGCCTTGATCCTTGTTACCACCACACACATAATTTATTCCATTTCATTAATAATTTTCTCACGTTTTTGCAAAACAAAAAACATAAATCCAAATAAAACATTTCCAAGGACACCAAAAACACATCATTTTGCCATATTCAAATTTATTATTCAACTTTAAGATTATTAATGTGGTCTGTGGCAATATTCGCGAGTGTCAAAAATATTTCGAAAAAAAATTTATAAAAATATATATTCACAAAACTACACTGACCATTTTGAATGGCACCTTTTGGTTTCCTCTGCTCCGTTTTTATGGTTAATAAATTGTTAGCTGAGATTTTTTCCGATTTCTTCACTTAATTCGCGTTTAATGTCGAGTTTTATTTCTTTTTTTCTTCTTTTGTAAATCTCAGGTAATTAACTACAAAAAATATGCAAATTAAACGAAACAACGAAGAAGATGAAGGTGTCGGAAATCCGCGCACAACTGTGGTTGCCGCTGGTACAATTAGAACTGTTTAGTGTTTGTCTGGCAGCGCACGCATTTATAGTTGAAACACAATTCAGAATAACTAGCCGAGCCATGGCAGATCGCAATTCAGTCAGACAGCCAGTCAGTCAATCGCCAAAAAGTTCACAGGCAAGATGCTCAAACGTTAGAAGATTATGACGTTAAAGCGTCAAAGAAGACAAAGAAGTAAGCCATACCGGCAAATGGGTTTGCGCTTCATTCCGCACCACACAACCCGTAATACCTTATTCGTAATGATAGACATATGTAAGACACAAAAATACCGGCTAGCCAAGTTCAGGCCAAAATAAACTGTCATACAACATGTATGTGTCGGCTGGCCAATAGATAGACGGGTGGAGTCTATACCCCCTCCACCCTCATGCCGCATTGCTGCTTCTTCTTAAGTGTTAAATCGACAAAAGCAATATTTTGATTATAAATCTGCGCCCACAATATTCAAGCAAAAAATAGCAGCAGCAACAGTAAATGAAATAGAAGTCTTCACAACCAGCACGGTAACACCGAGCTGGTTCGGAATAGTAAAAGACGCGATAATATCCATAAAATGGATGAGTTGTGCATGTAATCACTGACAAGCTCTATACATCTTTTCCATCATCATTACCCCTAGCCATTATCAAAGACATGAGTGTAAATGGCGTTGCCTCCATCACCCTAACCAATGCCACAATTTGACAACTAGAATTGCAATAGCATAGATTATTTACTTGTTGGATTATATTACACTTAGGATTGATTGATTCAACTTATTTAGGAATTTTAGAATTGTTGTTTGTCAGATTTCATGCACCGTACACTCAATCTGTCAGAAAATTGGAATATATCAAAAGTAAACTGGTTATCCCCTCAAGAACCCGAAGACCATATTACCCCTATATAAGGGCAGCGCCCCAAAATTGTCTACATAGATCCAAGTTAAATCTTAAACCGAATTTTTTATCGAAGTGTATATTATTTGGCTACTAAGATGAAAAACGCAGCGCATAGGGCAAATCTGCTAAGAGTAGCAACACGCAATGCAAGAGAGAATTATCGGGAGAAAAGGAGAGAGGTGAAACGTATTTTCAGAAAAAAAAGAAGAAAGAATAAGAAAAACGAGAGCGGGAGCATATCGAGATGTTTAGGAGTCTGAATAAGACCCGTAAATTTTATCAACGATTAAAACGCCAAACCGCAGGCTTTGGTGGCGGCACATCCTCCTGTAGATATGGAGATGGAAACCTGGTTACAGATGCAGATAGCGTGTTGAGGATTTGGAAGGAGCATTTTCCAAAGCTTCTAGTATCAAATAGTGTTGGTGAATAAGATACTCCAGAACCATTAAGAGATGGCGGTATAGATTATACACCACCTAGCCAAGATGAGGTCAGAATAACAATTAATCGGCTGAAGAACAATAAAGCAGCAGTTGCAGATGGATTACCAGCCGAACTATTCAACACTGGTCAGAAGAATGCACCAGCTGATTAGTGCAATTTGGCTAGATGAATGCATCCCGAATGATTGTAGCCTCAGCATTCTGTGGCCCGTGCACAACAAAGGAGACAAGACGATATGTGCCAACTATAGAGGTATAAGTCTCCCTTCCAGCGTACTGTGTGAACGACTGAAGCCAATGACATTATTTTACCCAACTAACGCCAGGCAAATCCACAATTTACCAGATTTTCACTCTGCGCCAAATCCTGGAAAATACCCACGAAAAACACATCGACGCATTTCACTCTTTCGTCGACTATAAACCAGTTCGGCATTCCTGCAAAATTAATACGGCTATACAGGATAGCTTTAACTGGAACAAGGTCAGCAGTTAAAATCGGAAAGGACCTCTTGAAACCCTTTAATGCCGAAAGACTGGCAGTAAATGGCAAAAAGATCAACCTGATGGTATCAACGCGCAAGACGTCCAATAGACTCGGACCAACTGTGAATCTTGAGAACTACAGCTTAGAGGTAGCCAATAATTTTATATACCTTGTTATCGCCATAAATAAAACTACCGACATCAATTTTGAAATTCGTAAAAGGATAGTTTTAGCCAACTGATGCTAATATGGTCTAAGTAAGCAATTTAAGAATACGGCCACCTCTCGCCAAACCAAACTCACACTCTACAAGACGCTGATACTATCCGTACTTTTGTATGGATCTGAAGCATGGGTACTAGCACAAGCAGATGAGGCAGCTCTTGGAGTGTTTGAAAGGAAAATGATCTGAAAGATTTAAAGGGCCTATCTGAGTCGAAGGTGAATATCGCCGTCGGATGAATCATAATATGTATCATATATTTTCGGACATCGGCATTGCCAGACGTATCGAGCTGCAGCGACTACATAGGCTAGGCCATGTTGTTAGAATGGATGAAGGTGCCCAACAGAAAAGGCATATAAAAACCAGTAAGGGAAGTAGTAAAGACGGACTGGGCTGACTATATGATACTCTTCACCGCTTTATGCATATTGTACATATGTATCCTAACAATTTCATGTCAATGTTCCCTCGAAGAAACATACACCTTTCTGCAACCTATGCTAAATTTAGTTTCAATCGGGCAGATTTATAATCGTTTGCGTACAATGGAACAAATTTATGGAAATCGATTGATACATGCTACTCAGTTTGCCGCACTGTTTAAAATATAGCCTCAATCAGACAAACGTTCGAAATATATATCGTATGTTGTGCAAAATTTCGTGTCAATACGACAAACAGGAATTTAGTGCACCATTTACTTAAAATCGGACGAAAATATGTATGTGGGACCTATATGTAAATGTGAACCGATATTCTCGAAACTAAACACACCTCATTCTAGACTCAATTCAGTACGCTATGCCAAATTTGATTGAAATCGAAAGATATATAGGGATGTTGGTGCAACATTTACATTAAATACGGCGAAAATATATTTGTGAGATATATCAAAATGTGAACCGATTTTCTGATTCATCATCATTCTATACTTAATTTAGTGCGCCGTGCCAAATTTCCTGAAAATCGAAAGAGGGCTTTGGTACACCATTTTCATTAAATCGGACAAAAATATATATGGGAGCTATTCCTAAATCTGAAGAGATTTTCTCGGAACTTAACTCACATCATTCCAGACTTAATTTAGTGCGCCATGCCAAATTTCGTGAAAATCGAAGAATATATAGGGACTTTGGAGCGATTTTCTGATTCATCATCATTCTATACTTAATTTAGTGCGCCGTGCCAAATTTCCTGAAAATCGAAAGAGGGCTTTGGTACACTATTTACATAAAATCGGACGAATATATATATGGGAGCTATATCTAACTTTAAACCGATTTTCACAAAACTTAGCACACAATATTCTGGACCTAATTCAGTACCCTATGCCGAATTTCGTGCAAATCGAAAGATATATGGGGACTTTGGTGGCCCATTTACCTTAAATGGGACGAAAATATATATGTGAGCTATATCTAAATCTGAACCGATTTTCTTTCTATATATGGGAGTTATATCTATATCTGAACCGATTTTCACGAAAATATATATGGGAGCTATATATATATATATCTGAACCGATTCTTACCAATTTCAATACCATTCGAAAATAACAGTTGAATAGAGTGCATACATTTTACAGAATGTAATAAAATAGCAAAGTTTATGATTTTTACAATATCGCGAGTGAAAGTTGTTTATGAAATTACTCTCCATAAGTTTACCCTTAATTAATGCCCAAAACAGACGAATAGATGAATCAATTGTTCTCAAGACTTGAAATATCTTAATCAATTTATTGCGTTGGTGTTAATTAGAATGAATACGTAATAAAAGCGATATAAATTGAAGTGGCGTAATAAATTATATAATAGTATGAGCGGAATAACTTCTTTCGTTGTATTTAAATAAATTATATTGTGTAAATATAAGGGATCGATATGTTATCTAAATATATTGTTCCTATATGTAATCTTTGATAGAGGTCAATGACCAGCTGCTGGTTTTTCATACATATATTTCAAAATTCAATTGAAATAGAATTCAAGTATACTTTTTTCGTCATTCTTAACATGTTAGGTATTGAAACCTGAGTGTACTGAAAATAACAATTTTATTATTACTTTATTTATCACAGATAATTAAGAATTTGCAAATATACGAATTCACATTTAAATGAAAAAAAATTAACAACCGAAATGCATAAAAACTAATGAGTAAAACACATGGCGATGACATAGATGGGTTGGGTCGCATCACAGGTACCCTTATCAATTTCATTATGAAATATTAATACTTATATTATACATGTGTTTATTATGAAATATTCATAACGAAGGTCAAGTGAAGAAGCTTTTTTATGAGGCCATTTTAAAGGGCATAACTCTAGTTCATCAAAAACGATCAGTTTTTCTGATTTTTTTTCTCCAGAGGTAGGTATTTTTAACCTAATTATGGGGATATATTTTCTTGGGGTCGTACCCTGTTACCCGGCTATTTGACCGGAAGTTCGGGTACGGGTACCCGGTTCCACGGATCCCTTTAATATAAAATTGATATAATTTTAAGGCTTATAAACATTCCTTTCCATTGAGTGATATGCAGGGGTTATCTCAAAGGGTCCACCCTACACTCAATCTGTCAGAAAATTTGACTATATCAAAAGTAAACATGTTATCCCTTCAAAAACCCGAAATACCATATTACCCATATAAAGGCAGCGCCCCAAAATTGTCTACATAGATCCAAGTTAAATCTTAAACCGAATTTTTCATCGAAGTGTATATTATTAGGCTACTAAGTTAAAAAACGCAGCGCATAGGGCAAACCTGCAAATAGTAGCAACACGCAAGAGAGAAACGGATAGAGGTGAAACGTATTTTCAGAAAAAAGAACAAGAAAAGAAAAAGAAAAACAAAGGGTCCATCATTAGAGTCAGGTTTGGAGAGGGCCATAATGGAACCAAATTCGACTCTTAGGGAGTTTTTAAAAAAATCGGGACCCAAACCCCAGTTTTTGAATGTATCTCCAAACAATTTAAGATAACAACTTCATATCACCACTCAATGGAAAGGTATTTTTATAAGCTGATAAAATGATAAATTTTATATTAACTGGATCCGTGGAACCGGGTATCTGTACCCTAACTTCCGGGTCAAATAACCGGGTAACCTGGTACGTCCCCCAAAAAATATATATCCCCATAAAAGGGTAAAAATACCTACCTGTAAAAAAATTCAAAAAATTCTGATCTTTTTAATTAAACTAGAGTTGTTCCGGGTTATATATGGGGCTATAATAAAACGGAGATCAATATTCATATTTTTCGGTAGTGATATTTGAAACAACCCTGAAACATGGGTCAATATTAATAATTTTTGGTGCGGATATGTGTTATTCAATGAGAACCCAAAATAGCAAAAATGTATATTTTTCAATCTCCTGACTGGTTTCTCATTTTCATCGAGCATTTATTTATCGGTTAATTAACGGGGGGATATACAAATTAGTCACGTCTGAATATATGTATCTTCAATTCATTATTTGTTCTAGTTCATGCAAATTATTTTCTTTCTACTTTTGGTTTATATGAACATTTGTGTTACCATTAATATAATATTATCGTTTTTTCTTCTAATGCATTTTATAACCATAACAAAAATGAAACAAAACAATTATCATTTACTCCGGCATCTATCAGCTACCACTGATGATGACAAATGTCTAGACATTGCTGAGTGATTGATTGATTATTTAATTAAGCGGAAGTCGTCACACAAAAAATATACTAAATATTTTAGTAGCTTCCGATTAATGTCTATTTAGTCGTATTTTGTTTAAACTGTTTTTCTTGAGTTATTTATAGCCTAAAGTTCATGGAGGTTATTGGCAGACTTTAAAACATACCAAGACATTAGGGGCTAATTTATCACAGTTCAGTTTTATGTGACAAATATGGGTGTATGTTGAAAAGAGGACCGATGTCTATGATTATTGGTAGGGATATTTATGGCAAGAAGACTTGCTACTCAAACTCGATTCTATGCGGTTGAAAAATGTGCTCAAAGTACCGAATATTTGGAGTAGACTATAACAAAGTGGGAACCAATATATCCCATTTTTAATACCAATGTAATAGTAGTTACAATGTATGTCCTTTTTGCAAAAAATTGTGATATCAACAAACGTATAGGGGCATCCGCGGAATGTTTTGGGATGTTGAATGACAAGTGACAAAAATAATTAGAATTGAAGAAATCTAATTTTATGTTGCACCATTATATTGGAACATTCCCAAAAGTGCCATAGCTCCATCTTTCAGTGAGTTTTTTTCCAATTCACACATAGTTCGAACTGTCAAATTAACTCTCAAGCATGATTTGTATACCCTCCACCATATGGTGGATCAGAAAAATCTTGTATGTCGATTTACAAATGTCCGTCTATAGAAATCACGATAGAGATCGCAATATTTAAGATAGAGCTTTGATATTTTGCACAGACATTACTAGTACTCCTAGTATGTTTTATATTGGTCAACGTTTTGTGGTAGCCCCATATAATTCCATTGGCTATCAAATCTCAATACCAAAAATATCAATATTAATCTTCGGTTTATTATGTCTCCACTTAACATTAGCCCCTCCATTAGATATTTTGAGAATTTCAATCATCTTTTTCTTACGCATTTTTATACCCTTCACCACTCTGTGGTACAGGGTATTATGTTTTCGTGCATATGTTTGTAACAGGCGAAAGGAATCGAGATAGACCCACGATTCCTTTTGAGAATGTACATAGAATCACTTTCTGAGTCGATTAATGCATGTCCGTCCATCTGTCCATGTATTCTTGTGAACAAAGTACAGGTCACTTATTTGGCCCATTGGACAAAATCGGTTCAGATTTAGATATAGCTCCTATATATAGTTCGGTCTAATTTTATGTAAAGGAGCTGTCAATATTGGTCCGATTGAGACAAAATTTTGCACAAAGTACTAAATTAGGTCTAGATTGATATATGCCAAGTTTAGTTGAAATCGATTCAAATTTAGATATAGCTCCCATATATAGTTTCATCCGATTTTATGTAAATGGAGCACCATACTGCCAATATTGGTCCGATTGAGACAAAGGTTGCACAGAGTTCTGACTTAGATCCAGTTTGAAATCGGTTCAGATGTAGATATAGCTCCCTTATATAGTTTCGTCCGATTTTATGTAAATGGTGCACCAAACAGCCAATATATAATTAGGTCGAGATTGATTTATGCGAAGTTTTGTTGGAATTAGTTCAGATTTAGATATAGCTTTCGTATATTGTTTCGTCCGTTTTAATGTAAATGGAGCACCAAAGGGTCAAACTTTGGCCGATTGGCACAAAATTTTTCACAGAGTACTGAACAAGGTCCATATAGATGTATGCGGAGTTTTGTTGGAATCGGTTCAGATGTAGATATTTTTCCCTTTTACATTTTTGTCCGATTTTATGCAAATAGTGGAAATGGAGGTGCCTATGTCTGTTCGCATTACATGAAATATTGCATAGGCGTTTCAGGTTCATTTTAGTCTTTGTGCATATGTTGGTAACAGGCAAAAGGAAACGAGATAGACACATGGTTCCTTTGAGAATATGCATAGGATAACTTTCTGAGTCGATTTACGCATGTCCGTCTGCCCGTCTGTCCATGTTAAATTGTAAAAACAGTACAGGTCGCATTTATGATCCGAATAGGATGAAATTTGGCATAGGTCACTTATTTGGCCCAAGGACGAACCCTATCGAAATTGAGAAAATCGGTTCAGATTTAGATAAAGCTCCCATGTATATTTTCGTCCGACTTAATGTAAATGGTGTACCAAGGTCCCTATATATCTTTCGATTTGCACGAAATTTGACACAGCGTACTGAATTAAGCCTAGAATGATGTGTGCTAAGTTTCAAGAAAATCGGTTCAGATTTATATATAGCTCCCATATATATTTTTGTCCGATTTAAGGTAAATGGTGCACCAATGTCCTTAAATATCTTTCGATTTGCACGAAATTTGGCACAGCGTACTGAATTAAGCCTAGAATGATGTGTGCTAAGTTTCGTAAAAATCGGTACAGATTTAGATACAGCTCCCATATATATTTAAGGTAAATAGTGCACCAAAGTCCCTAAATATCTTTCGATGTACACGAAATTTGGTATAGCGTACTGAATAAAGTCTAGAATGGTGTGTGTTAAGTTTCGTGAAAATCGGTTCCGATTTAGATATAGCCCCCATATATATTTTTGTCCGATTTTAGGTAAATGGTGAACCAGAGTCCCTATATATCTTTCGATTTACACGAAATTTGTCACAGCATAATGAATTGGGTCTAGAATGATGTTGTTTCCTGAAAATCGGTTCAGATTTAGATATAGCTCCCATATATATTTTCGTCCGATTAAGGAAAATGGTGTATCAGAGTCGCTATATATCTTTCGCTTTCCACGAAATTTGATACAGCGTACTGAGTGGAGTCTACAATGATGTGTGTTATGTTTCGTGAAAATCGGTTCAGATTTAGATATAGTTCCCATATATATTTAAATATAGTTCCCATATATATTTCGTCCGATTTAAGGTAAATGGTGCACCAAAGTCCCTAAATATCTTTCGATTTGCAAGAAATTTGACACAGCGTACTGAATTGAGCCTACAATTATATGTGCTATGTTTCGTAAAAATCGGATTTAGATATAGATATAAATGGTGCACCAAAGTGCACATATATATATTTCGTAATGAACTTAGTGTGACCTATAAATTAGATATAAATGCTGCATCTTATTCCCCAGGTGGGTCCGATTGGCACAAAATTTTGCACAACTTATTAAAGTTATTATGAGACGTTTTGTTAAATTGCTTCAGATTTAGATATAATTCCCAAATATAGTATCGTCTAATTTTAAGTTAAATGTGCACCAAAGACCCAGAGTTATATAGTTTATATAACCTTTATAAATGCGAAGTCTGTTAAGTTTCATCTGTTGAATATACCCAAAGTGGTGAAGGGTATCATATAGTCGGCCTCGTCCGACTTTAATACTTCCTTACTGGTTTTTGTATAGACTAGAATAGAATATCATCCTCCAAAAGCCGAAATACAAAACTTCGATGAGAAACTGAGCCTAAAACCTGAAGGAACATTTTGTTAAGCTTCTGGCATCAAATAGTAATGGTTAAAAAGATACACCATAATCAATAAGATATGACGGTATAGATTGTATACCACATAGCCAAGATGAGATCAGAATAGCAATTAATCGGCTGAAGAACAATAAAGCAACAGGTGCCGATAGATTACCAGCCGAACTATTCCAGATAAGAGGTCAGTCGCTGATCAGGAGCATGCACCAAATGATTATAATAATTTGGCTAGAGAAATTCATACCCAATTATTGGAACCTCAGCATCCTGTATCTCGTGCGAAAAAAGGAGACAGGACGATATGTGTCAACTATAGAGAAATTAATCTCCTTCCTGTCGCATAAAATTGCTATCCAGCGTGCTGTATGTACGACTGAAGCCAATGGTCAGTGATCTTATTGATCGTATCAATGCGGCTTCAGACCTTGTAAAACTTCGCCAGATCCTGGAAAAGACCTACCAAAAACACATTGACACATTTAATCTATTCGTCGACTATAAAGCCGCATTCGATAGCCCAATCCGCTCATAGGTGTTTAAAGTCTGCAGACTTAAGTTTAGAATAACTTTATCTGACACAAAGTCAGCAGTTAAAGTTTGGACATGAACTCTCCGAGCCCTTCAATACATCCTGCTGGAAAAGGTCATACGAGATGCAAATGTGAACAAAATGGTACACTGTACACCAAACAGCATATGTTACTCGCCCACGACATCGTCGTAATGGGTCGAACATTACGAGCGATAACAGCCACCATTGAACGAATTGAGAAGGAGTCTGCCAAAGTGGGACTGACAGTAAATACCGAGAAGATCATGTTGATGGTATCAACGCGTCCAGTAGACTCGGACCAATTGTAAAAACTACAGATTCGAGGTAGGTAGGTAACAAAACTAATAACATCAACTTTGAAATCCGGAGAAGTATAGTGTTGGCCAACATATGCTACCATGGTCTGAGTACGCAACTCTACAAGACGCTGATACTACCCGTGCTATTATAAGGATCTGAAGCCTACGAAACAGCTCTTGGGGTGTTCGAAAGAGAAATTCTTCGCCGATCTGGGTTGACGGTGAATATCACCATCGTATCAATCATGAATTGTACCATCTTTTCTCCGACATAGACATAGTCAGACGTATCGAGCTGCAGCGACAACCTTAGCTAGGTCATGTTGTGAGAATGGATGCGGATGCCCCAGCACAAAAGGCATATAAAAGCGAGCCAACTGATGGTTTACGCAGAAGAAGATGGTCGCGAATTCGATGGAAAGGTCAAGTGAAAGATAAAATTTCTAAAAACATGGTCTTTCAAATTGAAAGAGCTGAACAAAGGGCCGAGGTGCCTGGAAATCTATTTTAAGCTCGGCTTATGGAACAAATGTTCTGTTACAAGCCAAATTGGCAGTAATTTGTATTTTGGGTTCTCATAACGCTATCATCCCATCTCCGCACTAAAAATTATTAATATTGACACAAGACGGTATTTTTAAGGATTTTGGTCACGTTTTCCACCGAAATGGCTGCAATTTGGTGTTTTGTATTCTCACTGGCTGTCAAATCTCACTACCAAAAAAATATTAATATTGATCTTCGTTTTATTATAGCCCCATTAAAATATTTTACATTTGAGCCGATATTGTATTTTACAAATACAATCACTATGGCCTGCAGCAAATACAACCACATTACGCAGAAATGTATATTCATTCTCTCTTTAATTGTGACCCACAAGGCTCAGATTAACACTTATGTATGTATCAATTTGAAACATCTGCTACAACAATTAATCAAAATTCTTGGAATTATTTTAGCACTGGCCACGCATATTAAGAACACATGTTTTTTCTCGATTTTGGTTTTTGTTTTCAATGTCATTAATAAAACGTTCAGGCTAAAGGCGACGAAAACTGAAATTCCCGTTTCTATCTAGCCAAAAATTAATTATTTCCTTTTAACTCTCAAAATTAAAACCACATTTTTTATTTTATTAATTAATTAATCAACAAAATATTCCGGTCAATTTATTGAATTCTTTTTCAGTTATTTTCCTTAAGTAAAGTTATTAGTTCTATTCAGTTTGATGAACTTTTGTCATCACCATTTGAAGTTGATTGCATTAATTGGCAAATATTATAAATGTCTATTGCCATTTATTTTGAAATTTCAATAAAAATTATTTATTATTTAATAAGAGAAACACACATATAAAACAAGTTTTCGTTTATAATTTAATAACCCAAAACATAAAATGTGTAAAAATTGGCAATAAAATGATCGAATCCGTATTTCGTTTATTGTTCAACTAATAGTTGAAGACTAGA
Organism: Musca vetustissima; assembly: GCF_032173495.1. Lineage (NCBI taxonomy): Eukaryota > Metazoa > Arthropoda > Insecta > Diptera > Muscidae > Musca > Musca vetustissima. The sequence continues at coordinate 148,493 of NW_026880842.1, forward strand.
ATACAATAAAAACGTTTGATGCGACTATATTGAAAATAAGAAGTGATTTTTATGTTTTGTATTATAGGAAAAAATAGTTGGCACATATAATCATAAATTTGATATACGATGAATAGAAGGCATATTAGTAGCCAAACAAGTCATAATATACAATTTTATTGCAGGTTCTTTTTATACCCTACACAACTATGTTGTCAGGGTATTATAGCTTTGTGCAGCCCCAAATGTTTGTAACGCCGCGAAATATTGGTCCTAGACCCACCTTTAAGTATACCGATCGTCATATCTCGACTAGCTGAGTCGATCTAGACATGTGTGTCCGTCCGTCCGTCTGTCCATTATAATTTGTAAACACGATACAGGCCACAGTTATGGACCAATCTTCACGAAATTTTGAATGTAGGATGGGTTCTGGCCAATGAAGACCCCTATTGTTTTTGGAAAAGATCGGTTAATATTTAGGGGATGAAATGGACCAAATACTAAATTTTTGTCGGTTTTTCTGGTCGCTCCAGAGGCCGTAATTATGGCCCAAACACCGCGAAATTTTGCATGGAGAAGGGGATCGGGCCAGAGAATAAGCATGCATGTTTTGATAAAGATCGGTCAATATTTAGCGGGTCAAATGGACACTGACTTTTGTGTGAAAAATGGCAAAATTTGTATTCTTTGGCATACATATTTACTCCTGGAGGATGTAGACCCCAGGAGTTGATAGCATATCCAAAAGGAGTGGTTGGCATTTAAATTGATACCAAATATAGTGATGTATCTACTCAGATGTGGGAGTTACAGTCAAATATTTACAGGTGCTTACGTATTCCGATATTATTTAGTAACCCATTACCACATTAGAGGGAGAAATATCGCGCTGATGGCTTTGAAATTTTTCATGAAGTTCCAGTTATAGTCAAGAACAACGTCTACAATTTTCGGTGATGATCAGGATACAATTTTGGGATGAAATGGACGGAAAACATAATTTTTTGTGTGTTTTCGAGTAGAGTATAATCCGAAAATAACAACACAACCCACCGTGAAGGTAATCTGGACAAGTAATTAGAAGGACTGTACTGAATATTCGAAAAAATTAAGAAAGAGGTGTTGTTGACCTCTAATCGGACAACAGGGGGCAAATATCACGAAATACTACTCAGACTCAGAATAAACATCCTCAGAAAGTTAGAGTTCGTGGTAGTTGTGTAGGGTATCGTATGGTCGGCCCCGTCCGACTATACTGCTCCGCTCACTGGTTTTATTTTGTATTGTTAGAAGTTATAAAATAATTTTAATTTTTTTTTTCTTTTAATAGTTCAATAATTACACTGTTCAACACAAAAAATAATTACCGGGAAATTCCAACAGATTACGAAAGAGGGGATAAAACCGGATAAAGTGATCTATACAATTAAATATACCTTAGGTATACGAAAAAAATTCAATCAGGGCGAACTGCCATGACTTAAGACCGATTTGCGAATTCTTATATAGTCTTTTATATGTCTGGTCACATTGACAACACAAATTATCTTCTGACGTCATTTGACAATTCTATTGGAAAGTTCGACATTTTCCAGTATAAACGTACTCCGTACAGTTTGACGTACGGCCATGTGTTGTGTTAGTTACAGTAATATGAAAAATGAATGTAAATTTACCAATAAACAATTCAGCCAATTCGTTTGCAAAATCTGTCCAAAATCTTCAAAAAAGACCGAGTATTGGGGTATACCGTTATATGGGGGCTGCCCTGAAACTTGGGTCTATAATAGTGTTTGGTACGGATATGTGCTATACAATGAGAACTCAAAATATCAAATTATAGCCCATTTGGTGGAAAAACGTTTCCAAAATCCCTAGAACGTCAAATATTTAGGGGTACTGTTGTGTGGAGGCAACCCTGTAACTTGGTTCAATACTAATAATTTTTATACCGATATGTGTTATTCAATGAGAACCCAAAATATCAAATTACAGCCAATTCAGTTGAAAGGGTGTCCAATATATCCAAAATACCGAATATTATAGGGGGGTACCGTTTAATGTGCGCTACCCTGCAACTTTGGTCAATATTAATAATTATACCCTCAGCCTTATGGCTAATGAGAGTATATATTTGATAGGGTGAAAATGTGCCTCATCGAAATATTGATTTTAAATCACATATTTCGTTGGGCCAAATCCGTTTCAGAAAATTTGGAGTCGGACGTGTATACCGTCCGTCCGTTGTCTGTCTGGCTGGTGCGCACAACAACTCTCGAAGGCAATAATCGATTTCATTCAAACTTTGCATATCTTAATATTTCTTCAAAGCATAGTTTAAGTTCGAAGATGGGGAATATCAGTCCACTCCTTGTGGTACCTTCCCCACAAAACGGTCAAAAATTTTCTAAAAATTAATTTTATAATAACATGCAAACGGACCATTCGATTTTAACGAAACTTTGTACAATCTATTATCTTTACAAAACCAAGAACAAGTAGGAAGATGTGACCCATTGGTCCACTCCTACTTGTACCTCCCCAAAAAAGAGTCAACATTTTCAATATTTATAAATTCAATATCAGGCTAATGGAGCGTCCGATTTGAATCAAACTTTATACAACATATTATGTTTATCAAGCCTAGATCAAGTCCGAAGATGGGACCCATCGGTCCACTCCTTCTCCCCCTCAAAGAGTCAAAATTTTTAATATTTATGAATCCAATATCCGGCGATTGGAATGTCCCATTTGAACCAAGTTTTTCAAAGCCTGTTATCTTTACCAACTCTAGATCAAGTCCGAAGATGGGACCACTCGTCCGAAAGCTGTTAAAATTTTTCCAGTGACACAAGCGCACAAAAGCATTTTGGTAAGAATTTTCCAAAAAAAAGTTATTCGTGATGGAACAGAAAGAAAATAGACTGAAAAGAGCTAAAGAGCATGGCCGAAAGTGGAGAACTGCCGAAGTTGATCGTGTTTACTTGCCAAAGAGGTCAGCTGAAAATGTGAACCTTCGGTTGGCGACCAGAACTCAAGCGCCGGCCATGGTGATGGTGTGGGCCGCCATAACAGCCGATGGTAGCTCTTCGCTCGTATTGATCGAATATCATCAGAATAAATGCTGAATATTATCGCGAAAATATTATGGAGGGTGTATTAAAGCCGTTGACCGCAGATCTTGGACATTCCAACAGGACCATCCTGAGTGGACGCGCCAACCAAGAATGGTTACAAAACGAGGTTCCTCTCTTCATTTCCAGCGCACAAAGGCGCCAAAATCTCCTGATATCCGTTGGACTATTGTGTCTGGAGTATTTTGGAAAGGAAGGTTGGAACTAAAAAAATGCCAAAGTGTCGATCATCTCAAGCAAGCGCTTCGCCGGGAATGCGCCAAAATACCGCAGAGCAACAATCGGGCAGCGTGTGATGATTTCATTGGCCGTTTGAAGGCCATAATTCGCTTCGAAGGTGACCAATTCGAACAAATCTAAACTTATTCTTAAGTTTTACGCTATTTCCGACATTTTTGCTTTCATTCAATAAAATTTAAAAAAAAGTGTAAAAATTATGGCGCTTGACTTTATTGCAGTTTTTTTATCTCTGTCGGCAACACCGACTGACACTTTTTTAATTGTTTTTAGTACAGATATGTGTTATTCAATGAGAACACAAAATACTAAATTACAGCCAATTTGGTTTGAAACCCTGTCCAAAATACAGGGTATTGGGGTGTACCGATATATGGGTCAATATTAATAATTTTTAGTACAGATATGTGTTATTCAATGAGAAACCAAAAACCAAATTACAGCCAATTCGGTTGGAACACCTGTCTAAAATCCCCAAAATATCGAATATTTGGGGGTGCCGTTATATGTGGGCTACACCATAATGTAGACCGATATATGCCATTTGCAATACCAAACATCCTTGGTGCACAAACAATGTCTGTGCAATCAAGAATAAATATTAGGGATGTTTACAAAAATCGCTGTAGGATTTTTTTGTGGCATCCTCTTTAAATTTAGAATTTTGTTCGATTTCGCATACTCAAAATCCAGTTAAGTTCGAACGTAAACCCTTGGTGAGATATGGGTCTATTAGTCCTATCCACTGTCACATTCCCTACATTGATTAAATTTTGAAAAGGGATATACACATAGGCGTCGGTGGTGTAATGGTCAGCATAGTTGCCTTCCAAGCAGTTGATCCGGGTTCGATTCCCGGCCGACGCACAATGTTTTGTTGTATTAAAATTATTTTTAAGAATAATTCTTTTAATTTAAATTAATATTTTAGTTTATTATTATTTATTTATTGTTTTATGTAAAAAAATTAATGCTGGCCTTTTGTTAAGGAACGGATTGTAATATTGTCGTTGTCTCACTAACAAGGATATGACACCATTTTATGAATACAAATTTAGCTTATTAATGGATTTTTAGTTAACTTTTAAGGGATGAATAGATTAAAGAGAGAGAGAGAGAGAGAGAGAGAAATAGAAAACGCATGAGGGTCTGCGTATTTAGATTTGTCACGCATAAGCCATCAGCTGCGGTGTCCGAGTGGTTAAGGAGATGGACTTGAAATCCATTGGGTTCTACCCGCACAGGTTCGAATCCTGTCCGCAGCGTAATTATTTTTGATTTATTTTATAGAAAAAAATACTTGAAGTGTGACGGAAATGTTGAAGAAAAACAAGTAATTCTTCAATTTATCGGCAATTAAATTCATTATTTCCCCACAAAATACAAATCTTGATCTAATAAATTAGAAGTAAGGTCGAGGGTTGTCATAGTCTTGTAAAATAATTTTTGAACGGATAAGTTAACGAGGACAACTCGCCAGCAATGAAAACAGCATATAATTTCGAGATTTATGATGATGATTCAAACAAACTACGTATCTACGATCAAAAACTATAGATGTCTTTCTTAATCCGAACCCACCCCTTTTATAAAAATACTACTTGTTCTTGAATTACAGTTCATAATAAAAGAAGAATGGGTCAAATTCCACACATTTAACGATCCCTATGGGTATAAAATATTAACATCAAATAATTTCTGATTTTATTAGATTAACTGTTTCTTTTTTTTAATTTACTGTAATTAAAAATCAAATTGTATTCAAGGTTTCCACTTTAGTTGGTGTTAATTACTTCAAACATATAATATTCAATATAAAAACAAAATTATAATACAATAGAAAATTATAAAAACTTCAAAATTGCCTATCAAAACAGCTTCCATATTGAACTGATACTCTCATAATTATTAAGTCATTAAATTTAATCTTCAAATTCACAATGCTATTATTTCTTTTTGTTATTTTTTGATTCAAAAAATCATCATCACCAAACTAAGAAAAAAAATAATATGAAGAAATCACAACAAACAATTTTTTTTTCAAAATAGGCATCTATTGTTGTAGGGTAAACATTAAAAACTAACCTAGCCCAAGCCATAAATAGTAAGCAAGACAAACAAGATCAAATTCATGAACAGTGGAGTGGAATGGAAAATATATTTGCACATGCTTTTTTTTTTGTAATTAAAATTATTCAAATATTCCATAGATGCGCCATAATGTACGTGTTCAAGTCCTTAAAATACCGAATATTAATGGGTAGCCTCCCAAAACTTGGGTCATTTTTAATAAGTATTAGCAATTTCAGAGCTTCAACTTAGATATTGCGATCTCTATCGTGATTTCAATAGGCGGACGGACAGACAGATCAATCCTACACCCCAACAATGATTCTAACTCAAATTTTTAAGATTTCAGCACTATAATTTCACCCAAAAATCAAATTGTACCAAAGTTAGTACCATTTAGTACCCATCAGTATGAATGAAAACTACATCCATACAACAATCCTACACTCCAATAGTAACGTAATTTCCACATTAGTACAATTTTCTAAAACTACCTTTATATCGCTACACTCCGACGTAATGTAACTTTTATTTCAAATTTTAAGAATCCAGCATGATCCGTTTCTATAAATTCAAATTGTACCAAATTTAGCACAGTTTAGTACTTTTCGTGTACATGAGTACACGTTTTCAAAACTAGTTCCTTATATCGATCCTACATCTCAACATTGATTCGTATTCCAAATTTCAAGTTTTTAGCTATATGCATTCACATGCTACGAAATTGCACTATCGGTTCATCCAAAAGTAAAATTGTACCGAAGTTAGTACCATTAGCACCCATAAGTATGAATATAACTACATCCATACACCAATCCAACACTGCAACTGTTCACCCAAAAACACATTTGGTACTATTTAGTTCACATTTGTAAAAATTTCTGAAACTACCTACACTCCGACGTTAATGTTAATTTCAAAATTCAGGATTTCAGCATCATCCGTTTCTCTAAATTCAAATTGCACCAAATTCAGTACCGTTTAGTACTTTTCGTATACATGAATACACGCTTTCAAAACGAACTCCTTATATCTACCCTATACCTCAACCGTGATTCGCATTTCAAATTTTAAGTTTTTAGCACTATCCTATTCACATACTACGAAATTGCACTATCGGCTCATCCAAATTGTACCAAAGTTAGTACCATTTAGTACCCATAAGTATGAATGAAAACTACATCCATACAACAATCTAGCTATCCGTGTCCGATACACTCTGAAGGTAATGTTAATTCCAAAGTTCAGCATCAACCGTTTCTACTTTTCGTATACATGAGTACATGTATTTTAATTCGCATTTCAAATGACTATCCGTTCATATGCTACGTAGTTGTAACAAATTTAGTACATTTTAATACTTTTCGGATACTTATAGTTAGAATTTCCAAAAACCCTTTGGTACATCTATCCTAGACTACATCAATGACTCTATATCCATATTTTGGAGCTCTAGCAGCACCGGTTCGCCAAATTCAGATTGTATAACATTTAGTACTTTTCGTGCCGTTCTAGTACGAATTTTCAAAAACCCAGACTTATCGGAACCTTTGGTCCAAGAGATAATAAGATGATAATCGCTTGTTGCCAAGTCCGTACTGTATGGCGGATGCATTAAAACTTCTGAACCAAGCTCCCGAAGTTTCTGGCGAGTCACCGTAGATAGCGTTGTTCTGGTGGAACATGACATCTCTGGCAAATTCCGAATTCAGAATTTAGCCTTTGGCGATATAGAAGCAACTCATAGTAAATAATCCACTTCCAGTCCAACCAAATGCATAGCAGAACCTTCCTGGACGTTAGTCCTGGTTTAGCCACCATTTGAGGTGCTTCACCACGATTGTTTTCAAACAAGGACGAACCCTATTGAAATTGGGAAAAATCGGTTCATATTTAGATATAGCTCCCATATATAGTTTCGTCCGATTTAAGGTAAACGTGCACCAAAGTCCTTATATATCATTCGATTTGCATGAAAATTGGAATAAAGTACTGAATTAGATCCATAATGATGTGTGTTAAGTTTCGTGAAAATCGGTTCAGATTTAGATATTCTTTTTCCCCAACCTAATACTACAAAGTCTCAATTCATGTATAACAATAATTTTGATTACTTTCTCCCACATTTTCTCCCCCGTTCCACTGTATCCAATATCATTTCGGGAAATACCTTGGCCCATGGTCTCTAAGTCATTCATTAAATGTCTACACTTACCCATGTTTAAAAAAATTAGTTTTGCGTGTCTGCCAAGCTACCAAAATAATGTTCAATTTTTATAAACATCACTTTTAACAACAAAGGTAAATAATAGCGGCTTACACATTCCCATCTTATGTGAGTACATACATATTACAAATGTTATCATCTTTCACACCATGACCGTCATAATAATTTTTACAACAACATCATCATCTTCCTCACTGTTGATGATTACCATCATCTCTATTCAGAACATCAATGACCCTTAGGCGCCGGTTTTGTTCGGACGTAAAGTATAATTAGTTTATAACCGACTTTTGTTGTTGTTTTTATTAACGCCCCACGCACAATCATTAATGATATGAAATATCATCATAATCGAAATGACCAGCATTTGTGGTGTGTGTGTTATGCGATTATGTTGAAATTCGAATTTCTTTGAATTTTATTATAAACAACACCAACTATATTTGGAATATATGCATATTGATTTATATTTTTTGTAGCACCTCCATCGATATGTCTGAAAAGAGGTTTAATATCTGTTCCATAATGTTGGATATTCGTTATATGTTCAATACTTGTTCCCATACTTGTTGGTAAAATAAGAGAAACCAGTAGGGATTTTTATTTTAACCTTATCGAAAATAGTTACAAACAAAATAGCAAGAACAAGAAAGTCGATTTAAATAATAATAATAAAAACTAAAATTAAAATTTTCTATATACAGAAAATTGCAAGGGGTCCTTCATATACGCCAATTTTACACCATGTGCCTATTTCGAATTAATCTTACAAAAATCGTTCTCAATCTACAGAAACCCGGAATGAGACATTACACACACTTCAGGGGAAAAACTTTCTATATACCGAAAATGAGCCGGAAACTTTATAATGGGCCTATTTCAAAACTTGCAAAAATGTTTTTCACCCTCCTAGAATAAACAAGAAAAATTCGGCTAAAACTTTTAAAATATCGAAATGGGGACGGGGACACTCATATGTGAGCAATGTTAAAACATCGATCTATATATAAAATTGTTTGCAAAAATATTTGTCACCCTCCATGAACCTGGATTGCTAAATGACTTGTAAAAAATGCGACTAAAGCCTTCAAAATACCGAATATAGGGCAAGTCCTTTATATGGGTGCGCTGAAATGTTACATTGGGTTCTTATTGGGTCTGGTTGCGCCCAAATAACGGTACACCCACGCTTTATTGACAGTAATTTGGTTCTTTCAGTTCTCATCACAAATTATAAATATAGGTCAATTTTTTTCGGGTAGCCCCCATATAAGCGGGGTAAAATTTTCGTGTGGTGTTAAGGTTCTTGAATGCGTTTTCAACTGAATTCGGTGTAATTTTGTAGTCCTATATGCAATCACATCTTCCTCCCAAAATTATTTATATTCACCCCCTTTTAGAAGTAGTTACCATCAGAGATGGCCTGTCAGAAACAGTGACGTAAATGACATACATTTCCGACGTATAATACATACGTCAGAAACGTCGGAAACCTACCAAAATCCATTAGGTTTTTGACAAAATGGCTATTTCCATTAATCAATTTGGAACTTACGCATGCTTTATCAAATCCATAAAAAATTTGAAAATTTTCTTCTCAAAAAAATTTAAAAGTTTTTATCAGTTCTAGCAAGGAATAGTCAGATATATGTAAAAATAATATATATTCTTGAAAATAACTTTATATGCTGATAATATTGAAATAAATGACGTTTACTACATTTATTACATTTTATACAGGTATATGAAGTTTTCGACGTTTACATTTTTTTGACAGTCGAAAACCTAAAAATTCGTCACACGGACCATCCCTGGTTCCCATATATCCGCATATAGTCGTATTCCTCCATAGTAGGGAGGATATTCTAGACTCGAAAGTGTGGAATTCTATGCCGATTTTGGTCATATGTTCTATTCATTCTACCTTCGGAGAATATCGAGATAAAAACAAGAACGCCACGTTCGAGAATGAAATATATTGAGGACTTATATAGCTCAATTGGGAACCAAACATTTTTGCATCAGAATACCTTTCTTCACGCTAAATATTAAAAATACCGAAAATAGGTAGGTATGGAGGGGCCTAAATGGATTTAGGATTTAGGCATAGAACTTGATATAATGATAACACCGACTGTTTGGGAATTCCTAAACGAAAATCTGAACCGATTTTCACTAAAATTAGCACACCTCATGATTTGAAATGAAATGAAAAAATGTTTGGCCCTGGGATGAACCAGGATTATTAACATCGGGAAGGATTGAATTATTGGGTTTTGAGTTAATAAAAATAATATATATTCTTGAAAATAACTTTATATGCTGATAATATTGAAATAAATGACGTTTACTACATTTATTACATTTTATACAGGTATATGACGTTTTCGACGTTTACATTTTTTGACAGTCGAAAACCTAAAAATTCGTCACACGGACCATCCCTGGTTCCCATATATCCGCATATAGTCGTATTCCTCCATAGTAGGGAGGATATTCTAGACTCGAAAGTGTGGAATTCTATGCCGATTTTGGTCATATGTTCTATTCATTCTACCTTCGGAGAATATCGAGATAAAAACAAGAACGCCACGTTCGAGAATGAAATATATTGAGGACTTATATAGCTCAATTGGGAACCAAACATTTTTGCATCAGAATACCTTTCTTCACGCTAAATATTAAAAATACCGAAAATAGGTAGGTATGGAGGGGCCTAAATGGATTTAGGATTTAGGCATAGAACTTGATATAATGATAACACCGACTGTTTGGGAATTCCTAAACGAAAATCTGAACCGATTTTCACTAAAATTAGCACACCTCATGATTTGAAATGAAATGAAAAAATGTTTGGCCCTGGGATGAACCAGGATTATTAACATCGGGAAGGATTGAATTATTGGGTTTTGAGTTAATAAAAATAATATATATTCTTGAAAATAACTTTATATGCTGATAATATTGAAATAAATGACGTTTACTACATTTATTACATTTTATACAGGTATATGACGTTTTCGACGTTTACATTTTTTGACAGTCGAAAACCTAAAAATTCGTCACACGGACCATCCCTGGTTCCCATATATCCGCATATAGTCGTATTCCTCCATAGTAGGGAGGATATTCTAGACTCGAAAGTGTGGAATTCTATGCCGATTTTGGTCATATGTTCTATTCATTCTACCTTCGGAGAATATCGAGATAAAAACAAGAACGCCACGTTCGAGAATGAAATATATTGAGGACTTATATAGCTCAATTGGGAACCAAACATTTTTGCATCAGAATACCTTTCTTCACGCTAAATATTAAAAATACCGAAAATAGGTAGGTATGGAGGGGCCTAAATGGATTTAGGATTTAGGCATAGAACTTGATATAATGATAACACCGACTGTTTGGGAATTCCTAAACGAAAATCTGAACCGATTTTCACTAAAATTAGCACACCTCATGATTTGAAATGAAATGAAAAAATGTTTGGCCCTGGGATGAACCAGGATTATTAACATCGGGAAGGATTGAATTATTGGGTTTTGAGTTAATATGCCCGCCATTCGCTAAAACCGTGTTTCGAGAAAAACGCCTCTATAGTAGCACCCCTGCCGTCACTTAAAGATAACACAAATAATAAATTTTTCCGAAACCGATCATTTTGTCATTCAAATATTCACTTCGGACCCCATAATGTATATACGTTCTTGATCATAATAAAATTCTATGTCGATTTGACATTGTCCATCTATCTGTTGAAATCGCGATAGAGCTCACCATAATTAAGATAGAGTTTTGAAATTTTGTAAATACATTGTTACTACTCCTAGGAAGGCCCCCACTTTTTGCAGCCTAATCAGCTATAATTTGGTATTTTAAAAAATCTTCCGAAGAAAAATTATCTACTATTTTGGGTAGTCCCCATATGTAGGGTACTGTTGTGTTAATATTGAGCATTGTTATATAATTTGGAAATGCGTAGCTCCCTGGTTGGGATTCCCAAAAATTACGGAAGTTCTCGTCTTCTTGATCGAGACGTAGGCGGAATATGAAGGGCGGAATATGAGGGTTACACAGGTAGCCACTTATTTTTGTCGCTTTTTATCTTGAAGTTTAAGTATTCGCCTTTTATTTGAAGGTTATGTCGACAATGTAGATGCATTTAAATATGATTAAAATTTTAAAAATTGGCCCAAACCTTTGTATGGAAACTATTTCAAAATATCGGCGCATACCCCAAAATTTTCCAGAAAAATTTCTTTATATGGGTCCATGCCGATCTTAAAAACGGCCAAATATTTCGTGATTTCAAAAATGGGCATTATTACGATATCGCGAAATACAGCTTAGAGTCATATCTGGTTATATTTTGGTAATGCCCTATTGGTCGGTATTGTAATTTTTTTCGGTGAGCGATCGGCTTTTGTATCTAATATTCACTTTTTTTTTAAATCTCGACCACTTTGAAAATATGTCTATACTGCATATTATAGAGTATCACAACACAATATTCAATCATCTTATTATTTCTGTCTGTTAAAAATTTTGTTCGGTTATGATTTTTTTTAATTAATCAGCCAATTGGCAATTCTTTGTCTAAGAAAATAAATCTGGTTTATATGTGCGATGATTTTTCTTCTAGATATTTTGCAAATATTTGTTGTTGCTTTCGGCCAGATTTTTTCGCTTTTTTGTCGAACACACATCAATTTCAATTTTATGACAACTGATTAATGTGAGAAGTTGTACGCTGCCATGGTGTTTGGCGCAAAGGCGTATTCTTTGTTATCAATGCTTTTGGTTAGCAGTGGCGGCCATGGAATTACCCAAAACCCAAACATCTTCTTCCAGAATAATAAACATAGTTCGTAATTTATAAGAACTGCTCACATAAAATTAAGATAAATAATGTTGCATTTCGGTTTTTATTTGAAAAATACAACCTGTACGTGATTTGGTTTCGGTGGTAATTAAGGTGTTGTTGTTGCTGCCAGTTGCCAACGAACAGCGTTTTGTTGCAATGTTGATGGAAATATCTTATTAAAGAATTATGTCATTTATTATGGAGCTTGAAAAAAATGTCTTGTATTTAATTTAAAAAACATATTTCATAATATTTGTTATTCTTTTTGATTAATTTCAAAATTATTAACCTTTAACGGTTTTAATAATCTCTTCAGATGTCTAAAGATTAATAACATATCAACAGCCAACAAGAAGAAAAAAAACCGGTAGACAGTTTACAATATTTGAGTATTTTGCTATTAAGATCGCTTACCAACAAAAGCAACAACTATTTGTTTAATTGAATGACTGATAATGTTTTTTTTTCGTCGAATCGAATGTCAAAAGGTTAACGTATATCAACTTACAATCTGCATACGAGCACATGATGATGATATTCCTGATGAAGGCTATCATTTGTAAGATTTGGCAATGAACTGCAAGTGTTAGAGTTCCAGAATGGTGATCGATGTGAAATACAAGAAAATAAATTTTAAACCAGTAAATAACGAACAGCGATAACCTATACCACTTTGGGTATTTACAAGAGCATTGCATGTCAATCGTACAAAAGTAAGGGGATTTGGTGCACTATTTAGATGAAAGCGGTCGAAATTATATATGGCAGCTATATCTAAATCTATCAAGAAAATAGATAGACGATATCAACAAAAATATATAGACGTTACGCTAGGCTCAATATCGGAATCTGTGTCGGCTCACGTATTTTGGGCAAGTTTTTCAACATAATTGCGCTCTAAGTGTGTATCAAGTCTTCCTGCCAAAAATTATCTATGTAGGGCTCGCAGGTTTTGATTAGGCCCTATATAACTGTGTCTCCCAAATTAGGTATTTTTAGATTCTCAGAGGATTAAACCCATACTTGCACACAATTTGCAACGGCCATTGCCCCATACAGTGATATCGTCCCCATTTTAATCAATATATTGCAATCGAAGTGATTTAGCATTTCGATTTTCAGAGGATAAATTCCAGTTTTTGGTGAGTAAAATTCTTCGCTGAAACTTTTCAATTTTCTATATTTATATATTTCCTATATTCTTCGCTGAATCTTTTCAAATTTCTATATTTTTCAGAAAACCCATTTTTCGTCACATCGAATGCCCTTGCCGAATTTTCCATATATATATATATAGTTTTGAACGGATTGTAATAGATTTTAATGTGGATTTTTATAGCCCCAGCTTAATGGATAATGAGGGTGTATAAACTTTGCTATCGCAAAAATGTGTTTAGACCAAATCTGTTTCATATAGTTTGGAATCGATTTACAAGTGTCCATCCGTCTGTCTGGCCGCCTGGTGCGTCCGATATCTATCAAAGGTAGAACCCGATTTCTTACAAACTTTGCACATCGTAATATTTATTCCAAACTTAAATTAAGTTCGAAGGTGGAGGATATCGATACACTCCTTCTGAAAATTAATGAAAATAAATTTGGAATATTATTTCAACTAAACTTTATTTTTCGCCAACCTAATATTAGGTTATTAGGATGGAAAAAAAATCCATTATTTTTTCGGCAGATGGCTGCACTGATAGATATCTCGTAAAGTATCGACTAAACAATTTCAGATTTATGCTCATTGGAAGGGTGAAATTTCGCATTAAAAAAATATTTTGTTTTGTGCATATGTTGTTTAAAATGGAAGCGAACAAAGAAAAAATAGGTATATTTTACAGTTTTTCTTTGACAAAGGCGAAAATGCAAGCCAAGCTGCTAAAATTGTAAATAGTGTTTATGGTTCCGATACTGTAACAGCAAATTATGTGCAATTTTGGTTTCAAAGATTCCGGGATTTTTTATGTTAAAGATGCACCTCGCACAGGTAGGCCGGTCGTCGAAAATGTCGAAGATGTGACCTGTCGGTCCAATTCTTCTAGTACCTCCCCCACAAAGGGTCAACATTTTGCCAAGATGTACCTCTTATATGAAGCAAATGGAATATTAAATTTCATAGAAACTTTGCTCCTCGTAATATGTTTGCCTTTGTCCGAAATCCGTCCTTCTTATACGCCCCCACAATATATAATATATATATATATATATATATATTCTGGATCAGCGTAAAATTCTATGACGATTTAAACACATCTGCCTATCTGTTCTAATCACTCTAGGCCATAAACGAATTGAGATAGATGGACAAAAGTTTGCCCAGAGTTGTTTTTTTTTTTTTTGTTTGCGCAGACAGATCAAGTTCGAAGATGGGCTATATCGGTCCACGTTACGGCATAGGATCCATATAATAGTACCTCCCAATTATCAGTATATTGGGGTTATTGAGAGCGACTTTCAACCGAATCCACTGAAATTTGATACATTGGGTTCTTATTGCATGCGAAATTTATCCACTAAAAATCATAAATATTGATCCACTTTTTCGGATAGCCTCCATATAACGGTATCCCCCAATTTACAGTATTATGATGGGCTTTGAGCGAATTATTCGACCTGATTGGCTGTAATTTAGTACTTTGAGTTCTTATTGGGTATCAAATCTCTTCACTTAAAATTATAAATATTCGTCAATTTTTTCGAGTAGCCCCCATATCAGATTAGAGAATGAACTATATCGCCCCCATATAATGACACCTATCGATTTTCGGCATTTTTAATATTTAGCGTGTAGAAAGGTAGTGTGGTGCAAATGTGTTAGCCATAGCACCTTAACTTCAAATGTTCGGTAATTTTTACACGATGTAATAAATATTGGTTCCGCTTTAGGTAGAGCCTCCTAATGATCATTTTGTATCATAAGCTTCCACCCCACCCCCGAAATAAAATCCTATGTACATTGGCGACAACATCATACAACTTTGCCCTCTAAATTGCAGTATTTTAAAGATTTTATTCACATGTTGTCAAAATCGATCCACATTTTGGGGTATTGCGATTTTTAGAAAAGTCTTCATTAAAATTTACTGAAATTTGTATTTGGTGTACATTATGGTTTACATAATCGCGCTGTACATTTATCGGTATAGGTATACTTAGGGATACATAGATCGACTTTTGACTAATTTTGTATTGTATTTCAATTCACAAAGTGTATATTCAAAGTGTATATTCAAATTGCTCAAAAATTACATATTCCAGAACTTTATTGTTTCTTTTGACAACAATTTATATAAAGAATCATTATTTTTTTCAAAAATCGAAAAATCTAAAAATCGACTTTTTGTTCAGAGGCAAAAGTCGAGTTGTCTAAAAGTCGAATTTTGGTATGTTCCCTATATTTTCATTTCAAGTAACTATCAGTATAATTATGGTGAAGGGTATCCAAAGTTTGACCGGTCGAACCTAACGACTTTTTCACTTGTTTAAAATTCTCGTTTCTGATATAATTTGTAAATTTAGATCATGAAATCATTTGTATACCCTTCACCACACTGTGGTACAGGGTATTATGTCTTTGTGCATATGTTTGTAACAGGCAAAAGGAAACGAGATAGACCCATAGTTCCTTTTGAGAATATACATAGAATCATTTTCTGAGTCAATTTATGCATGTCCGTCCGTCTGTCCGTCTATCCGTTCGTCTGTTGATGTTAAATTGTAAACAAAGTACAGGTCGCATTTATAATCCGATTTGGATGAAATTTGGCACAGCTCATTTGTTTGGCCCAAGGACGAACCCTATTGAAATTGTGAAAAATCGGTTCAGATTTAGATATAGCTGCCATATATATTTTCGTCCGATTTAAAGTAAATGGTGCACCAAAGACCCTATATATCTTTAGAATTGCACGAAATTTGGCATAAGGTACTGAATTGAGCCTAGAGTGATGTCTGCCAAGTTTCGAGAAAATCGGTCCAGATTTAGATATAGCTCCCATATATAGTTTCGTCCGATTTAAGGTAAATGGTGCACCAAAGTCCCTATATATCTTTAGAATTGCACGAAATTTGGCATAAGGTACTGAATTGAGCCTAGAGCGATGTCTGCCAAGTTTCGAGAAAATCGGTCCAGATTTAGATATAGCTCCCATATATACTTTCGTCCGATTTCATGTAAATGGTGCATTAAAGTCCACATATTTCTTTCGATTTGCACGAAATTTGGCAAAAAGTGCTGAATTGAGCCTAGAATGATGTCTGCCAAGTTTCGTGAAAATCTGTTGAGATTTAGATATAGCTCTCATATATAGTTTCGTCTGATTTCATGTGAATGGTGCACCAAAGTCCATATATATCTCTGGATTTGCACGAAATTTGGCATAGCGTACTGAATTTATTCCAGAATGATAAGTGTCAAGTTTCGTGAAAATCGGTTGAGATTTAGATATAGCCCCTTTATATTATAGATTAATTTTAAGTAATTGACACACCAAGGAATCAATATATGACTGATAGGAACAAAACGTACTGAAATTAGTATAACATAATCTGTGACAAGTTTCGTTGAATTCGGTTCATCGGTTCATAGCTTCAATATGTTTTCGCCCGATGTTAAGTAAATTGGGCATCAAACTCCTCATGTGTTATTCAGATTGACATCATATTTTGCACAACGTACAAAATTGAGCATAGAATTTCGTAGTTGCGTTTTCTAGAAGTACAGACATAGCCCAACGGATGATCTATTGATATTTGTTTGAAGTCGATTTACATACTTTTGTCCCATTGTAACAAACGAATGTCATGTTTATAGATAGATCTAGGTAGATTCACATTTAGATAAACATCACATATTTTTTTTTTCATCCTATTCCATGTTAATAGTTTAATATACCCATAGTGGAGAAGGGTATCATATAGTCGGCCCCGTCCGACTTTACTACTTTCCTTATAGGTTTTAATCTGCCATTCTGATAGTTTAAAAAAATCACACTATTAAAAACATCAAAATACACACTTCTTATGAGCCCATACTTCTTCTTCTTCTTCTATATTGGTAAATTTGATTTCCGAATATAAGCGACCAATACTATTTAGATGCAATTTAAAGTATTAAAGATTTCATTTTATAATTTTGTTAATACATCTGCAAATGCATCTCTGTCTCTCGCCAAACTTAAAAGGTTGATAGATCTCGGATACCAGTTCCATACAAATATAGTTAAACACTTTTCAATTGAGATAGACGCTTTTATCAGACACTAAAACGAACATTTTTTTTATTTTTGTTTCTGTTAGGCCCCTAACAATTTACTAAAAACACCCCGCTTCTGATAGACCCTTAAACAATTGTTTTAAAATTTCTTGTAACGTTTCTGATAGATATATATTATGCCAACCTTCTGATAAGCTCTTAAATGTCACTGAAATATATTCTTTAAAAAAATTTGACTTTCTGAAAGATTATTAAAATTGTCGTTTTAAAAATGGATATACCCTTCTAAATATTGTCTAAAAAATTGTGAATTTGTTTTAAAAGTCCTGATGGCATCTATATAACTTTAGCTATATCTTTATTCAGATCTAGGAACATTATATATTTCATCTCCAACCAAGATAAAAACACAATATTTATTTTATAACTGTCTTCATTAACCCGAACCTGTGTCAAAGCACAATTCGTTGAGTGGCATTGAAGCGTAACGACATTTTGTTGAGAATTCTCACAACTTTTGTTTTCATTTAAATCGGTGTTTAAATCGCATAATAACAAACGCTTAAGGTGATGGGACACTAATTAAAAAGTTTATGTTTTAGTTTGAAAACGAAAAATTTGAATGTTTGCTTCTATGGTCAGTGAATAATGCCGAAACATTTATTTCTTTAAATTCAAACACATAATTTTATTTATTTAAACTATTAAAAGAAGTTCCTAAGCTAATAGCTTGTTTTAAGAGTGTTTAACAAAGCAAAGCAACAAAACAAATGAAAATAGCTACATGGCCCCATACCTGGCAAAATAAAATTCTGAACATCATTTTGGGTAATTAGATTTTGAATTTGAACATGTTATAATTGTGACCTCACACAATTCTTTGGGAATTTGTCACACAAAAGATAACCTGCTGTAATTAAAAATATTTAAATAAATTATTTGCTAATGTTAAATCTTACAGAGGAAGATCTGTTTCTTTTTCCTACATCCGCAATTGTCAAGAAAAACACTTCTTGTGTTGTACAATGTCAACGAGGAAATTCCGACATTAATTATTTTTGTTATTTTTCTTAATTGTTGAAAATATTTTATGTTCATCAGTTGTTTCTAAGTGAGATTAACATACCAAATTAAAGAAGTTTACCAACTTCCTAACTAATTTGACCTAAACTTAACTTATTGTAATGTGAAACAATTAAAATCATGAACCATGACGACGGCTTTGTGTCACATTTTAACTTTTTTATATGAATGGCTTTTTGTGGCAACCAAGCCTAGACAATTTATCAATCTAGACCATACCATGATGCTTCCCATATACTGTCAATGATTTATATCTTAGGCGAACGATGAAGACATTGAACTAATCTCCAAACACCTACTGAGAACTCTCAATTGCAAGGTTAAGGGAACCCCCCCCCCCCATTCTCGATTTTTTATTTTTAAGATTTTAAATGGGCTGGTAAATGAATACCAATGCTTGTTAAGGTTTGTAACTTGGCACATATATATTTGAAGATTTAAAAAGGAAGAACAAAAATTTACCAAAATTTTTTGTTGTAGTTTTGTTGTTGTTTTTTGGGTTCAAAGAAAAGTCCTTATTTTCGATGGCGGGCATGATAACTCCTCACTGGAACATCGGAATCCGAAAAATCCAACAGTGTTAGAAAGAGGACATGTCTGGCTCTCGTATGAACTAGGATTATTGACTTCGCACAACAATTAACAAAATGGCGGAACTTTGAAAAATTTTTTTATGGAAAATCGCCTATTTTTTACCACAAACTAAGTTAAAAAATAAGGAAGATCTTCACCGATTGGCTTTATCCTAGTTCGTACGAGAGCTACACACTCCCAGAGAAACGTGTCAAAATTTGAAACCGATTGGATTACTAGTTTTTGAGTTATCGTGCCCGCCATTCGTTTTGAGAAAAACGCGTTTAAAGTTTGAGAAGTCCTTTAGCCGTCACTTGATGCTGACACAATAAATCGGCTATATCTTCAAGAGTTCCTGAGATTTTTACTTGAAATTTTGTAGGAACATTCTAGAATTAGAGTAGATTCGAATTAAATCAAAAAAATGTTGACACCGAGAATGGGGGGTCCCCTTAAGTTAGATTACAACAATGTGGCAATATAATAAAATCTATCATGTACCAAAACGCAAAAGGGAATTTTCTTTCTTTATTTTTTATAAATTTGGCATAGCGTACTGAATTAGGTCTAGAATGATGTGTGTTAAGTTTCCTGTAAATAGGTCCAGATTTAGATATAGCTCCCATATATATTTTCGTCCGATTTAATTTAAATATTGTACCAAAGTCCCTATATATCTTTCTATTTGCACGAAATTTGGAATAGTGTAATGAATTAAGTCTAGAATGATGTGTGTTAAGTTTCCTGAAAATCGGTCCAGATATAGATATAGCTCCCATATATATTTTCGTCCGATTTAATGTATATGGTGTACCAAAGTCCCTATATATCTTCCGATTTGGACGAAATTTGGCATAGCGCAATAAATTAGCTCTAAAATGATGTGTGTTAAGTTTCCTGAAAATCGGTCCAGATTTAGATATAGCTCCCATATATGTTTTCGTCCGATTTTCTGTAAATGGGACAAAATTTTGCAGAGCGCACTGAATCAGGTCCATGCTTATGTGTGCTTGTTGGAATCGGTTCAGATTTAGATATAGCTCCCATATATAATTTCGTCCGATTTTTGGTGAATGATACACCAAAATATTTGTCCGATTGGGACAAAATTTTGCACAGAGTACTGATTTAGGTCCAGACTAATGTATGGGAAGTTTTGTTGAAATCGTTTCAGATTTAGATATAGATCCCATATATAGTTTCGTTCGATTGGCACAAAATTGTGCATAGAGTACTGAATTAGGTTCAGACTAATGTATGCGAAGTTTTGTTGAAATCAGTTCAGATTTAGATATAGCTCCCATATATAGTTTCGTCCGATTTTATTTGAATGATGCACCAATTTCACAATATTTGTCCGATTGGGGCAAATTTCTACACAGAGTATTGAATTGAATAATTGAATTGAATAAAATCGGTTCAAATTTGGACATAGCTCCCATATATAGCTTCGTTCGATTTTTTGTGAATAATACACCAAATTCTAAAAATTTTTCCGATTGGGACAACATTTTGCACAGAGTACTACATTAGATCCAGATGGTACACCTAAGAATCCACGTCTATCCGTTTGGCATGCAATTTTTCATTGATTTCAGAAGGATATGTGTATGATTTTTTTTTCAATTGGTTCAAATATCTATCTGGCCCTCCAAAGATTCTATGTGTGTGATATCTACAGGATATTGTAGATATTAACATGTCTTGCATGTACCCAAAGTGGTGAAGGGTATCGTATAGTCGGCCCCGTCCGACTTTTGAACTTTCCTTACTGGTTTGTAGTGAAATTTTGTACCCAATAGGAACCCATTGTTCCAAATTTCAGCTAAATAGATTGAAATCCGCGGCCAAGAAACCCAATATGGGGGCTTTGCCCTAACGTGGACCTCTTCGAATTGACCTGCCTGCAGACAAAAGACAACTCTATTGAACATTTTAGCCATCTATCTCAATTCGTTTTGAGGCTAGAGTGATTACAACAGACAGACGGACAAGTTTAAATTGTCATAGAATGTATATACTTTATAGGGTCGGATATAATTATTTCGATAAGTTACAAACGGAAAAACAAACTTAATATTCCCTCCATACTATGGGGGAGGATATAAAAAGGAGGGCGAATATTAACATTTGTTTGAGGTGGGCATTTGTTACCATATGGGACTACAAAATACCAATTTACAGCGAATTCGGTTGAAAAACGAGCTCAGGAACCACAAAATACCGAAAATATGGGGCTACCCTTATATAGGTATCTTTATAATTTTTAGTGGAGATATTTGGAACCCAATAAGATTGCAATATGCTAAATTACAGCAAATTCGGTTGAAAAACGCACTCAAAACCTGTGGGTTTTGGCGGTCCCCTTATATGGGCTACCAGAAAATGTTGATCTGTATTTGTAATTTTTAGTGTAGAAATTTGGTATTCCATAAAAATACAATGAACCAAATTTCAGCGAATTTGGTTAAAAACCACTCTCAAGAACCCCAAACCCCTATATGGGAGCTATGCCTAAACGTGAACCGATATAGCCCATATTCGAACTTGACCTTGAGTGCTTTCCTTTTTTAGGTGCTTTGAGTTTTGTGAAGAGTGAAAAATTAGCGAAGGGCAGTATTACCGCCGAGACCAAAAAATCGTTTCCTTGAAAAGGTTATGACCTATCGTTATCGTTGACAATACTTAAAAGTTAAAACGGCCGATTAATGAAAATATCATCCGTAACCTCATTTTTTTCACTGATTCGATTTTTGCATCAGTTGTTGGCGTGCTCGGACTACCAGGATAACCATAGTCATTGTCATTGTCATCTTCCCGGTCTTATTTAAACTGGTTATAACACAATTGTGTACTGGGCATAGTAGATTCGTCAAATGCCACAATCAACATTTCAAATGTCTTTGCATATTTAATTTCATTTTTTATACAAACCTAAAACTTAAACATGGATCAATTAACTGTAATTGTATACACTTCTTCCTAATAGTAAACCAGAAGGGAATGTAGTAAAGTCGGACGCGGCCGACTATATTATACCCTTCACCACTTTGGGTATATTCAACAGATGCATGCTTCAGACGTCGCTTTTTTGAGGAATCATTATCAAGAAATTAGATGAACTAAAATATGTGCTCTTTATCATCCCATTTTGCAACATATACTATTTTTTTAATTTGGACATATATAAAGTCCTATGTTTACAATGGGACAAAATTATGTAAATCAATTGATTATTTGTAGAACAATAAACATGAAGTCCATCGAAAATACCAGTATAAAAGCTATATCCAAATTTGTGTAAAAGCTATATCCACATCTGAACCGATTTCAACAAAACTGAACACGTTAGACTACACTACGTTGTGCAAAATTTTGTGCCAATCGGCCGAACTTTGGGTCTTTGGTGCACCATTTACTTAACATCGGACGAAACAATATATGGGAGCTATATGTAAATCTGAAACGATTTTTGCCAATTTCAATAGGGTTCGTTCTTGGGCCAAACAAATGGGCTGTGCCAAATTTCATCCAATTCGGCATAAATGCGACCTGTACTTTGTTTACAATTTAAATCCACTCAGAAAGTTATTCTATGCATATTCTCAAAAGGAACCATGGGTCTATATCGTTTCGTTTTGCCTGTTACAAACATATGCACAAAGACATAATACCCTTTACCACAGTGCGGTGAAGGGTATACAAATTCAAGAGCACAAACGCCACCTTTCAATTTGAAGTACCCATTTGCACTGGTCCCAAAAGTTCGCCATGGTAGGAGTTGTGATAAGACCGACTCTAAAAATTATTATACTTACATTGGGACTGTATGTACATAATTGAAAATACAGTACATAATAATGTGTTTCAGGTTTGTGGCTTTACTACAATAACTATCCATTATTTTCTTAGCATACTTTTAGGCGCTATGAAATTAACTCTATTAACCCAACTTTTGGGAAATTAATTGTTTCTACTTACATATACCACTAATATTGTTATGACTTTTAAAGCAGAGACACAGTTTTGAAATATTTGTTTCAGTTTAATTAAAAAAACTTAGTAATAACTCAATTTTTTCATAAATATGTCCATCACTGAAGTAAAATAAAAAAAGAATATAACAATTTGTAGAAACACAAAGAAATATAGTAAAATAAAACTAAAGAAAACAAAATTAAAGACTAATAACAACAACAAAAATTCGAAAGGTAACTGTATATTTTCCGTTCGAATATGAAGAATTCCATGAATTGGCGCATCACACGATTGACAAAGATAGCAAGCAGACGGAGTTCATGTCGAGTTGTCTTATTTGGCAAATTTATTTTTTTAATTGATTGTTCAGTTGAAGTCAGGCTATTAGTGCATGCAAAAAAATATTTTTGCGCGCACTATACGGTTTGGCAAACAGAAGTGTATTTGTTATTGTAATTTAATTGTGGTGTAATACAACATTTTGTAAAATAAAGAATTAATCACATTTTTGTTAAATTATTATTTATTGTCAAGTAACTTGTTTGTTAATTTATTAAATTTCAAGTAAAAAACATTATATATTTAAGCGAATGTAAGTGAATAAATAATTGTGATACATAACCTTAAAAAAATAACTTTTGGATAACAAAAAAATCGAAATGTGTCTCATCCACAGGGCTTGGATTGTACAACGTCCGTTATACAATGTTCGCAAGAAATTTGTCAATGTTAATGAATTCCCTGCCGCCCGAAATGTTGGTAGCAAATTTGTATGTCATCGATCGTTGTGTATATTTGTCATGTGTGTACTTTTGCAATTGATTTCGAATGCTGATGCCAGAGGACCATGTGATGTTGATCAATTTGCCTGCAAAGATGGTCGTTGCATTCTAAAAACGAAAATGTGTGATGGCCGCTTTGATTGTTCCGATAATTCAGATGAAATTGATTGTGGTAAGTTGGAAATCGTTTTTAGGATGACATGTTTTTTTAGTTAAGAGTAGGGCCCGATCGCTGGTACTTGATTACACCAATATAATTTTATTATATATATATATATATATATATATATGGAGGTCAATTCATGTGGCTAGCAATGTGGTTATGGCCACTTGAAGTCATAATTACAACAATGTATTTATTTTTTGAAGGTATGGCTACCAAGATATGTGCTTCGGAAATGTCACCGGTACCCTGACATAAACTTTGTCCAATGAAAATATTTATAACAATATCGAAAAGTAAACGGGACCTGTGTATAGGAGCACTTAAAAACGGGGTCCTATATTGAAAATCTTCCGAAAAGACCCTTCGAAATATTGAAAATGAAGTAAAATGTCTATATACTTCACACCACACTGCGGTACAGGGTATTATGTATATGTTTGTAACGGGTAAAAGGATGCAAGATAGACCCATGGTTCCTTTTGAGAATACGCATAGAGTCACTTTCTGAGTTGATTTATGTATGTCCGTCTATCTGTCATGTATTCTTGTGAACAAAGTACGGGTCGCATTTAGGATCCGATTTGGATGAAATTTGGTACCCTAAAAAATTCAAGTTTGCCCGAAGTTATATGTGGCATGGAAGAATACGCCTATATGGGGACAACCCCAACACACGGAGCAAATCAGTTAACTATTTAGAATTATATAAAAAGGGGGTTATATGGGGACCAGCCCTAGAAGGGGGCGAATATTAATAATTTTTGACATAGAGATTTGTTACCACTTACGACTACAAAACAGCGCATTCGGTTGAAAAACGCGCCAAAGAACCCCAAAATACCAAAAACTGGGGTGTACCCTTATACCCGAAAAAATTGACCTATATTTATAATTTTTAGTGGAAATATTTTCTACCTAATAACAACTCAAAGTACTAAATTACAGTCAATTCAGTGGAAAAATGCGATCAAACCCCCCAAACCCCCAACCCCGTTATATGGGGCCTACAAGAAAAGGTAGACCTATACTTATAACTTTAAGTGGAAAAATGTGGTATCCAATAAGAACCCAATGCACCAAATTACAGTGAATTCGGTTGAAAAATGCGTTCTAGAACCCCAAAATACCAAAAATTGGAGGGTACCCTTATATGCCAAAACGTGGGCCGATACAGCCCACCTTCGACTTGATCTGCCTGCATACAAAATACATGTCTATGCACAATTTTGGGGAACTACAAACAAGGGGGCAGTCTCATGGAAATGTTTAAATCGTTTAACGCTGATCACGGATTTATATGCTTTATAGGGTCGGAAACAGTTATTTTGATGAGTTACAAACTTTATATAATTACTACCAAAACTGGGGTTTCATTGGTCAGAAAGGGTCCTACATGCAAAATTTCGTGATGCTTGGTCCATAAATGTGATCTGTATCGTGTTTACAAATTATAATAGATAGATGGACGGACAAACAACTCTAGATCGATTCAGCTAGTCGGGATATGTCGATGTTGTTGTACTGATCTGGTCATATAAGAAATTTACTTTACAATAATAAAATTAGTTTGATTATTTAATATTTTAAAAGAGTTTTAGGCAATATAGATATAGCACATGTGAATACGGGGAATGAAAGAGGGGGAAGCAGCAACTATTATTAATAAACGTAGTTCTATGTGGTACAAAAAGTCACCAAATTTTAAACAGCTGTGTCGTAATATACACAATTGTTTTTGTACTTGAAATTGAAAAACAGTCAAAATGGCCGCCTTCGGCAATCTAGTGTTAATAATATTTGGTAAGAGCTTGTGCTCAAAATACCAAATTGCCGCCAATTCTGTTCAAAAACCTATCCAAAATAGCAAAGATTGAGGTATACCGTTATATGGGGGCTACCCTGAAACTTGGGTCAATATTAAAGATTTTTGGCACGGATATGTGTCTTCCAGGAGAACCCAAAATTCCAAATTACAAAAGTACAGAATAATTTGGGTACCGCTATATGGGTGCTACGCCAAAACGTGGACCGATATACCATATACCATTTGCAATACCAAACATCGTAGGAGTACTAGCAATGCCTGTGCAAAATTTCAGAGCTCTATCTTAAATATTGCCATCTCTATCGTGATTTCAACAGACGAACATACGGAAATCGACATTGAATGTTATTCTGATCAAGAATATATAACTTTGTTGGGGTCTCCACTGAATATTTCGAGGTGTTGCAAATGAAATGACAATATATACACTCCACCTTTTGGTGGAGGGTAAAAAAATTGACGGTACCTTTAATAGCCCCACATAAGATGTTACAATAAATTTAACCGCATTTTAGGGCTGGATCGAACATTTTATACCCTCCGCCAAAGGAATTTCCCAATGGAATTTCAAACCCCACTTGGGAATATGCCATAGTTATGCGAATGCAAAAAAATATATCTACAATATGTTTTAAATGAAGATTTTATAGATCATTTCTGTTCGGACCTTTTTTCTCAAATCTGAAAAATTCTAAAAAAAATACCAAAAATTGAGGGTACTGTATATCGCATTACAGACAATTTTGTGAGAAGGTCTCTAAATACTAAAACCCAACAATTATTGGATCAATTCGATCGCAAAATTTTAGCCATATTTACCGTTGCAGTACTTTATTATTGTTAGAAGAGGGGTTCTCAATTTACTCAGAAATAAATTCATTATCTAAACAGCCGTTCCACCACGATCTACCATCTACCACCTTACAAAATGCATTAATTAATCATGAATATAAATTTTCCAATTTATTTTCTCCACATTCTTCCAATTTTTACAGATTATAAAATGTGCCGTAAACCCAATTGGTTCCAATGCAAGCTGCCGAACGGCCCCTGCCTGTCGTCCGATCTTCTCTGCAATGATGTTGAAAATTGTCCCGGCGGTGAAGATGAACAACATTGTGCACATAATGAACGTAGCGGTGCATCCGATTTTGGTATCGGTGGTTGGTTAACCCTACATCGAAATTGTACACAATTCGAATACACTTGTAAATCGGATAAATTATGTATTCCGTATAATTTTATGTGTGATGGTAAGGCGGATTGTGTTGATGATTCGGATGAAGTGGATGGTTGTATTCGTGCTCAGGCAAGTTGTACGGGTTTCTTTTGTGCAAATAAACGCTGCCTGGAACGAAAGAAATGGATCTGTGATGGCATTGATGATTGTGGCGACGGCAGTGATGAGAAAAATTGTGGTAAGTTGTGGCATTGCGGATTCATGAAACATTCGATATTTTTCAAGATTTAACGTGTTTGTCTCAATTTGACACTTTGGATTCCTTCTGAATAAAAAAATTTTTCCCGAACATTTTATATAAAGTTTTTTTTTTATTGGACCTCATATATAGGTCCCTCTAATATCCTGCAGTCCCTTGTCAAGTCGTTCATATTTTTTAATCTCGTTTTCAGCCGAAAATTGCACTCCCGAAATGGATAAGTTTTTGTGCAGCAATAATATCACCTGCATACCCCTGGAAAAGGCCTGTAATGGTGACATAGATTGTCCCGATCGTACCGATGAATCATTCCGTTGCAATCAAACAGCCAACAATTGTGCGACCAAAAAATGTCCACCGGCAGCTACGTGTAAAATGATGCCACAAACGGGAGCCACATGCGTATGTCCCAAAGGTTTTAAACATTCTCTGGCGCAGGATATTTGTGTAGATGTGGATGAGTGTGTCGAACAATTTGGTGTTTGTAGTCAAATGTGTGTCAACACCTTGGGTAGTTATCGTTGCCAATGTGATGAAGGTTATGCTCTAAAGGAGGACAATCGAACCTGCGAAGCTATCGGTGAAGAGGCTTTACTATTGTATACGACACAAGTGACCGTGATGGGTGTTAATTTGCGTTCGCGACGTGTCTATACAGTGGCTAAGA
The DNA here is from genome assembly GCF_032173495.1 of Musca vetustissima. Classification (NCBI taxonomy): domain Eukaryota; kingdom Metazoa; phylum Arthropoda; class Insecta; order Diptera; family Muscidae; genus Musca; species Musca vetustissima. The sequence continues at coordinate 176,738 of NW_026880842.1, forward strand.
ATCTGACTAAAGTGATTGGTGTGTCATACAATGGTGAGCATATCTACTGGACCAATATACAAAATGAAGGTGAAAGTATTGTCAAGGCAAATTCGGATGGTAGTCAGCAGGAGGTGCTACTGACATCCGGTTTAGATGCTCCCGAAGATTTGGCAGTAGACTGGTTAACTGGTAAGTAGAGGAGGTCACTTTTTTATAAGGGGATGACTTAAATTATTTGGAATTCCAGGCAACATTTATTTCTCGGATAATGTTATGCATCACATTGCTGTCTGCTCAAATGATGGCCGCTACTGCACTGTCCTGGTCACCGATGATGTTCATCAACCGCGTGGCGTAGCCTTGTGGCCACAACGCTCCCAAATCTTTTGGTCCGATTGGGGTGTAATACCAATGATCGCTCGTGCCTCCATGGATGGCAGAAATTCCATACGCCTAGTAACCGATAAAATCCATTGGCCCAATGGTGTCGCCTTGGACATGTACAATGACCGAGTGTATTGGGTGGATGCCAAGCTGGCGACCATTGAAAGTGTACGCTCAGATGGTCAAGATCGTCGCACCGTGTTAGAAGACATCTTAAAACACCCCTATGGTTTGGCCATATTTGAAGATAAACTTTATTGGTCCGACTGGGGTACCAAGTCCATACACTCATGTAATAAATTCACCGGCAAAGAACATTCAATTATTACCAAAGATCGTACCATTTATGCCGTTCACATTTATCATTCGTCGAAGCAGAAGAAAATCGCCCATGCCTGTGAACAGGCTCGATGCTCTCATTTATGCCTGCTGGCGGAAAAGAATAGCTACAGTTGTGCTTGTCCCGACGGCATGCAATTGGGACCGGATCGTATGCGTTGCATTAAGACCCATAAGAAACAGAGGCTATTTTTAGGTGTTCGTAATAATCTCGTCGAAATGGAGCACACAACATTTGGTCGGCACACGGTATCGGCTACACATCATTTGGATTTTTTTATACATGAAATGGCCTATAATCATATAAATAATACGGTCTTCATTGCCGATAATTATCAGCACGTAATCGGTGAATTTAATATACAGGGTCAATATTTATCGAAATTGGTGCGAGCGAATTTGGGAAATATTACCGGTTTGGCATTTGGTAAGTTATTATACGCTTCACGACACTGTGGTACAGGGTATTATGTCCTTGTGCATATGTTTGTAACAGGCGAAAGCAATCGAGATAGACCCATGGTTCCTTTTGAGAATATGCATAGAATCACATTCTGAGTCGATCTGTTCATGTATTTTTGTGAACAACGTGCAGATCGCATTTATGATCCAATATGGATGAAATTTGGCATATGTCACTTATTTGGCCCAAGGAGGAACCCTATTAATATTGGACCAAATCGGTTCAGATTTAGATATAGCTCAAATATATAGTTTCGTCCAATTTTATGTCAATGGAACACCATACTGTCAATATTGGTCCGATTGAGACAAAATTTTGCACAGGGTACTGAATTAGGTCTAGATTGATATATGTCAAGTTTTGTTGTAATCGGTTCCGATTTACATATACCTCCCACATATATAGTTTCGTCCGATTTAATGTAAATGGTGCGCCAAAGTTTCTATATATCTTTCGATTTGCACGAAATTTTGCATAGTGTACTGAATTGAGTCTAGATTGACGTGTGTCAAGTTTCGAGAAAATCGGTTCCGATTTAGATATAGCTCCCATATATATTTTCTTCCGATTTAATGTAAATGGTGCACCAAAGTCCCTATATATCTATCTATCGATTTGCACGAAATATGGCACAGAGTACTGAAGTAAGTCTAGAGTGACGTATGTTAAGTTTCGTGAAAATCGGATCAGATATAGATATAGATCCTATATATAATTTCGTCCGATTTTATGTAAATGGTGCACCAAAGTCCCTAAATTCCATTCGATTTGCACGATTTTTGGCATAGAGTGCTGGATTAGGTCCAGAATGATGTGTTTCGTGAAAATCGGTTCAGATATAGGTATAGCTCCAATATATATTGTCGTCTGATTTTATGTAAATGATGCACCAAAGACCCTATATACCATTCGATTTGCACGATTTTTGGCATAGGGTGCTGAATTAGGTCCAGAATGATGTGTGCTAAGTTTCGTGAAAATCGGTTCAGATATAAGTATAACTCCAATATATATTTTCGTCTCATTTTATGTAAAAGGTGCACCAAAGTCCCTATATGTCTTTCGATTTGCACGAAATTTTGCATAGTGTACTGAATTGAGTCTAGAATGACGTGTGTCAAGTTTCGAGAAAATCGGGTCAGATTTCGATATAGCTCCCATATATATTTTCGTCCGATTTCAGGTAAATGGGGCATCAAAATCCCTATATATCTTTCGATTTGCACGAATTTTGGTATAGCGCACTGAATTAAGTGTAGAATGATGTGTGCTAAGTTTCGTGAAAATTGGTTCAGATTTAGATATAGCTCCCATATGTAAATAGTGTACCAAAGCCACTATATTTACTTCAATTTGAAGGAAATTTGCTATAGCGCACTGAACTGAGTCTAGAATTACGGTTCAGCTTTACATATACATTCGCCTGATTTTAGGTAAATGCTGCACTAAAGACACATAGCTAGGCCTTTTGACACAACCTACAGACATGCATATAAATTAATCTCTGACAAGTTTCCTTGAAATCGGTTCAGATTTAGATATAGCATAGCTTCCATATATAATTACGACCTATTCATTCAATTTCATGACAATGTTCGTTCGAAAAGGCACGTCTGTTAGGATACATATGTAGAATATACCCAAAGTGGTGAAGGCCCAGTCCGACTTTACTACTTTCCTTACTGGTTTCTAATATTACAGATCACCTGTCTTATTGCTTATACTGGAGTGATTCGGAGAGACATGTTGTTGAAGTTTTCTCTCTGCAAACCAAACAACGAGCCATTGTATCATTTTTCTCGGGCATAGAGGTACCCATTGGTCTGGCGGTAATACCAGATGATGGGTAAGTACATCTGAAACAAAAATTGGATCTACATACATGCCAAAATAATTCGATCTTCATTATATTCTATCTTCAATAGCATCATGTTTATTGCGTTAAGATCCCGGCGGCATGTTCATATCGATCAAAAATCTCTTAGCGGTCAAGGCGAACACACCCATGCCTTCGAAGATGAATTGGGTGATGATGATATACGATTTGCAACAGATTTTGAGACAAAAACCCTCTATTGGTCCGACAGTGATTTCGGACGCATTTCATTTTCGGATTATCGTAATTTAAGGGCCTACACTTTTCGTGGTCGGCTTAAACGTCCCTATTCGATAGCCATCGTTGATGAAGATCTTTTCTGGACAGAATTAAATTCAAATATTATCCATTGGACACATAAGAGTAATATGGGTCCATTGAAACGATTCGATATCGAAGTTAATCGAGAATTGTATAGTACCGTTTCCCTGCCCGTGAGAATACCCATTTTGGCAAGTTCATCGCCAATTGTTGTCGATCATCCATGTCAACATTGGAATGGTGGTTGTTCCCACATCTGTGTGACATTGGGGAAATTTGCCTCGGGTTGTCTTTGTCCTGCCGGTTTGGTATTTCGTGATGCCACCAATCGGACGTGCATTGAAGCTTTGGATTGTGAATTCCGTTGTAAATCGGGTGAATGTTTGACAATGTCGAGAAAATGTAATGGCCGCAAAGATTGTCCCGATGGTTCGGACGAAGAGAATTGTGAAAATGGCAAGGGGCATAAACCGCAAGTTATTTGTTCCATAGGAGAGTTTAGATGCCACAATGGAGAGCAGTGTGTGGAAGGTGATCAGCGTTGTGATGGCAAAAAACAATGTTCGGATGGTTCCGATGAGGAGCATTGTGAGAAATTTGGTAAGATTGTCAGGGTTTTGGATTTTTGTTTTAGATTTGGAAATTAATATTTGATTTTTTTTAGATAAATCCAAATTCTGTCACCGCCACCAACATGTCTGCGACAATGGCAACTGCGTTGACTTCAGTGTCATGTGTGACGGCTTCAACGATTGTGGCGATAATTCAGATGAGGCAGATTGCCGACTGGCCCGTGGCAAAGATGTTACCAGTCCAAGGCGCATTTGTGGCCCCGATATGTTCCAATGCAATTCCGGCACTTGTTTGGCGAAAAGTTGGGAATGCGATGGAAAAATTGATTGTAAAGATGGTTCCGACGAACATGACAAATGTGGTAAGTGGAGAAGAGGCTAAAAATCGCCTACGTATTTGAATGACAATGTCGCGACCACTTCTAAAAATGTTGCCTCTCGATTGGGCATTTAAAAGGCAATACAATTGGACAGATTTCAAGGGTATAAGAGACATGAATTTTGTCGTACCTTTTGCAACAGTTTCAGTCGGATTTTCCAATCGATGTAGCCATAAAATTTCGACCTGACCCAAATTCACATCGCTTTTCTTGTCTTTTAATATTTTCAGCTATTGAAATTATTCTTATTTTCTTGCAGGCATTCGAGAATGTCCCCCGAACATGCACAAATGCCTTTTGGGCCAGTGTATCGATCGTCGTCTGGTCTGTGATGGCAACAATGATTGTGGCGATACTTCGGACGAAATGAATTGTGATATGTCGGCGGGTAAAAAACGTAAAATGTCTTGCGGTGATGATCGCGTTCCCATGTTTGAGTGTCCTAGTGATCCCAATATTTGCCTTGATATGTCAGCCAAATGCAATGGTTCTGCCGAATGTCCACGCGGAGAAGACGAAGTTGATTGTGGTAATATTTGCAGTATTTACGAATTCCATTGTAAAACTTCGAAAGAATGCATTCGCAACGAATTCCGTTGTGATCATGAGAAAGATTGTGCCGATGGTTCCGACGAGGAGAATTGTGAGCATCGTGGGGCGTGGAATCACACCACCAATGCCAAACATACCCATGAAATGGCTTGTGGTCCGAAAATGTTCGATTGTAAAGATGGCCAATGTGTTGATGAGTCCAGGGTCTGTAATGGTTTTGAAGATTGTGATACGGGTGCCGATGAAGGCCCACTGTGCAAAACGGCCTGTGATCCTCAAGCTGGTCATCCGGTTTGTCAAAATAAATGCCGACCCACACCATCGGGTGCGGTTTGTTCCTGTTTCAGTGGCTATAAACTTGATGCTGATCATCGCACCTGTGTCGATATCAATGAATGTGAAGATTTGGATCCATGCGCCCAGCTGTGTGAAAACACTATGGGTTCGTATCGTTGTTCATGTTTTCCTGATTTTATGATGCGTCCTGATAAGACTTCATGTAAATCGATTGAAAGTGAGAGGTCATTACTATTCACCACCTTTGATGAGGTACGCAGCATGACGGAACAGCCAATTGTTTTAAAGGTAGCCTGGAAAGCGAATGATTCGAAAGTTACGGGATTTGATATAAATATACGTACACGCAATGGATATTTCACCACTGAGGGTGAAAATGTCCTATATATGGTGGATATTGATAGTGGTGCGATCAAGGCGGCCTTGGAAGTTCAGATGCCAAGTAAAGTTGCTGTCGATTGGATAACGGGTGAGTAATCACAAATTCTCAAAGTAGAATTGAAATAGATGTGTTGTAGATATATTTGAAGTTCTAAAATTTCTTCTATCTATAGAATAGGACTTTTATCTTCAGAAGAGGTCTTCTATCTGTAAAAGAGGTATTCTATATGTAGAAAATGTCTTCTATATGTAGAAGAGGTCTTCTATCTGTAGAAGAGGTCTTCTATCTGTAGAAGAGGTCTTCTATATGTAGAAGAGGTCTTCTATATGTAGAAGAGGTATTCTATATGTAGAAGAGGTCTTCTATATGTAGAAGAGGTCTTCTATCTATCTGTAGAAGAAATATTCCATCTATAGAAGAGATTTTACATCTATAGTCTTCGTTTTCTAAGCTATACACTCGAATTTATAACCCTTTCATCCTTTCATATGCAGGCAATGTTTATGTCATCAGTCGCACGGCACAATATCAAATAGAAGTTTGTTCGTTCGCGGCGAAAATGTGCGGTGCCGTAATTAAAGTTCAGCCCAGGGAAACAATAAAAACCCTCACCGTAGATGCCTACAATCGGAGAATGTTCTTTGTCATAATGCAGGGACAAGCCTTTGGCAGTCATCGATCACGCATTGCCAGCACAAGTTTAGATGGCGGTGGTAAACGTGATTATCTGCTCAATAAAGAGATGACCTTTGTTACCACACTGGCCTGTGATCCCTACAAGAAAATTCTCTACTTCACCGAATCATTAAGTAAAACTCTACAGGCTATTAACTATGGATCGGGTTCTAGCCGTACCCCCATAACCCTAATACAAAAGGGAAATGTGGTTATGCATCCATCCGGCTTGACATGGTATGAAAATCAGGTGTTCATTGTAAATATGGGTGCCCGTGAGGCGGTACGCTGTTATGTGTATGGATCGAAATCGTGCAAGGCATTCAACTTGAATATTCTCAATGCCGAGGATATTTTGGTGGATGGCATCTCCAGGCAACCGATGAATAGAAATCCTTGCAGCATGGCCAAATGTCGTGGCATGTGTGTCCAAACGGAATTCAGCTATGAATGTATGTGCGGTGATTCCATAGTCAGTGAGAGTAAATATTGCGAATCGAGTAATGAAATTTCTTCAAGTGCTCTGCTAAGAAATCGTTCCTCCGCAATGGATGAAGATGAGAGTTCCTCACATGTTGTACTCTTTGTTGTGCTTATGCTGCTGGCAGCTGCATTAACAGTTTGTGGTTTGGGGTATTTGTATTATCGTCGCAAACAGCAGGGTCAACGTGATTTTATTCGTAACCTGCAATTCCAGAATCCTTTGTCGTCACTGTTGCCACATCAGCGAAGTGCCAAGACCTCGACCTTGGACAGTGGGCTCATCAGCAGCGGAACGGGAAGTTCGACGGGAACGACAACAGCATCGTTCGATGAGGACAATGACCGGATGTACTTTGCGTCGCAAATTCAGAAATTTCTACGCGGATCATCGTCCAACAATAATACGGAAATTCTCTTGGAAACGGCCAAGGTAGGTGGGGTAACTTCAGCATGGGAGGTGGAATGGCTACCAGATATGGGGAACATTTTCAATAATTGGTTTTATTGTGAATTTTTTTTATTGCTTATCAATATTTAAGTAGGCTTTTTAGTGGTAGTGTTATAGGTCAAACGTGTTTTTGGAAATCATAAATACCATCTACCTTTTTCGACAGCCAACTGGCTTCCTTTATTATACACCATTTCCAAAATCATAATATCAAAAAAACAACAACAGGAACCTTTATTAACAAATTTCACTTTTACAGCCTCAGGAAATTTGCACCATGGAAAAGAGTAGACAACCCCTCGCCCTTGTACCAAATATCATGGTTGAAGAGCCCGACAATGATATCACCCGAACAGTGGGAGATTATGACAATGATGCGAGAGCCAGGCTGGTACCCTAGATGAATATAAATTTAATTTATTATTGTTAAATGCAATGTTTTATTTGTCACAAGTGAAAACAAATTATGTTATACGCATGTAAAATATTTGTATATTTTTTTTAATTATTTTGTATAATATGTATATTTTTTATTTGTATATCCTGCATGTTAAAGTTAAGGTATTTAAAAGTTGTTCTCCTATTTTGAGCCCCTATATTTTTTCTTCCAATAAATTATTCATTTATTTATTAAAAAAGTTAAGATCGGGTGTTTTCATTCATAATGAAGAGGGACCGTTAGCAATGAACAGGTAAAAATGCTGTTAAGTTCAAAATTTTAATAATCATGATGTTCATATTTAAAAATCGATAGAGACTTTTATACAGGATATACGCCATGATAAATTGCTGTTACTAGAAAACGAAATACCAAACAATTGACACTAAAATTGGAAAATTTGGATAAGACCCTGAATATAACGAATATGACGGAGGATCTTTGTATAAGCTCCCATACAAAGAAATATGGACTTCTTTTGACAGCCCATGAATAGATCCAACTCAGTGTAAAACATATGCCAGAAATGGGGAAATGCCTTATCATTGGTAATTTTTAATAAGAAATTAGTCATGGCAGGATCTTGAATATACCGAAAAAGAGGTGAGAAAAATACGGTTGAAATTCTGAAAATATATATTAGGGGGTAACGGTAGCCCCCTGGGCTATGGGGCTAAATTAAAACAGAGATCAATATAGATATTTTTTGGCAGTGAAATTTATTACATCCAATTTGGTTGGAAACGTGTTCAAAATGCTTAAAATACCGACTTGGGTCAATATTAAGAATGTTTAGTTCGGGTATGAGGTGATACCGTTAAAAAACCCAAAATACCAAATTACAAATCCCATATTGAGGGGCACCATATTATGGGGGCTATCCTTAAACGTGGGTCAATATTAAACGATTTAAGTACGGAAATGTGCTACACAATGAGAACCCAAAAAACAAAATTAAATCCAATTCGGTTGAAAAACGTGTCTAAAATATAGGCTACTGGGGTTACAGTTATAAGGGGGCTATTCTGAAACTTGAGTCACTACTAATAATTTTTGGTACGGAGATTTGCTATACGATCAGAACCAAAAATGCCAAATTGCAGCCAGTTTGATTGGGAAACGTGTCAAAAATATTGAGTATTGGGGGGTACCATTATATGGGGGATACCCTAAAACTTGTATCAATTTGTATAATTTTTGGTACGGAGATGAGTTATACACTGAGAACCCAAAATACCAAATAACACCAAATTCGTTTGAAAACGTTTCCAAAGTCCCAAAAATACCGCATTTCGGGGGTACCGTTATATGGGGAGTAACCTGAAACTTGGGTCAATGTTAATCATTTTTGGTACGGATATGTGTTATTCAATGATAACCCAAATCGCTGTCCAAAATACCGAATATTGGGGGTTCCGATATACGGGGGCTATACTGAAACATGAGTCAATAGTCATCTCCCAAAATACCGAATTACATCGTATTCGGTTGGAAAACACGTTCAGGAACCCCAAAATACCGAAAATTTGGAGGTACCCTTATATAGGGGGTAACCGACAAAATTGACCTACATTTCTAATTTTTAGTGAAGATAAAAAACTCAAAGTACTGAATTATAGAAACTTCAGTAAAACGTATTCAAAACCCTCAAAATACTGAAAATTTAAGGTACCGTTATATGGGGGCTAACAGAAAAACTGGACCTATATTAATAATTTTTAGTGGAGAAATTTTGGTACCCAATAAGAACTTTATGAAAAACGAGCTCAAGAACCTCAAAATACAGACGGACGGACATGTTTTGTCATATTATTTTACACTATCATAGAATTTTGCCCTAATCAAGTATATATATACACATATATATATATATATATATATATTCGGAAATTATTATTTCGATTAGTTACAAACGGAAAAACAAACTTAATATTCTCTCCATACTATGGTGGAGGGTATAAAAAATTTCGACACATTGATTACACAAGCCATATAATTTCAGTCAATTTAATTGAAAAATGCTGTATTTTGGAGGAAATTAAATCGCAGCCAATTCGATTAAAATAAACCAGTAAGAAAAGTAGTAAGGTCGGACGGGGCCGACTATATGATACCCTTCACCACTTTGGGTATATTTAACAGATGGAATCCTAACAGACGTCACATTTTTGAAGGACCATTAACATTAAATTAAACATTTCATTCCGCAACCTATACTAAATATTGGTCAGCTTTTAAAGCAAAATATCGAAATCTAACCGATTTCATCGAAATTTGTCACTTGTTAGGTTACACATTATTCAGTATTTTTTTTTTTTGTTTTTTTTTTTTTTTTGGTATTCGGTCACATTTTGAACTCTTCATTTACTTATAAATCCAAATTTCGTGCAAATTGAAGGATATATAGAGACTTTGGTGCACTATTTACCTAATATCGGACGAAAATATATATGGGAGTTATATCAAAATCTCAACCGATTTTCAGGAAGTTTAACACACTTCGTTCTAGGCTTAATTCAGAATGATATGCCAAATTACGTGCAAATCGAAGGATATATAGGGACTTTGGTTCACTATTTACCTAAAATGGGGTGAAAATATATATGGAAGCTATATCTAAATTTGAACCGATTTTCACGAAATTTAACACACATCGTTCTAGAATTAATTCTGTATGCTGTGCCAAATTTCATGCAAATTGAAAGATTTTCAGGGACTTTGGTGCACCATTTACCTTAAATCGGACGAAACTATATATGGGAGCTATATCTAAATCTGAACCGATTTTCTCGAAACTTGGCACACATCATTCTGGACCTAATTCAGTACTCTATGCCAAATTTCAATCAAATCGAAAGATATAGAGGGACTTTGGAGCCACATTTACCTTAAATCGGACGAAACTATATATGGGAGCTATATCTAAATCTGAACCGATTTTTCCCAATTTCAATAGGGTTCGTCCTTGGGCCAAATAAATGAGCTGTGCCAAATTTCAGCCAAATCGGATTATAAATGCGACCTGTACTTTGTTAACAAAAATACATGGACGGACAGGCGGACATGTATAAATCGACTTAAAAAGTGATTCTATGCATATTCTCAAAAGGAACCTTGTGTCTATCTCGATTCCTTTTGCCTGTTACAAACATATGCACAAAGACATAATACCCTGTACAACAGTGTGGTGAAGGGTATAAAAATCGATAGAGACTTTTATACAGGATATACGCCATGATAAATTGCTGTTACTAGAAAACGAAATACCAAACAATTGACACTAAAATTGGAAAATTTGAATATAACGAATATGACGGAGGATCTTTGTATAAGCTCCCATACAAAGAAATATGGACTTCTTTTGACAGCCCATGAATAGATCCAACTCAGTGTATAACATATGCCAGAAATGGAGAAATGCCTTATTTTTAATAAGAAATTAGTCAGGACAGGATCTTGAATATACCGAAAAAGAGGTGATTGAAATTCTGAAAATAACTATTAGGGGGTAGCGATAGCCCCTGGGCTATAGGGCTAAATTAAAACAGAGATCAATGTTGATATTTTTTGGCAGTGAAATTTATTACGGCCAATTTGGTTGGAAAACGTGTTCAAAATGCTTAAAATACAAACTTGGATCAATATTAATATTTTTAGTTAGGGTATGTGGTGATACCGTTAGATACCCAACGGGATACCCAAAATACCAAATTACAACTAATGAAAAACGTGTCAAAAATCCCCATATTGGGGGGCATCATATTTTGGGGGTTATCCTCAAACGAGGGTTAATATTAAACAATTTTAGTACGGAACTGTGCTACACAATGAGAAATCAAAAACAAAATTGAAGCCAATTCGGTTGAAAACGTATCCAAAATATAGGATACTGGGGTCACAGTTATATGGGAACCCACAATATCAAATAACAGCCAGTTCGATTGGAAAATTTGTCCAAAATACCGAATATTGGGAGGTACCGTTATATGGGAGCTACCCTGAAACTTGGGTCAATATTAATAATTTTTTGTACGGAGACTTGCTATACAATGAGAACCCAAAATTACAGCCAATTCTGTTGTAAAAAGTGTCCAAAATACCGTTAGGGATATAACGGCATATGGGGACTGCACCAAAACAAAAGCGATCTGATCAATATACTGAATATGAGGCTAGTACTTTTCTATATGGGGGCTATGGCCAATACACCTATATCGACAATTTTATTCTAAAATGTGTTTACCTTCCACGAAGTCAGATTGATCGGAAATTGTTTACAGCTGTATTTCTCATTCTCCAAAAATTTTTAATACCAAATTTCAGCCATTTTATGGATAAAGATAACAAAAACCTTACAAATATTGAAAATTATACTGGACTTTGTCAAATTTTGGAACCAAGACTCCGAAATGCTAAATTCCAACCACTTTGGTTTGTGAATGCGGCAATATTGTTCATCCTCTCAGAATGCGGAATTTTAAATTTCTGCCAGTTCGGTGCACTTCGGAGGGAACTTCAAAAAAAGTTTATGTCGAAATCTAAGCCTATATCGATCATTTTCTGAACAAATTTTGTTCTTCACGCTCCAAAAATCCGGAATACGAAATTCCAGTCTCTTCAGTTGAAAAATGCGACTAAGATCTTCAAACTACCGAAAATTGGCCGATTTTTTATATGGAAGTTACGTCTGAACATGGAACTATGTCGACTATTTTGTGTAAAAATGTTTTTCAGCCTTTGAAAACCTAGAATTCCAATTTTCATCCACTTCGATGGCCAAATTGGCATAAACCTTCAAAATAGCATATAGTCGATAATCCAAATCATGGACCTTTGCTCCATTCGTTTGGTAATATTGTCTGTATAAGTCCACTTCTCAAACTCATTCCATAAAGTATAGTTCTAGGTGGGATTGGAAAATTCATTTCAAGTAACTGTCAGTATAGCAATGGTGGAGAATATCCAAATTTGGAACTGGCCTATATGTTGGGGTTATAGAAAAATATGTACCCATATCGAACATTTTCTGCAGGAGTTCCCATATCAAACATTTTCTCCAGGGGTGCTTCCCCATAAAAAAAAACTGGAATGTCAATACTTCGATGAGAAAACTCTTCAAAATACCTCATCCCTATGGGGTCTATGCTAAAGAATCGAGCAATAGAAAATTTTCTGCTTGTCCCACCCAAAAACACTGACTGCCAGAAAACAGCAAAAACCTTAAAAATACCGAAACTAGAACGGGACCTATTTCAATGAAACATTGATATACTTACTAATGCTTTAGTAGCATATTTATTATTGCTTCTCACAATTTCAATGATTATTATAAACCTTGTAACAATTTGTTTTTAACTTGCAATAGCAATTCTGAATTATTTTTTTGGCTTAAGCTAAACTTGTATAACAAAACAAAAAATCTCTAAAACAAAACAAAAAAATACAAAATATTACTAACAAAAAGCATATTCTAGATACTAGAACTAAATATACATACAATGATTTTAAGGTTCATGTAGTGATTTACTAAAAAAAATTGCATATTGAGAATTATATTGGAAACTTAGAATAACAAAAAATCAGAAAAAGAAAACAAAAAAGTAAAATTTTTGAAATAAAAAATTTAGAACTAATTTATAAAATACACCTTACAAAGCTAAAGCAATTTTCCTACATTCCTAAACTGATTTAATCAAACGTTCCTGGCGTTCAAATATCTGCGTCTTACTTGCCATACTCTCAGCATTGGCAGTGTTGGAATTCGAATTGACAGCATTGCTGGCTGGCAATTGGTCGCCATTTCTTTGTTTCTCCAAAAATGACAGAGATTCACGGAATGCCAACAGGAATTCATCGGCATTCTTTTGACTGAAGCACATGGGAGGCTTTAGTTTGATCACATTGTCATTGGGTCCATCGGAGGAGACTAATATCTGATGGACCTGTTTCATGCGATTGACAATCCAATGGGCAGCTTTTGTGTCGGGTTCACGTGTATCACGATCTTTGACCAACTCGACGCCAACAAAGAGGCCCACACCACGAACATCACCGATTATCTCAAATTCATATTTAAGTTCACGACATTGCTGGAGCAAATAATCACCCACAATGCGGGCATTTTCCTGTAGACCCTCCTCTTCGATGACACGCATCACGGCATTGGCAATGGCACACGACACGGGATTACCACCATAGGTATTGAAATATGCCACACCGGTGTTATAGAATGCTTCGGCAATTTCTGGAGTTGTGACCACAGCACCAACTGGATGACCATTACCCATGGGCTTGGCAACGCATACAATATCGGGTATAACACCTTGCGTTTCAAAGGCCCAATAGTGGCTGCCGACACGACCAAAACCAACCTGCACCTCATCGGCGATGCAAACACCACCCGCTTCGCGAACAATATCATAGGCAGCCTTAAAATAGCCTTCAGGCGGTATAATCTGACCACCACAACTTTGCAGCGACTCGGCAATGAAACCCGCCACACCTTTACCTTGAGCCTTCAACTGTTCGCAAATATCACGTATGGGTTTCGTGTAAATTTCAGCCATATCAGCATTGGGATAATCTTTGTCCTTATATTTGCCACCATACACGTCGGGGCAGGGAGCAACGTGGACATAATCAGGTTTTGGATCACCACCGGGTTGATTAAATTTATAGGGGGAAATTTCCATTACCGATGTCAAGTGACCGTGATAGGCACTAAAGGGAGAAAAGGAGAAAGAAGATGTAATTTAGTAAAAAAAATCAAAGAGTTTATTTTAGGCAAATACTTACTGGTCCAATGTAATAATGTCCTGACGTTTGGTATAATTTCGGGTCAAACGTAATGCCAAATCATTGGCCTCCGACCCTGAATTGACAAAGAAACATACCGACAATTGTCCCGGCATTTTACTGGTCAATGTTTTGGCACACTGCACCAATTCGTCGTGCAGAAAACGATTATTGGTAGAAATTGTAGCCATTTGCAAGCAACCGGCCCTCACCACCTTGGGATGACAGTGGCCCACTGTAAGAAAAGAGGAAAAACGTAATAATTAATAATGGAAATTAAGATGAGGTAATTAAGAGAGGGATATTCTAGGTAAAAACTCAGGTTGGGAAATTGGGTTGTCACTTCGAGATTAAAACTTAAAAAACAAAAATGTGGCAGATCCTTCTACATATGGGATCAATGTGAAAACAACGAAAGTTCTCTGTAACGAATTTTTATACACCTCGAAATATTCATCAGGGATCCAAAATGTATATGTCCTCTTGACCCGAATCTGTCCATCTGTCCATCTGTTGAAATCACGATAGAGATGGCAATATTTAAGATAGAGGTCTGAAATTTTGCATATATATTTCTAGTACTTCTAGAATGTTTGGTAATGGGGATATATCGGTCCACGTTTACGTGTAGGCCCCATATAATTTCCATCGGTATTTTGGAGATTTTAGACATGTTTTCCAACCGAATTGGCCGTAATTTGGTATTTTGGGTTCTCATTGTATAACTCACCTCCGTATCAAAAATTAGTTATATAGACACAAGTTTCAAGGTTGGCCCCACACGTTAATTTAAAGATCTTGGACACGAATTGGCTGTAATTGTGTATTTTAGGTTATCATTGTATTGGCCCAAGTCTCAAGGTAGCCCCCATACAACCGTACCCCTCATTATTTGGGAATTTTGGGGGTTTTAAATAGGTTTTCCAACCAAATTGGCTGTTATGTGGTATTTTTGGTTCTCATTGAATAGAAAATATCCATACCAAAAATTATTAATGGTAAATACCGAAACTTTGAATAAATTCCGAATTATTGTAATAATCATGATCGCCCACATTGTTCGAACACGTGGCTCTAATTCCCCAAGCAAGAAAGTCTTTTTTTTTATTAATGTGTGTCATAGATTATAAAAAAATATATATTACTAAACCGCTTCAGATCATTGCAATTTGTTATCATAGTTCTAGTTTTGAACAACAACAACTAAACATATGAAGGAAATATGAAACTGTTTTAGTGGGGCAAATATTGCCGAGGCACTTTCAGATTAGGAGACAAATAGAATACTTTTTACAACAATCTTTTTTAGTATTTTATAGAATTAGATCAAAGCTCAGTCAATTGTCTAAGTACTGGTGGTGTCATGACCCTTAAGAATTGGGAACAACTGTAATCTGCCACCTTCAAATCTTTTTTTAATTTTAATTTTAATATACCCTATCCCCGCCCCACCCTCAAAATAGTTGTAGATAACTTTGTTCGATTAAATAAGCTCTATAATTAACACCTTGATATAGCCGTTTGCACCGAACGCATTTACAGAGTGCAGCGCAGTGTCGTGCAGCGTGCCCCGCAATGACTTTACAGAAATGCTGGCTGGTTGGTTGGCACTCTTCTCTTTCTTATCGCCGCAACTTGTAGATTTCCACACGAGACATGAGACGTTCACATGTTGCAATTGACAAAGAACAGTGCGATAAGGAACGAGTGGACCGGCCTTTTAAAATCTAAGCGACAGACGGACGACCCCATATGTTATTGTTATTAATTGTATTATTATTATTACGACTATAAACTACGAACGTAAACCGAACAAAGTTTGTAGTACAATAGCACGAGATCCAATGGACGAGCAATCAGCAATGTTGGTATTAGGGTGCTAAGGCCGGGGTTGGGTGGAATTTTTTGTTATTGTTGTTGACCTACATATTCGATGGCTTCGATGTTAGATATATGGTGTAGAAAACATAAATCTTCGGGAAACTGAGGTTAGGTTTGTTATGGAAAATTTTTAAATGAACTGAATGAAAGTAGGACGATTTACTCAAAATATCCGATTGCAGCCACGTTTTGGCATAGCCTCCAATTTTCGGTATATTTATGATTTTTAACATAGCCCTGACATAAATGTCCCGCCCTATTTTTATAGGACCGTTTTTGAACCAACATAAAAATGGTCCGCCAATTTTTTTCCTTATTTTCCATCGAAGTGGTTGTAGTTTGGCCTCCAGGCTCTAGGGATCTTGAATTGGTACAAAAATTTAATATAGGACCATATTTTTATAGAGGCTCCATAAAAGAGTCGCAACCCCTTTTATAAATTTTGAAGGCAAGGTTATAAAAAGTTATATCCTGCCATTAATTGAAGTAAACCGGAGGAAGGTAGGAAGATCTTCTATCAAATGGAAACTCAAAATATTAAATTGCAGACACGTTTTTGCATAGCCCTTAATTTTCTGTATATTGATGATTTTTAACATAACCTTGACATAAATGCGCTGCTCTATTTTTATAGGGACATCAAATAAATGTTCCGCCCAATTTTTGTATTTGTCACAATTTCCGTCGATGTGGTTGTATTTTGGCCTTTAGGCTCTTGGACGAAGAAAAACATATTCGTAGACATTTTTTTATATAGGACCACTTCATATATGAGTCACAACCTCTTTTATAATTTTTTTGGCAAGGCTATGTAAAGTTTTATCCTCCCAACCTAACACCGGATTAGTTTGTTAATGAGTATATTTTGAAATATTTTATTTTATTAATTAAACACAATGCTAACAAACCGAATTTAAACTATTCCTCCGAACCCAAACACAAAGTTCCCGCCTGGGCTAAATTCAATGCTTCCGTAAGTAAACGACCAAAATCAGCATGCACCATAGTACAGTTGCGAATAGCTCGTTCCTGAATAAATTCACTGGCCGAGCAGAGATGAGCGGCAATATTATTGACCAAACGTTTGCGAGCGCACTCATCCAAGACATAAACCCAAAAATCTGTGATTTGACTATAATTATCCTCTGTATCACCACTTGAAAATCGGTAGACATCTCCAGCCACAGGGCAGCATGTTTGCAAAGCCTTTACCCGATCACATGGTTGGGCGCCACCAAATGAATTCGGATAATAATTTGGAGCTTCACTCAAATTATTAGACACCGTCATGCCAGCATCACGTTCATAATTCTTAACGCTCACCCGATATGGACAATTGACCGGTATTTGATTACAATTCGCTGCCAAACGATATGCCTGAGCATCACCATAGGCAAAGAGGCGACCCTGTAGTATCTTATCCGGTGATGGCTCCACACCGGGTATCATATTTGCCGGACTAAATGCCAATTGTTCAATTTCGGCAAAATAATTGAGGGGATTTCGATCTAAAATTATGCGGCCCACCTCCACCAAAGGGTAATCATTGAAATTCCATATTTTCGTACAATCAAAGGGATTATATTTGAATTTCTTGGCCTGATCAAAGGTCATCAGTTGCAGATACAAAGTCCAGCTGGGATAGTTGCCATTCTTAATGGAATTGAAAAGATCACGCGAAGCATAATCAGGATCAGTGGCCATTAATTCCACAGCTCTGGCTGATTCCAAATTTTGTACGCCCTGATCGGTGCGAAAATGAAATTTGCAATAAATCGGTTCTCCCTTGGCATTGATCAATTTATAGGCATGTACCCCATAGCCATGCATATGCCGATAACCATCCGGACAACCACGATCACTGAATAGCAAACAAACCTGATGCAATGTCTCCGGACGTAATGTTACAAAATCCCAAAACATATCGGCATCACGTAAATTCGTCTGAGGATTCCGTTTCTGGGAATGTATCAGACTTGGAAAGAGCATAGGATCGCGTAGAAAAAATACTGGCAAATTTTGACCCACAATATCCCATACACCTTCTTCGGTATAAAATTTAATGGCAAAGCCTCGAACATCCCGCAACGTATCAGCCGAACCACGTTCACAACTATAACCTCCGGAGAAACGGCATGCTATGGGAGTACGTTTCTTGATTTTCTCAAACATTGTTGCTGCACAATAACGGCTTATGTCATTGGTAACTTCGAAATAACCAAATGCTCCAGCGCCCTTGGCAAAGACAACACGTTCTGGAATGCGTTCTCGATTGAAATGCTGTACGGTTCGTAAATATTGATGATCTTGCAGAAGCAAGGGTCCATTGGCACCAACCGATAACATTGCATCGGGAATACCGATGGGAATACCCGATGTTGTGGTAATTACACCGCATGGAGATTTTGTATTATTTTTAAAATCAATCAATTGATTAGCAGCACTATCACGTGACATTTTCAGAGAAAAATAATAAAAATTTCAATTTTTATTTTCTTTTTCTCCTTGTTGGAAAAAATATAAAATGTCAAATGGTAGGGTTTTCAATAGGAAAAACTTATTTTTATACCCTTCACCACACTGTGGTACATGGTATTATGTCATTGTGCATATGTTTGTAACAAGCAAAAGGATACGAGATACACACATGGTTCCTTTTGAAAATATGCATAGAATCACTTTCTAAGTCGATTTATGCATGTGCGTCCATCGGTCTGTCTGTCCATGTTGAATAGTAAACAAAGTACAGGTCGCATTTATTATTCGAATTGGATGAAATTTGGCACAGTGGACGAACCCTATTGAAATTGGTGAAATCGGTTCAGATTTAGATATAGCTGCCATATATATTTTCGTCCGATTTAAGGTAAATGGTGCACCAAAGTCCCAAATACCTTTCGATTTACACGAAATTTGGCACAGCGTACTGAATTGAGCCTAGAATAATGTGTGCTAAGTTTCGTGAAGATCCATTCAGATTTAGATATAGCTTCCATATATATTTTCGTCCGATTTAAATTAAATGGTGCATCAAAGTCCGAATATATTTTTCGATTTGCACGAAATTTGGCATAACGTACTGAATTGAGCCCAGAATGATGTGTGCTAAGTTTAGTAAAAATCGGTTCAGATTTAGATACAGCTCCCATATATATTTTCGTCTGATTTAAGGTAAATGGCACATCAAAGTCCGAATATATTTTTCGATCTACATTGAGTGTAGAATGATGTGTGCTAAGTTTCGTGAAGATCCGTTCAGATTTAGATATAGCTCCCATATATATTTTCGTCCGATTTTACATAAATGGTGTACCAAAGACCCTATATACTCTTTGATTTGCATCGAAATTTGGCATAGCGTATTGCATTGAGTCTATAATGATGTGTGCTAAGGTTCGTGAAAATCGGTTCAGATTTATATTCATCCGATTTAAGGTAAATGTTGCACCAAAGTCCCTAAATATCTTTCGATTTACACGAAATTTGGCACAGCGCTCTGAAGTAAGCCTAGAATGATGTGTGCTAAGTTTCGTGAAAATCGGTTCAGATTTAGATATAGCTCCCATATATATTTTCGTCCGATTTAAGGTAAATGGTGCACCAAAGTTCCTAAATATCTTTCCTAATGTTTGTCCGATTAACACGAAATTTTTGCACAACGTAACAAATTGAGACATGAATGACGTTATTGGGGTTTGTTGAAATTAGTGCAGATACAGCCATAGGTTCCATATGTATTTCGACGGGTGTCTGATTGAGATTAAATTTTTAACGGTACGGCGTACCGAATAGCGTGTATCAATTTCATAAATTTGTCCCATGATACGCAGACGACTCTAAATCTGCCCGAATGAAATTAAATTTATCATAGGTTGCAGAAAGACATTATTATGTTCCTTCGTGGGAACATTGACATACCATTGTAAGGACACATATGTACAATATACCCAAAGTGGTGAAGGATATCATATAGTCGGTATCATATATATAGGGTATCATATAGTCGACCCAGTCCGACTATACTACTTTCCTTACTGGTTTCATCATCATAACATGAGTTTTCTCCTAGGATATTTTGATTTAGATATTTTGATTTAAATTCTTATGGTGGTATGAAAAGTTCGGTGGATGGAAACAAATTCCTCAGAACGGAAGATTATTTTTTTTATAGAAAAAAATCCTCAGAACTGAGAATTATTTTAATGTATAGAAGTTGATTTCCTCAAAACTGATTTTTTTTCTTCACGAAAATACTGCTTAGACTGAGAAATATTTTTTTTCTATAGAAAGAAATCTTCAGAAATAATGATTTATTTTTTCCCTATATAACTCTCAGATTGTGAATTATTTTTTTTTATGGAAAGAAATCTTCAGAAATAATGATTTATTTATTCCCTATACAATTCTTAGAACTGAGATTGATGTATTATCTACTGATTTTTTGATTTTTTCTATCAAAAATCCTCAGAATTTAGGATTGATTGAAAATTGATTTTTTGTTCATTAGAAAAAATTAGCAGATTGTTTTCTATATTTTTTTCGCTTTGATTTCTTTTATAAATAATTATTTTGTAATTTATTTCAATTAATTATCTGACCTGATTTTTAAATTTAATCACTCCTCAGTTACCGAAGTTAATATTAATGACTAACATCGATTTTGAATAATAATCTACCTTTTTTGGAGTGGGTATATTTTTAAAAATTCTCAATCCACTTAAAATTCGTATAACAAGTTTCTATTTATAAACTTAAATAAATAAACACTCAAATGAAAACCTTCCGAAGCAAACAAACAAATTTGATAGGGAAAAAAACACACACAAAAAAATAATGTTCTTCAAAAGTGCAGCTATTCACGTGAAATAAACAAGTTTTCGTCAACAACGCTCAACAACAACAACAAGAACAGCACCAACGTCCACATGGCACATAGAAACACAAAATAACCCAATTTTATGTGAATAATAAAAATAAACTACTTTGGGGGCCAAAAAAGCCTCCCACCACCTCCACTTATCAGCAATACAAACAACAAGTGTCAGTGGAATATGCCAACAAAGTCGTTCAGAGCAGTGCAGGCAACCGAACGTATAGTGTTGCTTTCGGCGGCGGGATCACGTGTAGTTCACGCGATAGCTAAAACATAGCCACTAACAAACCGAACGTGCAAAGCAATCATGTCGAGTGGGGGCAACCCAGTGTTTGAATATTTTAATGATAAGCATAACACACACACTCACGATCATCTACATACACACAAACATATGTATTTGTTTTGTATAATAAATATTTTTGTCTTCATGTTTATTTAGTTGGGGGTTTTGGTACAAATGAACTTATGATAGCATTTAGATTATTATTTTTTATTTTATTTTATGTTTTTTTTTTTTTGATTCTTTGTGAATTTCAATTGTTTCTGCTGACCAATCAAAATAAATCCAGGAGAAGGTTATTTTTTTTGATTAAAAAAAATTGACCAATCATCAAAAACGCAAAACAAAAGATCTAATGCATCGCCATCCATTATTTAATAAAATTTGTTTTTATTATTTTTATTTATTTTTGGGCAGAAAAAAATTATGGTGGAAAATTAATCTGCACGACATATTACTTATGACGCTATAAAATTCGTAATTCTCCCTATTGCGCATAGAATATACGGCACAGTACGTCAGTGACATTTTAATCAAGAGTCGTAATAACAAAATTTACGTAAATTGTGAAAATTGTAAATTGTTGGGGGGTAAACAAAAACAAAACAATGTCGTATTGTTGTTTACAAAAGTCTTAACGATTTCCCATCATCTCCGTAGCTGATGAATATTTTTCTAACGCAAAGGAAAGACCCCTGTAATTAAATATTTCATCTAGCCTGTAAATGTATTGAGTGAAAAATCTCGCTAAAATTTTCCAAAGAGTTATCTTTTGTCTGCAGGCAGGTCAAGGTCGAAGATGGACTATATCGATCAACGTTTAGGCATAGCTTCCATACAAAGTTGGCCCCAAATTTTCGAATTTTGAGCGTGTTTTGCTACCGAATGTGCTGTAATACGCTGAATTTTTAACCTTTGGTGTTTTATTGGGTATAAAATCCCTTCACTAAAAATTATAAATATAGTTCAACTTTTTTCGGGTAAACCTTTTAAAAAATGGTACTCAAAATTTCTGGTATTTTGGCGGCTTTTGAGCGCATTTTTCGACCGAATTCGCTGTAATTTGGTATTTTAATGTCTTATTGGGTATTAAATTTCCCCACTGAAACATTAATAATATGGTCCTATTTTTCGTATAACATAGAAACCCCCAAAAGGGTAGCACCGCTATATATGACAACTATGTCAAAACATGGAACCAAAATGTATATTCACCATATTTACCATCAATAAAATAATAGATCCTTCGGTTAGAAAACAACATAAAAATAATGATTCGAAACTATTATATGAGAGCTATACCAAAAGATTGACCGATATAGATATTTACTGGTGGCACCCAATTCAAAATATCAAATATTAAATTAAACACCAAAGCAGGGAGGAGCTATTTGGGGATTTTAAACATGGAAAAAATATCAAATTATGAGGATTGATTTTTTTCTATAGAAAGAAAAGAGGATTGATTTTTTATAGATAGATTTGATTTGTCCTTTTTATATAGAATTTTGGAATTTTTTTTTCATTGATTTTTTATAGAAAAAATCCTCAGAACTGAGGATTGATTTTTTTATGGAAAACAAAGCCTCAGAACTGTGGATTGATTTTTTTCTATAGAAAGAAAAGAGGATTGATTTTTTTATAGAAAAAAAAATAGATTTGATTTCAGCTTTTTCTATAGAAAAAATCCTCAGAAAAATTGATTAATTTTTTATATAAAAAAATCTCAGAACTTAGGATTGACTTTTTTCAAATTGAAAAAAATTTTTCCTCAAACTGAGGATTGATTTTTTCCCATGAAAAAATCTTCAGAATGAAGAACTGATTTTTTTCTGTAGAAACATTTCTCAGAAAGTAGAACTGTTATTTTTCTGTAAAAAACATCTTTAAAAAACCTCAAAAGTGTGGATTTATATAGAAAAAAATCCTCAGACGTGAGGATAGATTTTTTTCTATAGAAAAAAAAATCCTCATAAGTGAAAATTGATTTTTTCTATGGAAAGAAATCCTCTCAACAAAGGATTGATTTTAGGAAAAAAGCCTTAGAAATTATGATTTTTTCTATAGAAAAAATCTTCAGAATTGAAAATTTTTTTATATAAAACAATGTTCAAAAAGATGTTATTTTTTCGAAAAAAATCACTATCCATTTGAGTTAAGATTGTTTTGATTTTTTTTTCTATTATAAAAAAATTCAATTCCTGAAATTATTTATTAGAAAGACAATTTTTACATCAATGAAAAAAAATCACAATAGATGCTTGAAAAATTTTTAATATAGAAAAATTCTTCGGAACTGATGTTCAATTTTTCCTATAGAAAAAATCCTCAGAAAGGAGGTTTTTTTAAAGAAAAAAATCCTCATAACTAAATTTTTTTTGTATAGAACAATTCCTCAGAACTAAGGTTTGATTTTGATTGATTTATTCTTTAAAAAAATTAAAATCCATTAGATTATATTAGAATGTTTTTTTTTCTGTGCTAAGTATTAATGCATTTCTTTATAAACAACTCATTCAATTGAATAAATTCTTTTAAAAATTTTCCATTGATCATATAATTGTTTCCTGTACACATCGCCTTTCCGATCTAATTTTAAAATCAATATAGATTAATAAAGCAAACATATAAACATTCTCTAATCAGTTATTCAGTACCCATAGTCAGTACCTTATCTGTCTTGCCTTCTGATGTGCATTCACACTAGTTTTTTATTCTAAGACATTTATGTAACTTCTAAAGTGACAGCATGCATTTCACGTGCATACAATACGTTGTTTTGTATTTGAATGAACTTTTATTGTTATTCAACAACGACAACAAACAAAATTGTTGTTACATTTTTTGAACAACAACAACATCAGCTGTCAATATATATTTATTTTATTTACATTTATTTATTACCCTAGCTATCAGTCACCCCGCCTCCCTTTACATCGGCTACAAAAATTCTGATAATCTTCGTTTTGTAAACAATTTCAACACAATTTCAAAAATACAAAAACCGCTGTAAACAGAAAAACGTGTTGAATGTGTCAACGGCACGTTTTCATTTTCTGTTTGCCCCTTAATAACGAAAAAAAATTGTGGGATGGGCAATAACGATTTAATTAATTTAAAAAAAAATTCCATTGAATATTTCTTAAGTAAAATAATCGGAAATTAAATTGGGTGTGAAATGAAAATAAGATCGCAGCAATAACGAGGGGCAAGGTCCAAAGGGGGAAATTTTCAATTGCAAAAGTTTCATATTTTTTAATAAATCCTCAGTGGAAAGGTTTTTATCTGTAGGGAAACATAAGTTCTCAGATCTGAATATTTTTTCTACAGAAATCAAACCCTTCACCACTTTCGGTACCAATCTGAAATTTATGAAAAATTTAATTTGGATTCAAGCAAAATATTTATATATAAAGAAATTAATCCACAATTTGCTATGCTGCAACACAGTGGTTTCCAAAATTTAGACAGAAAAAAAAACACTGTTTTCAATTCTATTTCTATGTCTCAAAAAAACTCAGTTATGCAGATTTTTTTCTATAAAAAATTAATCCTCGGTTCTTACAATTATTTTCTATAGAAAAAAGTTGATTATTGACTTTTCTGAGGATCTTTTCTTTCTTCTGTGGAATTTTTTCCTACAGAAAAAAATCCCTCCTCAGTTCTGAGGAATTTTTTCCCATAAAAACAACTTAATCCTCAGTTCTGACAAATTTTTTCCCATAGGAAAAAATCAATCCTCAGTTCTAAGGACTTTATTTTCTATAAAAGAAAGTCAATTCTCATTTTAAGTAATTTTTCTGTATAAGAAAAATCAATACTCAGTTTTGATGACTTCTTCCTTAAAGTAAAGATTCAATACTCAGTTCTGAGGACTTTTTTTTTAGAAAAAAATTAATCCACATTTTCGAGATTTTTTTTTCTATAGGAAAAATCAACTACCAGTACTGAGGATTTTTTTCTATAGAAAAAAATCAATCTGCTTTTCTAAGGAATTTTTTTCAATAGAAAAATATCAATCCTCATTTCTGAGAATTTGTTCTATAAATTTTGAATTTTTTTTTCATTTTTAAGTATTTTTTCTATATAAGAAAAATCAATCCTCGGTTCTTGGGTTTTTTTTATAGAGAAAATTGTTTTTATAAAAAAATAAATCTTCAGTTCTGAGGAATTTTTCTTATTTAAAAAAAATCCTCAGATATGAGCATTGAATTTTTTATAACAAAATCAGAACAAATGAATTATTTTTCTTCTATAGAAAAAAATCAGTTCTGAGGAATTTTAATTCTGTAGAAGAAAGCCAATCCATTTTTAAAGATTTTTACTACAGAAGATCCTGTGTGTTTTTATAGAAAAAAATCCAATACTCAGCTCTGAAGAAACTTTTCTATAAAAAAAATTTCAATTTTCTTCAACTGAGTTGGCTTTATCTTGATATTTCTAATTCTTATTTGATCCCAAATCTTAATCTCAAAAATTCGAAATATGTGCCTACATTGACTCCATACGGAGATCACGCAACATTTTCGATATGTTCAAGGTCCTAGCCAAATTTTCCAAACTATGTGTATGTACTCCATTATTCTAAAAAAAAAATTATTTTTTTAGTACCCAAATAACGCATCATATTGCAACCCTTTATTATGCGTTCTTTACAAAAAATGTTTCCTTTGTCTCAGCCAAAATGTCCATATGAAAGGTCTTTGGTCTGTAAGCAAATGCTATCTAAACAAGTGATTATCGGCCATACTTTGTCTGATATCTTTATAGAATCGTTTCACATTTGTTGTATTGTATTTATCAGTTCATTTAACAATGAACTAATTTTAGCAACAACAACACATGTAAATATTTAACGAAACGTCTCATTAACAAGTACGGCCATTAAGGTAAGGTAGTCATTTTGTAAGTGGCTAAGATGAAAAAAAAATAAATAAAATAATAAAATATATAAAATATTCTAATGGACCCCCTTTTTCCTAATAACCTTACTACGTCTCTGTTTACATTACTTACAAGCTCTAAAAACATTTTCTTTTTAAACAATTTTCACTACAACGGAAATTAATTTCATTTGTTTACATCCTCTCTCCATCTCCCTCTTTCTCTCTTTAATTGCATAATTCTATTGTTGTTTTTTTCTTTTACTTTGGCAATTAATTCACTAATAAAATAAAACAATAATATGCAAAATAATTCTTATCTAACAACAATAACAACACTTACCATGGGCCACATTATTTATACAATCCAGATAACAGGAGCCCTGTTCATCGAACATGTACTGGCCCTGACCTCGCACAATTTTCAGAGGGTCCGAACGATAGAATAGTTGACAGGCTTGGCTAAAATTAGAAAAAAAATTATTATCAAATGGAATAATAATTTCGATTTAATTTTTAAGGAAATGGAACATTTAACAAAAAATATATATTATTTTTAAAATCTTTGCTCTTTTCTTTTGACTTTTTTAATAAAAAATTGATTTTATTCCGAGGATTTGTGTGTTTCAGTTTTTAGGATATTATCTGTAATAAAAACCAATTTTTTTTTTTTTTTTTTTTTTGAAATATTTTATAAAAAAATCAGTAATTTCAGATTGTTTTCTATAGAAGAGTTTGTACCCTTCCCCAGAAATAAAATATTCAATCATTTGAGTTGTGTGTGTGGGGGGTATTTGTCTTCCAGAAGAACTTAGCATCTGATCTATATTCAAAGTTGTTTATTTGCGGGTTTTGTGTGTTGCTAATTATGAAATATATACATATGAAAATATAATGAACATAAAAAATATATGTATATAATGTGTATAGAATAACAAATTGTTTTTGTTTAGCATATTTAAAACACGTGTAGAATAAATGATTTTTTTTTTTTTGAAGAATGGAATCTTTTGTTTGACTGCATTTCCTTTGTGTGTGTGTGTGTGCGTACATTAGAGCTTGCTGAAATGAATCTAATCTCGAATTGACAGAGAAATGGTCAAGTTGATGATTACAGCTAGCTATTGCGCACATATTCCCAAATCATTTAATTAGATTTTATTGCACCCGGGGCTCACATTGATACAGTTTATCGTGGTAGTGGATCATTGACCCTCTTAAACCGTAAAATAGAATTATCAAAATTTATATATTTGAAAAAAAAAAATTAAAAAAAATTGCTGAACGGCATTAGCTAGCAATTGATATCGCTTTGCATTTCAAAACAAAAAATATTGATAGTCCCTCGACAACACATTTTGCAAATTCAATTGTACTTCAGAATGGCGGTCATTGTTTTTATTTGGTTAATGATTGTTGCAGATATTTGTTTTTTTATTTAGGGAAATTAAGAAATGAATTTCTAGCTATAATCTTCCGAAAGAAGGTTCGAAAAAATGTGGAACTAGATAATATTTTCACCATAATTAACTTAACACTTATGAAAACTTTTTCTAGTTGACAAAAATTATGGAATATTTACTAAATATTTTATTTAAAAAAGTAGTAGATTTCCGATAACGTTTTTCAGAAACGAAATTTTTTTCTAAAAAAAAATCCTTAGAAATTCTTATTTCTGATTTTTAACACAGGAAACATCTTAGGAACAGAGGATTAATTTTTTACACAAAAATAAAAAAAAAATAAAAATAAAAATAACAAAAAATAATTTTTTTATTTTTATAAAAAAAAGTACCAGCATTATTTTATATAAAAATTCCTTTGAAAAAGTGAATTTTTTTATTTTTATAGAAAATAAAAACTTAACATTATTTTATATATAAAAAATAAAAATCTCAAAAATAATTTTTTTTTAACACAATAAAAATTATTCAGAACCGAGGAGTTGTTTTTATTTAAAATATATCGTCACAACAACTAACATTTTTTTTTATTTTTATATAAAAAAATCAGCATTATATTATATTTAAAAAAAAATCTTTTGAATTTTTTTCATATAGAAAAAATTGTTCATAAGCAAATTTTTTATTTTTTTCTAGAAAAAAATTTGTAGAGGATAAACTTTTTTTACAAAAAGTTATTCAGGATTGACAAAATTTCCTCGGAACAAAGGTATTATTTCTTTTCTACTGAAAAAAAAAATCATCTGAACAGAGGAATCATTACTCAGAACTGAGATCTGATTTTAGACTTTTTCTATAGGAAAATTTCTTCGTACTGAGCATCGACAAAATTTCCTCAGAAGAAAGGAATGATTTTTTTTTTCTACGGAAAAAAATTTTTCAGAACAGAGGAATGATTTTTATGTCTAAAGAAAAAAATTCTTCACAACAGAAGAATGATTTTTTTCCAAAATTTATTTTTTTCTATAGAAAAAAATTCCTCAAAATCTAAATTTGTTTTTATTTTCATTTTTAAGAAAGTTTATTCGGGATTGAATTTTTTGTGCAAAAAATTCCTTTGTATAGGAAAACATTTCTTATAATTGTTTTTTTTCATAAAAAAATCTTCAAAATCGAAGATTGATTTGTTTTGAAAAAATCCATCAAATTTGGCATTTATTTCTATTTAAGTAAAATTTTTCTCCGAAAAATAGAAAAAATTTTCTTCAGAGCTGAAAAAAATCTAACAACTAATTTTTTATGCCTCAAAACTGTAGATGCATTTTTTAATAATGGGAAAAAATCCTCAGAACAGAGGATTGGGTTTCTTTCTTTCAAAAAAAAAAACCTCCTAACTCAGGATTGATGTTCTTTTTCGAGAAAAAAAAAACTAATTTTTCCTACAGAAAAAATTTATTCACAGTTCCGAAGTTTGATTTCTTCTGTAGAAAAATTCTTCAAAATCTAAATTTGATTTTTTTTTATTTTTAAGAAAATTCTCCCAGATAGAACAAAAAATAAATCTTGAAAAGTGAAAACATTTCTCAAAATTCATGATTCATATTTTCCATTAGAAAAAAATCCTCAGAACTAAATATTTCCTTTATAGAAAAAATCCTTCAGAATCTAAATTTGATTTTTTCTATAAAAAAAAATTATATGTATATGTTTATATATTTTAAGGAAAATTCAAATTCAGAATTAATTTTTTTTCTGTAAAAAAAATCCTTTGAAATCATTTGATTTTTTAAGGAAAAATTATTTAAGATTAATTTTTTTTATACAAAAAAAAATACTTTGAAAAGAAAAAAAATTATTGATTTCTTTTTATGAAAAAAATCCTTTGAATTTAGGATGATTTTTTTATAGAAAAAACTTCTTAAAGGATACGACGGGGTTTACTTCTTTTGAAAATTTTCCTCAGAACTGTGAATTAATTTTCTTCTATAGGAAAAAATTCTAACAACTGATTTTTTATGCCTCAAAATTGAAGATGAATTTTTTAATATTGGAAAAAATCCTCAGAACAGAGGATTGGATTTCTTTCTTTCAAAAAAATTCCCCCCTAACTAAAGATTTATGTTTTGTTTTTTGGGAAAGAATGTATCCTCAGTTCCGACAAGTATTTTTTTTAATTGGAAAAAAATTCTGAAAGCTGAGGATAGATTTGTTATTATAAAAAAATCATTAGAGCTAAAGATTGATTTGTTCTATAAATAACAATTTCTTAAAACAACACATTTATTTTTTTCTATTGTAAAAACTTTCTCACAGCTTAGGGTTAATTTTTTCCTATAGAAAAAAAATTGGGTATTGTTTTTTTTTTTATTTTTATTGAAAAAAATTCACAAAAAGAACCAAAAATAAATATTCAGAGTGTTTTGTTCCTAAAAAATTATAATTGATATTTTGATATTTCCTCAGAATTTTTTTAATTTTTTCTATAAAAATAAATTACTCAGAACTAAGTATTGATTTTTTCTATAGAAAAAGAAACTAAGGATTTTTTATCTATAGAAAAATTCTTAAAACTAAGAATTGATTTTTTCTATTGTAAAAAATTTTTCACAGCTGAGAATGGACTTTTTCCTTTAGAAAAAAACAAAGATTGTTTTTTCCTATAGAAAAAAAAACCAAAGATTGTTTTTTTTCCTATAGAAAAAATTGCTCAAATCTGAGGATTGATTTTTTGATTTTTTCTATAGAAAAAAAAATTCTCAGAACTGAGGACTGATCTTTTCTATAAAAAAAAATCCTCAAAACTTAAGATTGGTTTTTTCAATTGGAAAAAATCCTATATTTTATAGAAAAAAATTCTCTAAAAAAATAAGGACTTATTTTTTGAAAAAAAAAACATCAAAAAATTCTTAAAAACTGTAGGTTTTTTATATAAAAACATATTTCTTAGAATTCGAAAAAAAAATTGTTCACAAAAATCTGAATTATTTTTTTTTATAGAAACAATTCTGTTTAACAGAGTTGCCATAGAAAACAACATCGATTCATAGATTTGTTGAAACATTTAAAAATTCACCTTTTCACTTTCGAAAAAATTTAAAATATTTTGTAATTAAATCACTTTTTCAATCATCTTAGTATAAATTGCCCACATTGTTAGTCATCATCATAATATATTTTCACATTAGTTATTAGAAGCAAAAATGGATTCTTGTACTACGCAGGTACAAACAGAGCAGAATAATGGCAAAAAAAGAGGCAACGAACTCGCACGCTTAGTAAAATATATAAATATTCACCTCACCCCTAGTGCGATGAGGGGGGTACTAGCATTACATAGTTTCCTTTTATTCTTACGTGCGTATTTTTCTCTCACACACACACACACAGAATTGGCAAGTGGATGCCAAGGCCTATAACCTTGGCCAAGAACCACAAACAACGGCAACAATAATCAAAATAAAGGGAAACTGTAAATGACCTTGATGGTGGATGGATGAATGGATCCTTTGACATTGGCCATGGACGAATGAATGCATAGAATGGGTGGGTTAGAATTGTTCTTCTTTTTTTACATTTATTTATAGAATTTTATTTTAATTTATTTTTTTTCTTATACAAACAAAATAATTATTTTCGTTTTCTACAAATTTAAAAACATACAAGTGGTTGCTAGTGGAGGCTCTGCAGTACTACTTACCCAATATGTTTATTTCTTAGTTTAATGGTTTCCGATTTGCACAGCTTTTCACCGCAGGCCGATTCTAATTGTTCACGTGGGAAAGGCATTTTGTGATTGTTGTTTTCGGAAATTATTTTTATACGTAAAAAATTTAAATATTTATTTTTTTTATAAAATTCAAAATATTTTTTATGGAATGCACTTGTTTGTCTTTTTGTTTTGTATTCAAAATAAAATGGAACTGTTATTTGCGCGTTTTATATTCTATTTTCTTCTTGGGAAAATCACAACGGAAAAGTGCTCTTACGAGCGACGTTGGTTTACGTTTGAGAATCGTCAGGCAAATGACAATTTTAGCGGATGCGTTATTGCTTTTTATAATGCACACTCTCTACACAAAATGTAGTCACCAACAAACAAACACAGCCACACACACATCCATTATACAATACGAACACAGCCGACTAGACGTTAAAACAAAATAAAAGCGTTTAACGGCATATCGCTAGCTAACAAATATTGTTCTGTCCTCCTCTGTCCGAACAAACCCAACCGCTTGTGTTGCTGCTGCTGCTTCGGAGTATCATTGAGATTGGGGGTTTTCACACATGCACGCCAGCGTCTCTCTCTCAGTGTAACTTCTCCCATATCCCCCCTGGCCATAGGGGTATCCACTTCATTTACTGATAAGATTGATAATAATAATAGGTTTTTTAAAAACACTGGCTAACACAAACACTATATGGAATATAGGGCATGAGGGGAAAATTTGGGAAATTTATTTTAACAAATGAGTGCTATTCTGTAAGGTCGTTTTCCGAACGATGAGACTTAAAATGACCTAAGTGAAAAATATAACAAATATAACAAATTCGCCGAGAACAATAGATACCAAAGAACTGTGGTTTGATTAAAAAAAAATATCTTCAGAACAGAGGTTTGTATTTTTTTTTTTTTTTTTGAAAAAACTCCCTGGACTGATATTTGAAATTTTTTCAATAAAAACCAGTAAGGAATGTAGTAATGTTGACTGGGCCGGTTGTATGATACCCTTCACCACTTTGGGTATATTCTACATATGTATCCTTACAGTCGCCTTTTCGAAATTACATTGACATGACATTGAACGAACTTAATCTAAATCCCGATCTAACCCAATTTTCTCGAAACTTAACACACGTGCTAAAGTAGGCACAGATTTCCATCTCAAAGGCACGATAATCCCCATGAACATGCAGAACAACACGTTTGATTTTTTTTCTATAGAAAAAAACACCTCATGAGGTTTGAATTTTTTTCTATAGATAAAAAACACCTCAGAACTGAGGTTTGAAATTTTTTCTATAGATAAAAAACACCTCAGAACTGAGGTTTATTTGTAGAAAAAATCATTAGACCTTAGAACTGATGTTTGATTCTTTTTCTATAAAAAATCATAAAAACTATAGATGCATTTTTGTCTATAGAAAACAAATTCTCTGAATTGAGGTTTTTTGAGGATTTTTTTCTATGATAAAGCCTTTAGGACTGAGGTTAGACTTTTTTATAGAAAAAAAATTTTTATAGAAAAAAAAGATCTCAGGTCTGAATTTTTTATCAGAACTGAGGACTCAGAACTTAATATATTAAAAAAATAAAGTAGCATTTCTCAAAACTGGGGATTGCTTTTTCCTATAGGAACAAATTTCATCAGGAC
Organism: Musca vetustissima; assembly: GCF_032173495.1. Classification (NCBI taxonomy): domain Eukaryota; kingdom Metazoa; phylum Arthropoda; class Insecta; order Diptera; family Muscidae; genus Musca; species Musca vetustissima. Next base: position 209,764 of record NW_026880842.1, read on the forward strand.
AGATAATTTATCTTTTTGTATAAAGTTCAGAGGATTTTTTCTGTAGAAAACACAATTTTTTCTAGAGAAAAAAGTACTAAGAATTGAGGATTTTTTTGAAAACAATATAGAAAAATTCCTCTGATCTGAGTATTGATTGTTTTTATAAAAAGCCAGTAAGGAAAGTAGTAAAGACGGACTGGGCCGACTATATAATACCCTTCACCACTTTGAGTATATTGTACATATGTGTCCTAACAGACGTCGCCTTTTCGAAGGAACATTGACATGAAATTGAAAGAACTTTATATTAATTTCAATACTTTGTGTCAATCAGCCTAGCTATGGGTCTTTAATGCATCATATATTTACTTCAAATCAGACGAAATTATATATAGGAGCTTTATGTAGATTTGAATAAATTTCAAGAAATCCTGACACACGTAAGGTTATAGTTACTTCATTGTACAAAATTGTGTGCCAATCGGCCAAATCGAAAACATATATAGGGGATTTGGTGCTCCATTAAAATAAAATCGGACGAAAATATATATGGGAGCTATATCTAAATCTGAACCTTTTTTCGCGAAAGTTAACACACATCATTCTAGATTTAATTCAGTACGCTGTGCCAAATTTCGTGCAAAACGAGAGATATATAGGGACTTTTGTGCACCATTTACCTTAAATCGGACGAAAATATATATGAGAGCTATATCTGAACTGATATTTCTCAATTTCAATAGGTTTCGTCCTTTGGCCAAATAAGTGACCTATGCCAAATTTCATCCAATTGGGATCATAAATGCGACGTGTACTTTGTTTATAATTTAACATGGACAGACGGACGGACGGATGCCTAAATCGACTTAGAAAGTGATTCTATGCATATTCTCAAAAGGAACCACGTGTCTATCTCGTTTTCTTTTGCCTGTTGCTAACATATGCACAAAAACATAATACCCTGTACCACAGTGTGGTGAAGGGTTTAAAAATCTCAGAACAAAAAAATAAACAAATATTTTAATTTTTTGTTCTAGAATATAATCTGAAATGAGTATTGGATCTTTTCTATAGAAAAAAATTCTGAAAATTGTTGATTGATTTTTTCTATAGACAAAAAGAATGGCGTTTCTGAGAATTTTCAGTTTGCTCAACTTCAGTTCTCCTTCGTTCGTCCATCAAGACTCTCTAGCTTCTGCTCATCTATAAATCGTAGACCACCAGTCTTCAGTTCCTCAATTATGGCCCCATAAGCTTCTCCATAACGACACCTGTTATTTAGCCTATGAAAACTTCTGCCTTTACATCGACTATTGAAGACTCCCTGCCTTCAGTTCCTCTATAAAGATACACTGGCTTCAGCTCGTCTATAAACACTGACTGTCGACAGCTCTGTAAATACTCTCTGATCTAAATTCGTATAAAATGGCTCCCTTCCTGATTTCGGCTCGTCTAAAAAGACCCACTTCCCTCAGCTTTGAGCTCATTTAGTTCGTCGAAAAATACCATTTCCCTTAAAGGCTCCCATCCTTCACCTCATATGAAAGTAAAACAGCTGTGCCCAAAATAGGTCCCATGGGCTGTCGGTGTGTGTCAAATTTCTCACTAACACAATTATAAAAGAGAAACAAAATTTATTTTATTTCAAATTTCAAATTTTACATTCATTCTGCTTTGAGAAGTCAATGAGGAAGGTTCTGTTGTCGATTTTTCTTTGTGAATTTTTGTGCGTACACTGAACGAAATGAATGGGGATATGAAATATGATTTTTTTTTGCCGAAAATTATTTCGGAAAATGGAATGTTTGGTTTGTCAGCGCACTATGTCGCGATCAAAATTGTATTATCTTAAGAGACATTTTGTGTCTTTTCCGGATATAACAATAATTTGTCTAACAAGGAAAGGAATTCGCTAGATTTAGACCTACTAAAACCTTTTTATGAAAGGTATACTTTAGGTTATGAGGAGGAGAGATATATTGAAAGCTCCAATATCAAATTACTCCAAATAAAAGCTTCCTATGCTGCGGCATTGGCAAAACAATGCCGCCCATTTGTTGACGGCATGTTTTTCAAAGAACTCTGTCTGGAAGTTTTGCATATATTTGGAGAAAAAGCTCAGGAGTGTTCTAATTTATTAAATGACATTCCATTGTCGCGAAATACCGTCAGTCGTAGGACAGAATCTATCAGTGACTTCATCCATACAAATATTAAAAATATAATTTTGAAGTGCAAATATTTTTCTATATGTATAGATGAGACAACCGATATTGGCGACATTTCCCAACTCTTGATATGCGTTAGTGCGGTAGACGAAGATCTGGAATGTTCTGGTGTGATGCCAAATGTCCGAACCTTGACACGGTTGAATTTAATTCGTAGATGCAATTTCGCAACAATAGTCGACATAAATACAACTTATCAAGTAAAGACATTTGTAAGCCACATTTCCCAATATGCCTGATGAGCCGCTTAACCAACGGCGAAACACGTCGCATAGTGGTGGGAATGTAGTATCTCTCTGGCTTTCCTTTTCATTGCAACTCCGATCATGTAGCTCATCTCGAAAGAGAAATTAATAAAAAAAAAGAAGATCTTCTGTGCCACGAAGAAATACTGAGATTAGTATCCCTACACGGCCATGTACGGGGAATTGATGTTTATAATGCTGTTTATGAGGAAGTGCTCGACTTTGCTGATAAATCTAAGTTTGTTTCCGTTTGTTCTGATGGGGCGCATGTAATTCCTTTGCCTGTAATGGTATCCAAATTGATGTTGGTCTATTAACGATTACACGGTCCATTATATTGAATTAAATGCATTTTGTCAATATTTTTTACTTCTTTTTTTAATTTCTTCTCAAATATTTATATTCATTCTTGTTAAAGAGCAATTCCAATAATTGCATTCATGTTAATGAATTTGAAGGTTTATTGGATAAAAGAATCAAACAGAAAAAAATAAAACAATATTTCTCACAGTTTTCTTTGAAATGTGTGTATTTCGAAACAATCACAAACACAAAACTTGAATGTATTAGTGTGGACAGCCCTGAAGTAAAACCAAAAGTGTTTTGAAGTTGTTTTTTGACTTTTTATTTAGATTTTTTTGTTTGTTTTTTAAAGATTTCTTTATATTTTATTTCATTTTATTTTTAGGTTTTTTTATATAAGTATATATTTTTATGTTATTTTCATATTATATTTATTGTTATTTTTATTATTTTCTTTAATATGTATGTAGATTAAGTTTTATTAATATAATTCTGTGTATTTATAAGTTTTTTTTTCTTCTTGTATAATTATTTTATATATATAATATACGTATTTTTTATATAATTGTTGTGTGTGTGTGTGAGAGAGTTTTGGTGTGTGTGTATATATAATATAAATACAATTATGATAAAATTAAATATAAATAATATATATTTTTATTTATTTTGAAAATAAAAATGCATAAATGTTTTGAGGTATTTTCTTAATGTTCTTATTTATAAAAATATTAATATGTATATATATTTTTTTTGTAAAACAAAAAAATTTAGTTGCCAAATGTGAAATTACAAGTCATAAATTTTAATTTTCTCTAAAGTAAATGTAAAATGTTTAAATAGGTTTATTTTATTTATTTTTTTTTTTTACAAAAATAATAAAAAAGAATTAAACCACATGGCCCGACTTTTTCAAGGGTAAGAATATATTGTGTCTGGTAAATTTCTAAATGTTAATTTTTGTTCGCGTTCTACTATCCCCGCCTACATATAAAAACTCACTTTCTTCAGGTTCCCTTCCTGAAGCTCGTCTATAAAATCTCCCTAACTGCAGCTCTTCTATAAATTCTGACTGCAGTCTTGGCTTCAGTCCGTCTATAAAGACTCCCTGTCTTCAGTACTTCGTTAAAGACTATCTAACTTTAGCTCGTCTAAAAACCTCTATCTTCAGCTCGTTTATAAAGACTTACTGAATTCAGCTCTTCTACAAAGACTAATTTCGCCTTCTGGTCACTGACTGTCTACAGATAAAGAAGCTTCACGGACTGCCTTCAAGTCGACTATAAACCCCCGCACCTGGTTTAACTTCAGTTCGTCTTTAAAAGTCTCTCTGACTTTAGCTCGCTTTTAGAATACGATACGATATCTATGTTCGAGCTGACCGATGCGTTATTTCGTAGATATACTTCAAAGGTTTTGACAAAACTTCCATTAGCTTTTCTATAAAAAACTCCTGGGTTCAGCTCCTCTTAAAAAAGTCTGCCTTCAACAGACTCCCTAGCTTCAGCTCGTCTATAAAGACTCCTTACCTTCAACTCGCCTATAAAAAAGTCCCTGGCTTCAGCTTCTATAAACCTTCAGCTCGTCTATAAATACTGCCTACCTTCAACTCGCCTATAAAAACTCCCTACCTTCAGCTCGTCTATAAAAGAGTCCCTGGCTTCAGCTCCTCTCTAAAACTCCCCCTAACTTCAGCTCTCCTTTAAAAGACTATCTGGCTTCAGCTTGTCTCTAAAAACCCCCAGGCTTTAGCTTGTCTCTAAAAGACTCCCGGTTCGTCGTCTGTCGTTTCAGCTCGTCTATAGAAACGCTCTGGCTACAACTCGTCTATAAATAATCCAAAACTTCAGCTCATCTCTAAAAGTTTCCCTGGCTTCAACTAGACTATAAAAAAGCGCGACCTAGCACAAAAAGCGCGATATAAACAGAAAAAAAATAAGTGTTTTGGAAACTTCCATCTCTGTTATGAACACATGTTAATTTTTGTTTCGACCTGGCAACTCCTTCACATAAAAACACATGTTCAAAAAAGACGCATCCGAAATTTTTTAACAATGAAATCATGCATTTCTAATTTTTTCATTGTAAAAAAATGCGGATTCGTCTTTTTTGAACACTTGTTTCTATATGAAGGAGTTGCCAGATCGAAACTAAATTTAACATATGTTCATAACATAGGTTGAAGTTTCCAAAACACTTAACTGTTTTCTGTTTATACCTTGGTTTTTATGCTAGGCTAAGAACTTTCCGAACTGCCCTTGTATAAAGACTTCCTACCTTCACCTTGTTTTTTTTTTCTAATTATTAAAATCTTAATTCATTCCTTGACTATAGGGCCCATGTGTTTCTAAGTTTTAAACATATTTAAAAATTAAATATTTAAAAAAAATAAATATTTAAAATTTAGATTGCTATGCCTTGGTTTCAACTGGCCTAATTTATGTTTATTCTTTTATTTTTTGTTATTATTATTTTAATATTTATATATGTATATGTATTTATTTAAATATATGTATATGTAATGCATATATTTGTTATTAAAGTTTATTTTATGTTAATTTTCATATATATTAAAGTTATTTATAAATAAAGCAAAACATTTCAATGCTCGGGGTTTTTTTCATTTTTATTTCTTGGGGAATAAAAACTTTTTCAAAAAACAGCATTTTTTTTAAACAATTAAACTACTAATACTTTTCAATTTTTATATGCTTAAGATTTGTTGTTATTTTTTCTTTGTAAATATAGATTTTGTTTTTGTCAATATTTGTATAGTTTTAAATGTTAAAAGTGCTTTTAAGTTTACAAAGTTATTTCTTTTAATTAATTTTGTTATTTTTTATTTTATTTTATTTAGATCTAAAATGAAATATATAGATTTTCTGTGTTTAAAAATATATTTATAATTTTTTATTTGTTTTTTTTTCTGCTAACAACTACTATTTGCAAAATCATGTACAATATATATTTATGTATGGGTTTTATGTTTTAATTTTTAAAAATTGAAAAGAAAATAAAAAATAAAAATATTTATATTGTGAAAATCATTGTTTGAACTGTCGGAAATTTAATCAAGAGACCCGGTCCATAATATGAAAACAATCATAGAAATAAAGTTCCATTCAAAATGCACGCTACAATGTTAGACCTTTAATAGATTTTAGAATATACTACGAACCACATTTAGTTTTAAAAGACATCCATCTAATCGACTTGAAGTGTCTTCAGCTTGTCTATAAGAGACTCTTGTGCTTCAACTGGTCTGTAAAATACTCCCAAACTTCAGCTCGTCCCCCCCGTATTTAGCTAGTCCTAAAAGACCCCCTGACTACAGTTTGTCCCTTAAAAGTCTCTCAACTTCAACTTCAACTCGTCTACTATTAAAAACTCTCTGGATACAGCTGGTCTATAAAATACTCCAAGACTTTAGCTCCTCTCTAAAAGACTCCCTGTCATAAGCTCGGCTCTAAAACACTTCTAAAACACTATAGACAAGCTATAAAACACTTCCTCGTCTGTAAATTACTTCAGTTCGTCTGCAAATGACTCGCTTGCTTTAGCTCGTCTATAAAAAACTCCTTGGCTACAGCTCCTATATAAAATACTCCAAGACTTCAGCTCGGAAGACTAAAAGACTCTGCCTTCAGCTCGTCTATAAAAGCTCCTGCCTTGAACTCATATATACAGACTCACTGCCTTGAAGTCATATATATATAAAGACACAGTGTCTTCAGCTCTTTTATAGAGACTCCCTGTCTTCAGCTCGTCTATAAAAGACTCCCTGTCTTCAGCTCGTCTATAAAAGACTCAATGTCTTCAGCTCGTCTACAAAAACTTCTTGGCTACAGCTCGTCTATAAAATACTCCAAGACTTCTGCTCGTCTCTTCCTAGCTTCGGCTGGTCTGTAAAAGACTCCCTTGATTCAGTTCGTCTCTAAAAGACAACCTGACTTCAGCTAGTCTCCAAAAGAATTCCTCGATTCAGTTCGTCTCTAAAAGACAACCTGGCTTCAGCTAGTTTCTTCCTAGCTTCGGTTAGTCTTCTGTAAAATACTTCCTGGCTTTAGTTTGTCTCTAAAAGGCATCATGACCTCAGCTAGTCTCTAAAATAATTTATAGAATAAGTTCGTCTCTAAAAGACAACCTGGCTTTAGTTCCTCTGTAAAAAACTCCCTAACTACAGCTAGCCTATAAAATACTCCAAGACTTCAGCTCGTCTCTAAATGATACCTGGAGTCCCAACTTCGGCTCGTCTGTAAAAGACTTCCTTGCTTCAGTTCGTCTCTAAAAGACAACCTGACTTCAGCTAGTCTCTAAAAGAATTCCTGGATTCAGTTCGTCTCTAAAAGACAACCTGGCTTCAGCTAGTTTGTTCCTAGCTTCGGCTCGTCTGTAAAAGACTTCCTTGCTTCAGTTCGTCTCAATAAGACTTCCTGATTCGTATCTAAAAGACAACCTGACTTCAGTTCGTCTATAAAAGACACGTCGTTCGTCTATTAAGACTGTCTGCGTTTCGTCTCGCCTATTAAAGACAACCGAGCGAGCTGAGTTACTGGTTCTTCTTAGAAAGTATCAAGTGATACTTCATATAATTCATGACCTGTAGGTGAATTGCAGGTTGCGGCGAACGATTAAAATACGCTTTTTCTCACGAATGCTCACGCGAAAATTCTATTGTTTCCAATTCATCGCAAATGATAAAGTTACAATGATCTTTCGCGAGCATTCATTTGAAGAACTCAAAAAACAAATATTCGCGAATGATCGCGAGCGCCGTTAAAAACAACAACAAACAAAAATATCATAAAAAGTAAACACACACAGCTAACGCATGTGTGTGTAGGAGAAAGTGAAAGAAAAACTAGTGAGTTTATGAACGTTTGTTATTATTGTTGCTGTTTTGATCATTTGCCATAATTCGCGAGCATTCGCGAATGTTCGGTTTCATTCGTGAACGAATGACAGAAAGATTTGCAATCACCAAAACAAAACGAACGATTGTTGTTGTGCGCTCTCACTCGTCTGTGTGTGCGAACAAATGAGCCCAATGGAAAATAACGTATTTTAAATCATTCGCGAGTGAATTCTTTGATATCATGCAATAACTTTAAACCCACTTATCTGATATATATAAGTGGGTTTAAAATTATTACTTGATATCAGAGAATAGACCGAAGAGAGAAATAAAAATATTGAAAAAACATATTTTTTAATAAAAAAAAAAACAAATTTTAAAACAAATATTTGATTTATCAACGACAATTGAAGTTCAATACTTATTGGCAAATTTCTAAACAAAAAATATTTTTGAATTCAATTTTTTTTGTTGGGTCACAATAACATTATTTATTATTTAAAAGAACACTTTGCGTTTTTTGTCCGATGCACTTAAGACGTTATACTACTATACATGTTTGGTTTTAAATGTCTTTAGTAAGTTTTTTTTTAGATTTTTATTTATTTTTTTTTTCGAGTTCTTCTCAACTACCTTGTTTGGAAAATAATAATAAAGTTTTGCTATATAGAAATACTGCATACTTATTTTTTAGTATATATATATAAATATGAATAGAATATTTGGTTTTTTTCGTTTCGTTTGCTAAACATATGTAGCTAAATCTGTATTTTATTACTGTTAGTATTTTTATTATGTATGTATTTATAATTAATATTTATATATATTTTGTGTAAATATATTTTCTTATTAGAAAAAAAAATAAAAATAAATGTAAACTGAAATTATAATAATAAAATTGTATCAAGAGGTTTTTAGTGTAGGTTTGAAACATATGTCTGATGTATTGAAGTAAACAAGAATCTACATATCTTTTCATGAAATTAATTATTATATTCCTTTACATAAAATTAATTAGTAACACAAGGTAATAATTTAATAGGGACATGAATTTGAAATACAATTTTTGAGAATTCTTAAGAGACATATCTAAAGACTCCCTGAAATGCAAAACAAGGATTCTTTACAAAAAGAAACTGGTACAACAATTCAGATCCTAACATATTTTTCCTATCGAGTCCCTAGAAAAACGAAAAAAATAATTTTATTTAAAAAAATAATTCAAAATAAATTTAAAATAATAAACTCGATTATCAAGAAATTTTTTCTGTTTATATTAATTACTATAATTATATTTATATATGTGTAAGTATATTATTACTATATGAATATTTTTTATTTTTGTTGAAAATGAGGTAAAAATGTTATTTCGTTATTATCATTATAGTTATGTATGTGTGTGTGTGTTCAATATTCAATAATAAAAACTCATATATAACTGCAATTTATTTATATTTTATTTATTTATTTAAAAAATGGATGTCTGTGCGTATGGATGATTTTGAATTATTATTTTTTCTTGCTACTACATTTTAATTTGCAATTTTTGTTTGTTTTTTTTCAATACTATTTTCATTCTATATATAATATATTCAATATTTTTTCTTTTAAAATCACTACTATTGTTTTGTTGTTTCAAAGACGCAATATGTTTGTTATTATAAGTTAGCTATGTATATATATTTATATATGTTTAAAACTTGTATTATTTACAATAATAATAATAATTGTGTTTCTATTTTATTTTGAATTTTGTTCAATACTTGTAAAATGAATATGAAAATCTGTTGTTGTTTTTTTTTTTAATAAAATTAAAAATATATTTTTACACTCTACGTCATTTTTGTTAACATTCAGATTAAACAAAACAATTACTTATGAAATATGGCCTGGTTGTTGTGTTTTTTGTTTTTCACAATAATGTTTGAAATGATATGGTAAATATTTAAACGTCTGGATAGCACGATAATAATTAATGTATGGAAAATTCTCTCGTGCAAGTCATGGAGGTCAAATAGTGCAACAGGTGGAATACGATCACATTCATATTTTTTATTAGGTCCTTTGACATCCGATGGGATAATTCGCAGTTCCTCCTTATTCTATGTATTTGAAAAAAATAAAGGAAAATATGGAGCCTACACCCGATCCCAATAGACAATTAAAAAATTGTTGGTGTCGCTTGGAAAATGATACATTTTTTAGGTTTCCGGGAACAATACGGAAACCTAAAACCGAGTTGGATGGTATTTTGTGTTATCATACTACCCGTCAAAAAAATTATACAACGGCACACCCATCGGTACCCCCATAATCGGTATTTTGGGGATTGAATATGTTTATATTTTTAATATTGACCCAAGTTTCATCATAGACACCATATAACGGTACAGGGGATTTTAGACACGTTTTTCAACCGGATTGACTGTAATTTTGAATTTTCTGTACTAATTGTATAGCACATTTCCGCACTAAAAATTTTTATTGTAATATTGACCCACTTTAGTGTTATGCACCATAATATGGTACATAATAAGGTTCTCCATCGAAGTTGACCGGTATGTTAGCAGTCGTAACATTGCCCAGGAGCTAAACATCGACCATAAAACTGTTTTAAACCATTCACACAAAGCAGGACACCAATAGAAACTCGATGTTTGGATGTCACACCAATTAACAGAAAAAATAGGATGGATCGAATTTCCATCTGCGAAGCCATGGCCAAACGGAATGAGATAGAGTCATTTCTTAAAGGGATGGTGACTGGAGATGAGAAATGGATCACATACGATAACCCTGTGCGACAACGATCGTGGTCAAAGAGCGGTGAAGCATTTCAAACGGAGCCAAACCTGGACTAACGGCCAGGAAGGAAGGTTCTGCTATGCATTTGTTGGAACTGGAAGGGGATTATTTATTATGGGTTGCTTTCATATGGCCAAACCCTAATTCTGATCTTACTGTAAACAACTGGACCGTTTGAAGATAGCAATTGACCAGAAACGACTAGAATTGGCCAACAGCAGAGGTGTTTCACCAGGAAAACGCTAGGCCAAACACATCTATAGTAACTCGCCAGAAATTTCTGGAGCTTGGTTGGGAAGTTTTAATGCATCCGCCATACAGGCCGGACTTGGCACCAAGCGATTATCATCTTTTTCTTGCATTGCAAAATTTCTTTAATAAAATTGTTATCTAGGGAGGATTGTGAAAATCGTAAACGAAATTATGGCAAATAGTCATTATGAAGTAACCTTTAAAATGGCAACAAATCATACAACAAAACGGTGCATATTAGGCCCAAATCGGATATTCCGAAGCATGTTAAATAGAGTCCTATAAGTCATATAAAAATAATTTATTTTTCCCCAAACTAATATTAATAATTTTTGGTACGAACCCAAAATTCCAAATTACAGCCAATTCGGTTCGAAAACCAGTCCAAAATCTCCAAAATACTAAGGAGAGTATCATTATATGGGGGCCACCCTGAAACTTAGGTAATTATACCCTAAACAACTATGTTGTCAGGGTATTATAGGTTTGTGCAGCCCCAAAAGTTTGTAACGCCGCGAAATATTGGTCCTAGACCCACCTCGGTATACTTATACCGATCTCATATCTCGACTAGCTGAGTCCGTCCGTCTGTCCATTATAATTTGTGATATAATTTATACCGATCTCATATCTCGACTAGCTGAGTCCGTCCGTCTGTCCATTATAATTTGTGAACACGATACAGGCCACAATTATGGACCAATCTTCATGAAATTTTTTTGGGAAAGATCGGTTAATATTTTGGGGATGGAATGGACCAAATACTAAATTTTTGTCGGTTTTTCTGGTCGCTCCAGAGGCCGCAATAATGGCTCCAACATCGTGCAGGCAGAAGGGGATCGGGCCAAAGAATAAGCATGCCTGTTTTGATAAAGATCGGTCAATATGGATCGGTCAATGGACCCTGACTTTTGTGCGAAAAAATTCGAAATTTGTGTTGTATAGCGTATATATTTACCCCTGAAGGACATAGACCTGAGAAGTTGATATTATATCCAAGAGGAGTTGTTGACCTTTAAATTAATACCAATTATATTGTTGCATGTGCTCGGATGTGGGAGTTACACCTAAATATATACTGGTATCTCCGTATTTGTTTATTATTTAGTAACCCTTTGTCACTCTAGAGAGCGGAACTATAGCGCAGATCGCTTTGAAATGTTCCATGAGGTTCCAGTCATGGTCAAGGACAACGCCTATAATGTTCGGTGATGATCAGATAATAATTTTGAATGAAGTGGGCCGAAAACTTAATTTTTGTGTTATTTTCGAGTCGATCTATAGACCACAAATTAAAGCCGAACATCACAACACAACCCACGGTGAAGGGAATCTGGACAATAGATGTACTGAATACTCGTAATATTCGGAAAATATGTCAATGTGAGGAAGAGGTGCTGTTTACCTCTAATCGGGCAAGAGGGTGCAAATATCACGAAATATTGCCTAGGCTCGGAATAAACATCCGCAGAAAATTTGAGTTCCGTGGTAGTTGTGTAGGGTATCGTATGGTCGGCCCCGTCCGACTATACTGCTCCGCTCACTGGTTAATAATAATTTTTGGTACGGATATGTGCTATACCATGAGAACCCAAAATATCAAATCACAGCCAATTCGGTTGGAAAACGTGTCCAAAATCCCAAAATACCGAATATTGGGGGGTAACGTTATATGGTGGCTACACTAAAACTTGGACATGCATAAATTGTGGGGTCTCCGGTGAATATTTCTTGGTGTTGAAAACGGTATAACACTTACTCACTTAGCTGGCTTATAACATAATGTTTGTTCCATAAGCCGAGCTTAAAAAAGATTTCCAAGCGCGTCGGTTTTGTGCACATCTCCTCCAATTTCAAAGACCATTTTCCGAGATGTTGTCTTCTACTTGATCTTTTCAACGGATTCGTGACCTTCCCCTTCTGCGTGATCCATCACTTGGCTCGCTTGTATATGTCTTTTGAACTGGGGAATCTTCATACATTCTCTCAACATGGACTAGCCAACGTCAGACTCATTGTTCATTCGACGGCGATGTTCACTTCACCGTCGTCGCAGATCGGCCCACAGATCTTCCGGAAATTTTTTCTCTCAAACACTCGAAGAACTGCATCATCTGCTTGCGCAAATACCCATGCTTCAGATCCATACAACAGAACGGGTAGTATCAGCGTCTTGTAGAGTGTGAGTTTGGTCTGGCGAGCGACCCTTTACGACCCAATGTTGCCCAAAGGTAACAAAATGTTTTTGAGCTTATATTTAATATACAGCTAGTAGATAAATATTCATTGCATTTCATATGTAGGGACCTGATTATGGACGACATATGTATATCAAAAGAAAAATCTAGAAAATTCTAATTTTTGGTAAAGTTTTTCCTTCGATGTTGCATTAGGTTCTCCTGATGTTGGACTTTTATTTTCAGAAAGAATGTATTGCATCTTCCAAATGCAAGGATGTATTTTCCCGATTATTAACTCTAATCGGTATCCGTGTAATTTTTTTAGCATATTATAATCATAAATCTTAATGATTGTTTTGTTTATTCGATATATATAAAATTGCTGGTCCCAAAATCCTTCGAAATGACGTAGAGAGTAATAGAAATTTAATACACAAATTAAATGACAAATAAAAAATTTATATCGAAAATTACAATTCTGTTCCTGTAATATTTAAAACCAACGAAATCGTAAAAAAATTGGTTCAAAACTAAACGTATAATTTATCGAAAGTTATCGAAATAAGTGTTATGTAGTATTTATATGTTTTATTATCTACAATATTTTATTTCCTTTATTTAATTTTTGTGAAATTATGATAATGGCATTTTATACAGCAGTTCTAGTTATGAATAACAGACACAATTGATTTTCTAAGTAGAAGGGACGATACCCAAAAAAAAAAATATTTTTGTCCCACGTTGGCCGCCAAAAAAAATCAGAATAACCTAAGCCGTTTATTTTTGTGTAATTTTTTTTGCTTTGGTATGGCTTGTTAGTAAATATTGCTTTGCTTCGTTTTAAAATGGATTTTTCTTTTTTTTAGATTGATTTGTTCTATTATTGAGTTTTTTGTCATATTTATATAACACATCAATATTTTATTTTATTTTTTTTTTAATTTTGTTTTTGCTATGGCTGAAATTTCAGTTTCACAGTAATGATTTTTTAAGTATAACGAATTTAACTTCTTCATGTTGTTGTTGTTTAAAAAAATATATATAAGTGGCAGTATATTGGTATGTAAGTATTATTTAAGCATTATTTAAATGTTGTTGTGGTATTTTTTTAAATTTTATTTTGGTTTTAAAATGCATATATCTTTTATTTGAATTGATTTTTTTTTATTTTTAAATTTGTTTATGTATTTTATTTACTTTGTATGTATATAGTATATTCATATTTAGATGATATCTTGTATCTATATTTTTTTGTTTTTTTAGCAATAAATATACAATATATAATCTTCAATTTGAAGAGAATCACATCAATTATAATACAGTTAATGTTGTTGTTGTTTTTTTTTTCGAATTATGTTTACGAAGTCTAGGAGACAATTAATGAAAATTGAAATAATTTGCGTTTTGTGGGAAGAAGGGAAAATAAAATCGTCAATGCATATTTCACTTTTGAAAGAATAATTTCTGAAAGGTTGGAATTATTTTAATCTAATGGTACTGAGTTGTCGAGGTCCAGGACAGAAAAAATAAAATCGTCAATGCATATATCCCTTTGAAAGATCTCCAATCTCATGAAGAATATAGAATAATTTCTGAAAGGTTGGAATTATTTAAATCTAATGGAACTGAATTGCCGAGGTCCAGGTGGTATGTGTAGAAGGCTCTCTAAGATGTTGTACCTACTGGGTCTTCTGTAGGTAGAACAATTTTTTTTCTGTCTATAGAATACCCTCTAGGGTATCTTCTATCTATAGAATATCCACTATGATGTCTTTTTCAGAAAGTAATTTATGTACCTCTTGAAAAGTCTTTAGTTTATAGGCAACCTCACACGAGATGTTACGTCTACAGAAGACTTTTGGAAAGTCTTTTATAAAAACCATTTGATAGGACTTATATAACTCTAATCTTTCTACCTTTCAATGATCCGTTACTCATATAAAATTTTATATATCCGTGAGACTCCTTGGGGCAAAATCTGACATGTGATATCGAGTGCCCATTTATTCGACAATTCAAATTCGATACGATCATACTTACTGTATGACACCATTCGATCGAAATTGTTTAAGACACCCAAAAAATAACGGCGTATATTGTCAATGCAATTTTTTGCCTCTTTGCAAGAAATCGGGGGGATATCAACTTCGTCATCACTGACTTAGTCGTCTTCTTGCAAAAACCCCAAGATTTCATCATCCGTTTGTATGCCTGCAACAACCACATTGTCGTCAAAGTGAACATATTCGTCGAAGCTGATTGGATTTTCTCCATCTTGAGGAACGCGATTCCATTCGGCTACGTTAGATTCAATACATGGTTCTTCACATACTGACGAGTATGGTCTTTTGTCGAAACCACAAGCTCGAAAACAGCTCGGAATCGTGGGCTGGCTAACATTTTTCCATACTTTGTCATCAATGTTCCTCGCGTGCAAGATTGTAATTTTGTATTCCTTTCATCCTCATTGCGATAGAAAGATTTAAAATTTTTTATGATGCCCCGTATCTAGTGGCTGAAGCTGAGAAGTTGTGTTTGCTGGGAAGAATTCTACCTCCACGTGACTCAGATCTGGACGTCCGTTGTGAGCCGTGCAATTGTCAACGAACAATAAAATCTTGCGATTTTGCTGACCACTTTGTTATTTACCAAATTAAGCCATTCATCAAACAAAATGCTCGTCATCCACACCTTTTTGTTGGAACGATAGTCCTTAGGAAATGACTCAATATTTTTGTAGCATCTTGGGTTCGCTGACTTTCCAATCATTAAAGGTTTCATCTTTTCAGTGCTATCCATATTAGCAGAAAAAAATAATGTGGTTCTGTCCTTGGTACTTTTACCACCATGGCATGCATCAACTTTGAAACACATTGTTCGGTCAGGAAGGCATTAAAAAAGCCCCGTTTCATCGGCATTAAAAATATTTTTGGGCTCATAGTTTTTAATCAAGTCCCGCAACTTTTGTTTCCACTCCGTGCAAACATTGACGCTGACGCTAGCGCTTTCACCACAAATTTTCCTGAAAGTTATGTTGTACCTTTCTTAAAGCGATCGAGCCATCCTTCGCTGGCTTTGAAATTGTTTAAGCCCAATCAAGTCGCAAACGTTTTAGCCTTTTCTCTAATAAGCACTCCTCCAATTGGCACATTCGATCCACGAATCCAGCTGCTTTTTGCGTTTTACGGTACTGCTGCTGGGCATTCCCATGATGATCTCCCTCTTTTTAAGAAGAGATGTGAGGGTAGACGGAGAGATGTGGTAGCGATTCGCTACATCAATTTTTTATTTCACCATTGTTCACTGCATTAATGATATAAAGCATTTTACGAATATAAAGAATCTTGTAGTGCGAACGTTTTTGTGACATTGAGTTAAATTCACTGAGCTGGAGAGAAATGTGAATAGCCCGATCGATCAACGTAAGAACAATGAGAGTTAGAGAAAAGCACACAAAAACAAATGTTTTGCCACTTCAGAGCAGAAAATCACTAGTGGTTTACCATTAAATGTCGAACGATGAGCATAAAAAAACGTGTTTTTGCTTGCAAAGAATGCGGCGCCCGCTACCAATTTGATGTAGCGGAATGAAGAGAAAGAGATAAACAAAAAATTTTAAGTTTACGAATTATCGAGGCTTACGAAGACAAATTACGGATTATAACATGTATTTTTTTGGAAAGTTTGCACGAATTGTCGAGGGAATTGTATGGGATTTTTACGAATTATCGCGATTTCTCCAAGGGTCCGGCATTTTGTTACCAATAAGCGGAGTTTACGAATTATCAGGATTTTACTGTATATTCAGCACATTCCGGAATTGATCCTCTTCTTGTTGATTTTTTTATTTTCCTGTTTTCGACACCTCTTATAGCTACGGGCAAATACTCGATAATTGTTATAGGATATTTGGACGAAATTTAGTAGATATCGAATATTGGCATGCCAAATTCAAAAACATTGCTCGAAACAGCTCGATATCGACTGTCATAAATGTAACTATATAAATTCTATACAAAATCTAATAAAAAATTTTTAACATACACCAGCAGGAAAGTATTTCTTTTGAGATATTTTTGAGATAAATACAAAAAGAATAGAACTAAAAATATATTTAAAAAATAAATAAAAAACAAATTAAATTCTTGTTCTTTTTTTGTTGTGAGAGTTTTGAAATAAATCCAAAAAACCATATTTATTCAAAACTTCAAAATTATACGTACAATAAACATATAATATAAATGAAAAATAAAAAATGTAACTAAATATAAAAAAAAATCTTAAAATTATGCTGAAAAAAAATCTATAATTAAAAAAATTAATTTAATGAAAAAAAAATATGTATATGTAAATAATATTTAATATAAAATGTGTATATATATTATTTTTTGTAAAAAAAAACTAAACAAAAAAATATATATTTATTAAATTAAAAAAACTCATTTAAAAATGATGAACACATTTTTTTGAAAAATTAAATAAAAAACAAATTTTAGCGTTTCCAAAAGAGAAAAAAATGTTTTTTTGTATGATTTTGAAAAAAAAATTAAATGTGTTTTTTTGTTATTATTTTTATATTTTTGTATCTTTCATTTAATAATATTGAAAAGGTGTTTGTTTTTTTGTTTATGTATGTAATCATAATGAAAAAATAAAACTAAAATATGTGTGTATATTTTTTCTAAATACAAAAAAATAGAAAAAAGAGAACATAGCGAAATCAAATGTTTCATTCAACAGGTAAAAATTTATATTTTTTGTCTTTTCTTTTTTTTTTTTATTATTTTTGCAACGAAATCTTAAATAAAGAAATGTCAGTCGAGTCAGTCTGTGGTGAGTGGTGGGCGAAGGTGCATTAGTTACGTAGTTAGGGATGTATGGAAAATTATAAATCTATATTTTATGAATGAAAAAAATTTGCAACCTGTTTATGATATTTTACTTTCCAAAAGAATTCAAGAAAGTTGCTAATAAACCTCTGGTTTCTGAAATATTAATTCATTTTGTTTTGAATCAATCAATCAAATTTAAAATCTCGAATTCCTTGGAATTGAATTTTAGCTGAGACAAGCTGTATTTATTAACTCAATTCTATTTCCTGTGGTTTTGTTGAACTATTAAAAATACCATTATTTTTGATTTAAAATCAACGGTGAACGACTTTCATTTTCCATTTGTAAAATAGCCAAACTGCAACGTTAGGCAAATCTTAGAAATGTATACTCTTCTAATTCCAAACCTCAATCTATCGAACCCAAATCTAAAAAAAAATCGATTGAAAGGTCCTTCTAGATGTTTTAAATAAAAAACCTATAGAAGGTTATCTATCTATCATTGAAAGGACAGCTATAGAAATTTCATTTAAAAAGGTCTTCTACCAAAATATATGAAAAAAATATGACGTCAGCAAACTTGAAAATTCAGAAAACCTCAAATAAAGCGGAGGCAATGCATTGACAATTTTTAACTGTGTATCGCTTTAGAATATACCCAATATATAAATGAAAATGATTACAATTACAAGTGTAAAGATGCCAAGCAATGTTGAAATTAAAAGAAATTCAATATAATCGAAATAATTTTTACAATTCAACGAACATGTAATAAAAACGTTGTTAAAGTTGCTGATGATAATGGCCGAGTTGAGACATAGTGTGATATTGATGATGAAGTTGTTGTTGCTGTTGATGCTGATGTTGATGATGGGGGGCATGATGATGATGATGGTGGTGATAATGATGTTGCTGATAAGTTGGCGGCGGTTGTGGTGGTGGTGGCATTTGACCATGACCATGAGCGGTCACAATAAGATTTACAGCAGGAGGGGGAGGAGGAGGAGCGGCAACATTTTGTGCAACCAGAGGGGGCGGTGCAAATGTTGACGAGGGTGTTGATGTTGCCGATGATGACGTAGAGGCTAGTTGTTGTGTTGATGATGATGGTGGTGGTGGTGGCGGTAGTGGCAATGTTGAAGATGAAGAAGCTGTGCCAGCAGCATTAATAGGGTTATTTGTTGTTGCTGATGTTGTGGAATTTTGCACATGATGATGATGATGATGACTACTATAATTGTTGTGATATTGTTGTTGATTATAAGTTCGTAATTCTATTGCTATGGTATTACCACTACCACTATTGAATACTCCACAACCACCGGAAAGTGGAACTCTTCCTCCTGCATTACTTCCTCCAGCTGTTGCAAAATTCATTGATTGTTGCTGTGATTGTGTTGTGGTGTATGAATGATTGTTGTTGCTGTTGTTGTTAGTTTTTGTTGAAGTTGTTATCGTTGCTGTTGCTGATGCTGTATCTGTTGTTGTTGCTGCTGCTGATGATATGAGGTGGCAATTGTTCTTTGCTGTTCCGATGCATTATATAATAATTGATTTTGCTGTTGCTGGCCCATTAGTGGCGGTGGTGGCTTTTGTTGTGCCTGTGCCGTCTGCTGTTGTTGCAAAAACACGTGTTGCTCATAATAGCCTTGATATTGCTTAGCCTGATGCTGCAACTGTTGTTGTTGCTGCTGCTGTTGTTGAGATTGATAATAACTTTGTATCTGATAATGTTGCTCGAATTGTTGTTGCAACTGCAATTGCATTTGCTGATGATGATATGCATCCGAAAGCATTGTATTACTATCAACAACGCTGGCAACACTAACACCACCTGCAGCTCCCTCTACTAATTGCTGTGGTGGTGGCACTGCCGCTGCTGCAGCACTAGAAGTTGAGGCAACAGCTGAGTCAGATTTTGGACCGCCATTACTGCTACCGCCATAACCCAATGAAAAACTGGTCGACGACGTCAGCGATGAGGCTGCCGATGTTGTTGTCGGTGTCGTTGACAATGTCGAAGAAACCGATGTTGTCGATAGGGGTGAATTTAAATTACGCGCAGCTGCAGTTACCTCACTTGCGACAAGACTATTTTTACTGCTTGATGGGCCATCATATAGGTTAGGTGGTGGTGGTGGAGCACCAGATGTGTTTGGGCCACCAATGCCACTGACCCCTGTAGTATTTATGTTGCTATTGTTTGTTGCTACCGCTACTGCTGCTGTTGATCCCGTTGCTGCTACAGAGGCTTGAACTGTTGTCGCCGCTGCTGCCAGTGTTGCTGTTGTTGCTGATGAAGATTGTGTTGATGGTGTGGTCATACTATGCGAATCAAGTCTTTGTCATTTGGCATTACTTTGAAGGGCAGCATTTATTTGTGTCCACAACTCTTTTTTACATGATTTTGATCTGTTCAAAATATAATTAAAATATTAATAAATTTGTGTTTGTTAAAATATACAACGAGAGGAAATCAATGTCGACAACTAAAGAGACATTGAGAGCATATCCCCATAGTTGCCTACAAAATGTCCTGATTCATAATTTATAAAACAATATCTTCTCACCTCTTTATCGACTGTAACCAATCCTTAAATTGTGCACTACCTTCCGGTGTTATTTGGAAAGCGGCTCGAGCCGCCACAATAATGCTGGCAAAATCTTCATAATCGGCTGGTGTTAAATGATACAATTTTTGATGTATACATTGGATATACCTATCAAAAGAAAGAGTGGAAACAACAATAAATCAATCTACAATTCTACAAACATCCAAAAACTTTACATACATTTGTTGGCATTTTTGTACCAACGGTGTCAGAGCCGATCTTAAATGTTGCATAACCAATTGATGATTATTGCGACCTAAATAGTGAGCCGATTCTATGGCCACATCGTGTAGCACAAATGGACTAACAATCGAATTAACGGCACACACACAGTACTGATGCAAATACTGGGATCCCAGTTTCTTTGAAATTCTCAGCAGCCATTTAACATCTTCGCCATAGGGAGGATTGCGTGCATACTTGGCCTGAGGACGATCGTCATGAACTCGTCGTGCCAATGTTTCCATAGCCAACATGCCAACATTATAGGCAGCCAAGAGATAACGTAATTGGGCGGGACTAATGAAATGCAAAATTAGTTATATTGATGATTAATTTTTTTTCTTGAGAACATAGAGTTATATGGGCTTATACTCACGTAAATTGATGTGGGTGACGTTGTCGGTTCGCCCCTTGTGGCGGTGGAGCCATTTGTTGATGATGTCCTCCTCCATGGCCGGCCATATTATGTGGCGGTGGTTGATGGTGTGGAGCTTGCTGTTGTTGGGGCGGAGGCGGTTGTTGCTGTACAAAAGGATACACAGCTGCTTGCTGTTGATTTGTTCTCATTTGATGCATTGCGGCCATTTGATGGGCCGCTGCTGCTTGTTGAGCTGCAGCTTGGGCCGGATGTTGCCCATTGGGTGGTGGTGCCTGTTGGCCGTAGTACACAGCAGCAGCCGCAGCTTGCATTCCTGGAGGTGGTTGAGCCATTTGGGGTGGTCCATTTGGCGGGACGGAGGGGCCTTGTGGTGGTGCTTGTGGCACAAACGATGACGGCGGTGGTGGTCCACACTGCATAGTTGCTGCTTGATAGGCTGCTTGAGGTGTCATCTGACCAAATGCACCTGCATTTTGTGCCTGATGTACATACGGAGACTGTTGTGGCGGTACTCCTGCATTCGACGGTGGTGCTGTGGGATTGCCAGGTTGTTGTTGGGGCGGTGGTGGATAACCTGGATATGCTTGGGGCGGTGGTCCTGGTGGTGGTCCTTGTGGTACATACATGGGTATTTGATTTGTCGGATAGAGATTGTGATGGTACATTCCCTGACAAAAACCATAGGCATTATAGGGCGCCATACCGACAGGAGGCATTGGTGGCACCTGCTGTTGGAAGTTTGGAGGAGCAGAAGTTACTACAACTGGTCCACCGGGTTGTCCCGGTTGACCACCAGGCGGTACTGGTGGACCACCCTGCAATGGTGGGCCAACCATGGCTTGCTGATTGACAGCCGCTGCAGCAGCTGCCGCTTGCTGTTGCATTTGCATTTCATGATGCTGGTGAGATTCTATGAGTGCAGATAGACTCACGGCTGCAGAATGATCCATATGGTCATCATGTTGATCATGCTCTCCGCCTCCATTGTTGGGTGTATTGCGCATATACAGCTCATACCAATATCGTGCCACCTGGAACAGAACTTCGGGATAAACTCCACCTCCCTTGGCAGCATTCTCCACGGTAATGCAAGCTCTCTCCAACATATAGTCGCTCTGTTCTTTGCATTGAAGAATTGCTCTCTGAATTTCATTCGGATTTAGAGCGGCAGCATGTGGCAATACAGATAAGGCCAATTCGGCTGCTGGGTAATTACTGTCCCAACCTCTGGAAGCGCGATCGGCCATGTTGGCAGCTTCGGGTGGCGTCAAATGACCCTCCCATGTGTCTATTAGGAAACTTATAGCTGGCGCACCAATTTCCATGGCCTGGCCCAAAATCCAAGAAACATGTGAAGAATAGGTACGAGATAACCAATTGGGACTGACACAGTTGTGTAATCCCAGGGCGTATAGGCCTAACTGAAAAGCGCACATATGCAGACCTCTATGCGGACCATGATGATTATGATTGGCCGTGGCCTGGGTAAACAATGACGTTGAACTATTACCTCCCGCTTTAACCAAAACCGTTTTGGCCAATTCGAACATGAAATGGGCACTGGCTTCAGAGGGTTGATTCGGTATTGATGGATATGCTCGTTTGCCTTTGTATCGTGAATCCTTAGCTCTGGTAGTGGTCTGTGTTGGTTGTGTACCCATGGCTGGGACATTGCTTTGTAGCCCCTGGCTATTTTGTTGGGCTGCAGCCATTAATGATGAATTGGCAGGAGATGAAATATTCAATCCCGCCATATTAACATCCAACTCAGCACTTGTAGAGCTGGTAGGACGACTATTGCCTCCAACAGAAGCATAATCCGCATGGTACATGTCCATATTACCACCAATGTTCTGGGCAGAACCACCAGCCATAGCTGCGGCATTATTGCCATGTCTATTGTAGTCACCACCATCTCCATGCCTATTTGCCGAATTGTTGGGTGTTCTTACCGGAGGATTATTGGAGTAGTAGGCTGGCAATAATGGCGTCTTTAGCAAGGTGTGTATTTCACGATCCAATAATTTTTCCATAATTTTGGCAATCTTGTGTGGGTCATCTTTATAGAAGTACAACAAAGTTAAAGCCAATTCGCCTCTCTGTCGGCGTGTACCTTCACACAACAGAGGATGTTCTGCTTCGGAGACATTCGCTTTAAGACCCAATGCTGCCACAGCAGCTTCAAAGCCAAGATTCTCATCAGTTATCGGTCGATAGATACTCATACTGCGAATTCGTTGATCTTTCATTGACACCGAAGGCATTACCAATGCATCGAAAATATATGACGCCAAATTGATGGGCAATAAAGCTTCCCCACGCGATTTCATGGTGCCATTACGCAAACGTTCAGCACGTGCGCGTATCACCTCCAATTCGGGTTCATCGATTGGTATTTTCTTCAAGAGCGTCAATATATCAGCTTCCTGATTGGCCAATTTAACTTCCAACGGTTTGGTGCTTGCCGGTGGACGTGCCATTTCCAAAGCAAAGATACAAATTCGAAATCCAATATGATAATGTTCTGAATTTTCCGAAAGTACAGTACAAAGGAAAGCGCATTTGGTCAAGGTGGCGGAGGCCAACACGGTTAGGTGATGAGAAATGGGATTGATATTTTTGTTCTTCCCTTTCCTTTTGGGAGCTGGTGGCATTTCCATCATTAGATTGGGAGGATTTTCCAGCATTTCTTCAGCCAAACGTACTGCCAGAATACAGGCCTCTCTTCCATGACCATGGGCATGTAGACCCTCAGCACGAGCCAATAGTATGTCCCAAGCATCTTCTGATGGTCTTAGATTTGAGAATATGTGTGGCTTTTCCGACGTTGTATTGGACGAGGTTGAAGGTCCCATATTCGTTGTTGAAAACGATGCCATGGCCTGGGCTGATGTTGAGGGTCCGACATATAATGCCGATGATGATGATGCCGTTGTTGTTGGAGTGGTAGCGTTATTTGTTTTATTGTTTAGAGGAGCAACTTCGTTGACAACTGTTGACGCCGAGGGTGAAAGAGAATTGCCTTGAGCCTTCATTAGAGCGGTCCTGGCTGCCGTTGATGTGCTTGGCACTGGCGTTAAATCCTCAGCCGAGCGGCCTTTGCCAACATCTTGGGTCACAAATTCATCACTTGATGATGAAAATGATTCATCCTTAGATATCCTTCTTATCTCTTGGCTTTTTAAAGGTTTGTCTGTTTCTATAGCACCACCAACACCGCTGCCAGGTGCCTCAGATCCCAGGGCAATCAACAGTGACGATGAGGACGAATTGGATGAGGAGGATGATGATGTTGAAGAGTCCGATGAAGATTGTGATGCAAGTGTGGCAACAATAGCTTTATTTGTGGGTGTTGCGGGCAATGAAAATCCAGACAATTTATTCTCTTCATCGGCCACATCCAAAGCATCGGGAGAGGAATCATTAAATGACTGCTGCGAATCGGATTGAGATATTGTTTTGGATGTTGACGGCTGTTGTTGCTGTGGCATTGGAAACTTATTGGGGTTTATACTACGACCGTTATCATTGTCAGATATGCATAGATTGTTGCTACTGCTGTCGCCACCGAAATCTTCATTTTCACAGAAACCTTCACTACTGGCACTTGACCGATTACCATCTCCGCCACCACCCATGCTCGATAGGGGAATACGTCTTGGTACGCCAGAAGATCCAGCAGCAGCAGCAGCGCACTGTGATGATGTGGAGGGTCTGTTATCGATAGATGATGACATATTATTTCCTCCCCCACCACCACTTCGTTCTGAGGCTTTTCCTAAATTACTGCTGTTTGCATTCGCAGAACTTGTTGAAGCTTCTCCACCAGCCACAACTTTAACACCTCCTGAATTTGCATTTCCAGATGCTGGTGCTTGTTGCTGCTGCGGTAAATCCAAACCTTGGTGTAAACGTGCATGAACACTGTCACTTGAAGAATTGCTGGAATTATTACTCGACGAGATGTAGAAACGTTCACGAAATGGCCTCTCCAGGCGTTGTTTGAATGCACCATGCTGTCCATGATCCGCTGATGAACTTATATAATTATAATGTTTATTATTGGCCATCAATGCCTGGGTGGCATTCAATTGCCCACCATTACTTTCACACTTATTTTCTGTGTGTTTAAAACATGTAAAGGGTGAATAGTAAATCGGATTTGTCTCATGCGTATGGGTGACACCTGCTATTGGATACTCTTCCCAATCTAAGTAGCAAGCCTCTATGGCTGGTTTAAAACCCACAAACATTTCTGCATCTGACCGCATGTTCTGTTGATGTTTATTATTATACGATGACGGCATCATACGACACTTAACTACACGATCCAAAATTTTTAAATGCCAGGCTGTAAATTGGGCATGTAGCATATCGCGTTCATCTGGTGCCAAACCTGGATTCAATGCAGCCAAACGCCAAAGAACAACAATTTCATCGAATAGCGAACTACAAGCGTGTTCGATGGCTTTTGAATTTGAATGTGTACTTGAGTGTTTACCGCCACTGTGACCATGTGAGCCCATCATTAGGGAGAGTTTTGTCTGATACCACCACAGTAGTAACTGATCGCATGCCATACACTGCTCCGTTATAATTTCCAATAGTCGTACAGCATTACGATCACAACGACGATACATTTCACGAACTATTGAGAGAAGATTCCACATACCTTCAGGTTCTCGTCCCCGCAAGGGTCGCAAGAGAGAACTCCATTCTGTGGCAGCTGGTGGGGCGGAATTTGTTAAATAATTTACATCGCTGCAAAGGGGAAATGGAGACAAATGTTAAATGGAATGAAAATTGAAAATATTTTTAAATAATAAAACAAAAACAAGTCAGTAGTTTATAATTTAAGTAAAAAAGGGATAGGAACTTTATATGTGTCAGCTATGCTAGGTAAATTGCTCCCAAGAGAAAACGAAATTCTAAACTACAGGCTGGACATTCAAAATACCTCAAAATTTATAGGAACTTTATATATGGAGCCTATGCTAGGCAAATTACGCCCAAGAGAAAACGACCGAAAATTATGTGAAAATTAGTCTCCCAATGAAAATGGAATGGAATGTGTCGCACACCTCAGGCTGTTCTAAAAGCTATTCTAAGTTTCTAGTTCGTTTTAGGGGGACTAACATTGAATTTAGACCCAGAGAGAGTAGACCAGGACCGGAAAATATTTACACTCAACTTAATGAAGTGTCTGCTTCAATACTAATCCAGAGAATGGGCGAAGAAGATCCTAATTTATAAATTTGAAAAATGTATGGCCATACATCATATGAATTTTGTAATTTATCATTAATTGACACGATGAATTTGAATTACAGATACGAGATAGCCGACGAGCTTGCTCGAGGGGCTCACAATCGTCCAATCTTCCGATTGAGATCTGTGCAACCACCCATTGTCTATTTCATTGGCAAAATCCGCTTGTTCTACGTCGAGGTAGTCGGTAACAGATGGTCGAGAGAACCTGGTTGCAGAACCTCATAAGCTATCTGGCCTGAATTCTCTCGCCGAAGAACTCGCTGTTGGCACATATTAGGAGAGAGATCAAAATCATTGTAGGTATCATAACAGGTCACTGAAGGATTTGATCTCTCACTTCGAAATTGGACTTCCGCTGGAGTTTATGATTATTGTCGTCTATGTGAGGTCGAAGAAGAGCTAGAAGCAATTGAAATTATCCTCTGTAGATGTCAATAATCTGGCATGGCTAAAATAACCATCTCTAGGCTCTCCTTCTCCTACTATTTTCTCCTCCCTCTTCCACTCTCTCTTCTTTTCCCGTTTTCTTTTTAGGTATAACGGATGATCACGAGTGGACGGTACATCCCTAACCTAAAATAACCTTGATTTACAAGGAAAGTAAATAAATTGGATTGAGTTCATGTGACTAAATCAGTAAATGTTTCTAGTTGCATGCGGAAGGTAGAAGAATGTGAAATTTTTGGATTAAATTTAAATCGTATGTAGTCTCAAATAGTAAATTTTTAATATATAGCTCCTAATAGCAGTTTTTAAATGTGTCTTTGTGTATTATTTATTTAGTGTTGTTCTTCACGTCTGTAATTACTTACCTATAAACCATTGGAGCTGGCATAACAAATTTTATGAGAATACGTTTGATATTTTCATGTAATGTCTTCTCATCCAAATACCAATTTGTTTGATCATTTATTGATGCACCTGCTGTTGGATCGGGAGCTCCACATACTGTATTTATTGCCGTTGGTTGTTCACTCAGCAGTTCATCCAACAGACGTTGAGCTGTGGGCAGTATTTGTTGGGGCAATTCACTTATTAAATATTGGGCGAATTTTTGCAATTGATCCCGCTGTAAACGGGTCAATGATTCCGAGACAGGAGCTCTTAAACACACCTCCAAAGCCTTGAATAATTAATAAAAAACAAAAGGAAAAGAATGCAAAGAAAACATGTTAAGGAGTATAAGCAAAAAATATGAAAATTGCCATAATTAGGAATTCGGTTAAATTACAAACTAGCCATACCGCCGCCAACGCTATGGAACAATGGCAACGACAAACAATGACAATACAGGAACAAAAACTACAACAAAATACAATATTCCATGCATGCTATTTTCTTGTGGCATATTGTCATGGTTGTGGTGGTATTGCTCATTTGTGGCAAACATAACCGCCACCTCACCACCTCATCTTCCATGCATTACTTACACAATGTATTCGATGTAAACAAACGGCCACAACGTGAGAACACCAATATGCACTTGAATTGCATGTGCAATTACATGACGATATACGTCTTCGATCGAAGGTAACGGCCACATTAAAATTCTGGCTAGGTGTTTGACATACTACCGTTGCGGAAAGGTGGAAACCTGCAAAGAATTATAATTATAATGATAAGTGGTTTTGTCTTGTTGCTTGTTTATATGGGTGTGTGTGTGAAAGGATGTGCGTGTGAGTGCGTATATTTTTGTGTACTTACCAATTTGTAAGGGATCTTTGACTGCACCAGTTTTAAATAACTGGTCACCACGATTAAATTCATCAGATGAACTATTTGCTAAACACGAATATAAACGAATATCTTCTTCATTATCGGGAAAACTCCAGAATGCAATACGTAATTGCAATTGTTCTGGTACAGGTGGATAGACATGTTCCACCAGTTCGAAGGGTATATAGGAGGCAACACATTTTGCTGCCAATTCTGTAAGTGTTGGAACTTCTGAAAATAGATGCAAAAAATAAGAGGAAATTTTAATGTTGTTATTTGAAAATAAAATTGCATAATTTCGAAATGGTGGATTTCAAACCCTCACAAAGAAACCCATTGATACAGAGGACAAAAAAACCCCATAATAGTATAGAATAGTAAGATACCTCTTGATTGAAAGAATTTCAAAATCTCGTTCACGTGGATTAAAATAAGCTCAAGCATTTTTATAGTGTATCCAAATCATTCAGACCACAGCACAAACTCTATGTGAAAAAAAATAATCCACAAACTGTTTCATTATCAAATTTCAGAAACAGGGATCGTGACAGAGAAACATGAAGTAGTGGGGACCAAACCTCTCTCAGGCATAGTGGTTGCGAATATGATGCGATCTTTAGATGACAACAACCAGCGGAGAAATGGCATCGAAATGCCATCATGAAGGATTTTCATGATCTGGAGAGAGAGAGAGGTCAAACGGTACAAAAAGGAGGCCTATCAAGCAGGATTGAGTCGTATTCACACGGATGCAGTTGAGGGAGACATTTGATAACATCGTGTGAATACAATCCTCGACGATCGTCGGGCACAACTGAAATCAGGATGGTATAGCCGTCTCAATTCTTATGGACCATTACCACATGTCGGACAATAATACCTGTCCGGCATGTGGTAAGGGTCCACATGACACGCTACACCTTTTTAACTGCCCAGCCAAACACACTCATCTAACACCATTTTCACATTCGACACAACCGATTAATTTTATAGTCAAAACCTTCTATTTGTTGAGATCAAATTATATAAAGAGATCAGGATCAATAATTGTGGAAGTAAAGAGTCTGCTGAATCCTAAGTATTTGGACGATAATGTGTCATGATCATAAACTTGCAGCAACGATCCCAAGTCTATGGAAAGAAGGAAATGTGACTTTTATTTCCAAGACCCGACAGTTTTTATTTAAATAAAATCTACAAAGCACGGAATATATGTCAAATTCCTTGATGCAGCATTTTACAATGTAGAGTAAAGGTCCCACTTCCGTCTAAGTGAAGATAATGAGGAAGTGGGGGCGATTGAAATTCTACTTTGCATATAATGTAGATACTGGAACGTTCATTCAAATTTTACTCAAAATCATCTGTAGGGAAGCAACCACTGCTAATTTTAATCTACTTAGCGATTCATTATGCAATCACAGTACTATATTCCAATATTTTTGAGAATGACTTGCTCCACATTCTGGACATAACCGAGTCTATAATGGTATTAACCTTCTGGCATAAAAATTTTAACCTTAAATAACAGCTTGTGTCTGTAACAATCAAGTGTCATTAACATTATTCTATTAACCTATCACAGAGAGAGAATATTCTACCTCCAAATAGAAAAGAAAACAACAACAATGAAACGTATTGTAAAACTCATACTCACAATTATTATCTACAGACAATGACTCCTTTTGCCTTCACAAACAATAAACAGCAGTGTTATTATTACAATATTTATCATTATCATCACCATCAGCCACAACAAAATCATTATCCAAACCGTCAGAAGGTGAATATAGCCAAATATAAATTATAATAACCTAAACATGGCAAAACAAAATAAACAAACAAACATACACATACACAATGAAGCGGCGATGATGAAGAAATAAAGAAGAACGAAAAATACAAGTCAAAGGATAAATAATGTTTCTTTGTTCCAAAATAAACGACAACAAAGGGCCATTGGTTGGTTGGTGGCTTCGGGGGGCAAATAGCGTCAAATACAATAACACAACATTTCAATGACATTGGTGAAGCTATTGCCCTCATATTGAACTTTTCTTGTAAAAGAGGCAAAATGAGGTATAACTGCAAAATGTTGACAAAATTTATTGTGCAACAAAAATTTCGATTTCACGCCACAAAATAATGCCCTCCAATCATTTTCATAAGTGGGCTGGGATTGCTCTTGGACAAAAAAAAAATATGGAGATTTTAGGGGGACAGAAACCTTTAAGATTTTTACCCGATTCCGATGCGAATTTATTTCTAGGAGCGACGACATATTCCTTCTCTACATTTGGTTCGGTACATGGTTGTGATGGTTAAGCTCTCGGATCAGATTCGATCAATGTCTTCTAGCAATGCAAATCTATTTTGGCAGATGACTTGATTTTATCCTGATGGCATTTCCGATGATTGACATATTCTTGGTCGTTTGGATTAAAAACAGTGTCCTTAGCTTTTGAATTGGTGTTGATATTCCTAGACTTGGGAAGACTTTTGGGATATTACAAAATGTTCAAATGGTTTATCTGGTTTATTTCCTTTCGTATATCCCCTGTTTTGTCAGGAGGTACATTTTCAGATAAAGCCAAATTGGAACATGGTGTGTGACTCTTGTCTATATGCTGGGTATGGTAGTAATTCCCGCACTATCCTGATCTAAGATTAATCGTGTTTCTTCACAGAATGTTCATGGCCTTTAAGGTATTGTTCTACTGTCTGAGCGACTGTATTTGTATCAATGTTATTTCAAGCTGTCTGATAGGCCTGTGTTTATCTAGAGCTTCGAGCTGGTAACTTTGCACCACTCTCTCTCTCTCTCTAGATCATGATCATTCCTTCTAACGCGTCTGTGAGAATGGAGAGGGGAAAGCCTATCACGCATGTGTTTGAATGTGTTTATAAAGGGTTTATATATTATACCCCTCATGAAGTTGTCATCACTTCAATCTGCAACTGAATTGAAAGCAATATTGTTAACGAAATCTATGGTGAATATCCCAAAATTACCTCAAGATATTGTGTGTAGCGGTCGACAGCTTTTTCATATTGACTGCACAAGACACTTCTATATTCGATCAGATAACAAGTAAAAAAGTGTCAGACAATAGGTTGTGAAAAACTTGGTTCAAATCGGACATTCAATTCGGCTGACATTGGATTTATATCGCCTTAAATTGGATATATAAATATTGAAATTTTCGATCAATTGAGGGGGAGGTACCAGAAGGAGTGGACCAATGGGTCCAATTTTCATTCTTGATCCAGGCTTGGTAAAGATAATAGGCTGTGCAAAGTTTGGTTTAAATCGGACATTCCATTTGCCTGTTATTGGATTTATAAATATTGAAAATTTAGAACCTCTGTAGGGGAGGTACCAGAAGGAGTGAACCAATGGGTCCCATCTTCCTACTTTATATAGACTTGGTAAAGACAATAGGTTGTACAATGTTTCGTTAAAATCGGATAGTCCGTTTTTTGGGGGAGGTACCAGAAGGAGTGGGCCGATATTCCCCATCTTCGAACTTAAACTAAGTTTGGAAGAAATATTAGGATGTGCAAAGTTTGGATGAAATCGATTATTCCCTTAGAGAGTTATC
This sequence comes from Musca vetustissima, assembly GCF_032173495.1. Lineage (NCBI taxonomy): Eukaryota > Metazoa > Arthropoda > Insecta > Diptera > Muscidae > Musca > Musca vetustissima. Next base: position 241,245 of record NW_026880842.1, read on the forward strand.
GTGCGCAACAGCCAGCCAGACAGACGGACAACGCACGGACAGACATGGCAAAATCGACTCCAAATTTTCTGAAACGGATTTGGTCCAAAGAAACATGGGATCTAAAAACAATATTTCAATGAGGCACATCTTCACCGTATCAAAGTGTATATACTCTCATTAGCCATAAGGCTGAGGGTATAAAAAGTAGGAACGATGTTCAAGTCGCGATAGAACTTTTGGAGCTGTCAAAGAAAGCTGTTATAAAGAAATAGGAAGGCCAGTGATAAGCTGTACGGATCCAGTGTGGTTTGCGAATGATCGTGGTAAACTGTAGATAGACTTTCAGACCTGCGATAATGCTGTGTGTGGAACTGCATCAGGCAGACAAAAAACATACCGTCTATTGGCATAACAAATGCAGCCATAGCCTTTTGTGGAGACATCGTCCACCCAGGTACGCCCGGAGAGATCTTCTTAATCTAGAGGCATATCATCCATAGCAGCAGAGGAGAAGCAGCTGCCTACACAAATACGACTTGTCTTAGCAAAACAATGTTCAGGACGGTGCAACCGCTTCATGTTTTCATGTAAACATGTTGTGCTAATTTTATTTAAATATATAGGGAATTTCTACCGCAATGGTCATTGTTTTTAAAAGTGAACTTGATCGTATTTCCTATGTTATTATGTCTCAATAACTATTTTCCAATACATATTTGACCCTATGCTAATTTCATAAAGTTCATGAAGAAGTTTAAATTACTATTGGTTTCATTTCATATTTCTTTAAAATAATAACAACAGCAATGACATTGTTGTACGACATAAAGAAATATATCAGTTAACAGGGAATCATAGCACGCACCTTCTGTATTCTTCTGTATGTTCCAATATCAAGTTGTAAGACCCAATGAGAAGAGCAATTGTCATGCCAGAGTAGGCAACATACATACAGTCAAAAACAACAATAACAACCAAAACACTCAGACTGTTCACCTCGAATACGATTAAAGTAATGGGAGAAGATGAAAATCGTGAAGATGATGCTGCAGTGCAGACACACAAACACACAACACAAGTTGACAATACAATGTTTACAACGTTCCTCAAAATGTAGGAACACAACTCGGGATTTTTTTTTTTGAGAGGTAGGGGTGGAGAGGTAGTTTGAAGTCTAAAGTAAATTTCGCGTTTAATATCGCTCGTGGTTGTAGCTGATGTTAATTTCATTAAAAAGATATCAAAACGAAGCAACTCACATACACACACTCCAACAGATTCAAGCAAAAATTGAATCCTTGAAGGGGTTCCTTGACACCGAAACGAAAATGAACACTGGATAGGCAAAGCAAAATAAAAACTCATCACTGAACGAACGGTAAAGGACTTTACGATATATTGGTAAGGCTTTGGTTTCTTATCTTTTTTCCCCATTGTGTTCCTTTTACGTTAATAATTTACTTTTGATATGCAAAGTATTTTGGGGGACAGTGTAAATAGGGGAAAAATTAAATGATTTTTGGGGAAAACCTCACAGGCATCGCGTGGAAAACAAAGCCAGACTCAAACTTGATATAGGAATAACATATAGAAATTCAAAAACGACAAAGTGGCATCAATTTTTTTCAAAAGCAATAGCTGATATTTAAAAACCAAAAAAATAAGTGCCCCACGGATCAGCTCTTCTAAATTGGACCTGCTGATGTCGATGTACTTAATTAATTCATATTGCCGATAAAAAAGAAACTGTATATAATCGCCTGGTACTGCAGGATTTCAATACCCATCATCTGGACGGCACCTCATTGTTTTCGTCAACAAACCTTAAGGGTTTAGTTGCACAATTTACATAAAATAGAAGACGAAAATATATATTGGAGCTATATTTAAATATGAACCGATTTTCACGAAACTTAACACACATCATTCTAGATTTAATTCAGTACGCTTTGCTAAATTTCGTCCAACTCGAAAGATATACAGAGAGGTTGGGACACCATTTACATTAAATCGGAAGAAATTTATACGGGAGCTTTATATATATCTTAACCGATTTTCACGAAACTTAACACACATCATTGTAGACATTGTACTCTATGCCACATTTCTTTTCAAAAGATATATATGTACTTTGGTGCACCATTTACATTACATCGAAAATACATATATGGAGCTATATCTAAAGTTGAACCGATTTTCACGATACTTAACACACATCATTCTAGTCGCAATTCAGTACGCTATGTCAAATTTCGTGCAAATCGAAAGATATAAGGGATCATGTTACGCCATTTACATAAAATGGGACCAAATTTCAGCGAAGTCGGGAGAAAAACACGCTAAAGATCCATAAAATACCTAAAATTATAGGGTACCGTTATGTGGGGGATACTAGAAAAAGTGGACCTATATTTATAATTTTTAGTGGAGAAATTTGGTACCCAATAAGAACCCAATGTACCAAATTACAGCGAATTCAGTTGAAAAATGTACTCATGTGCACCTAAATACCGAAAATTGGGGGTACCCTTATATGGGAGCTATGACTAAACATGGACCGATATAGCCCATCTTGGAACTTTGGAATCCGACCCCAAGACAAAATTGTATGTCATTTCCTCATATTTCAGTTACTCGTGCTAACGAGCAATAATGATCGATATTGGCAGATTGAAAGCCTTCGACCACTTTAAACATTTTAAGCTGTTCGAGGGTATAGAGATAACTAAGGTACGACCGGACTTGAAGTATTGGTCGATCAGAACTTATGCGAATAATTGTACGATCATTACCGAATGTTATCGGTACAGAATCTGCTTAACAGTTATCATCAGAGACACCTCTGCATGATCTAGAGCGAGAGGTTCAGCGGATGGAGTGGCCCAGGAAGTAGAACAGTACAGTATTAATGGCATAATTGGAAATCATCTACCATTCATAGCAGCAGAGAAGAAACATTTTTCAAAACAAACACGAAGTCCTCTTCCTTTGGAGCTATCGTCGGAAACATTGCTTTGTAGGGGGGTAACCGAGGATAACACCTCTTGCATAGACTTATGGACAGACAGACTTACAGACTTTTCCCACCAGGTATGATCTTCGAGGGATCTTCGTGAGTTCCAAAGGTTGGTCAAGTAGGTCTGAATGGCGTACATAGAAATGCAGCCGATACTAGTTGCATCCTTAAAGAATATCGATGCAGTACAGTCAGAATAAAGAAATACATTACATTTCCCTGCTTGTATTCAATGCAAAAGCACGCCTTTCCTAGTTTTCCAGGACGCATATCTCTGTATTGCAGACGAAGCTAATGTCGACTGGAGGCAAACATGCTGAAAAATTGTTTTTAACCTTGTCTTATCATTGAAACCTTCAGAAACGAAAAATACATAATTGAGCATAAATGCTTATGTTAGTATTATGTTGTGGCACATAATATACGAATGCTGAAACATATCAACATACAAATATATATATATATATTATGTACAAAATTGTTACTTTAAATTCCCCTCTCATCTTGCAGTTATGTTGATTTGCGATTGCATCGTAAATTATGCATTAAATCTCAAATCAATGTCAATTTACGAATTCATCTTTCGGATCAAGCTGGCTGGTTTGCTGTCTGTCGAACTGGCTGACTGACTGCAGGCTAAATCTGAAAATACATATTGCAATGAAATATTTTAAAGGAAGGCATACAAAATAATCACCAGTCAAACCAAACTATAAGAGTCGGAGGGGGCATTCAAGTAAGGTATATGAAGAAGTATTTTGTTACAATAATGTCTGTTTGTCTGACTTTCTGTCGAATTTGCCGCATGTCTGTGTGTCTGATGCTACATGAACACAAACATGTTTATGTGCCACCATAGGGAGGAACAATGATTTGAACAGGACATCATTTAAGTTACAGGCGACAGACATTTGGTACGTTGTTTTCAACGGGGCAAACACAGAACAATGGTTTAAACATTAACTGCAGAGTTCAGATGCGTTTTGTTTTTTTTTTTTTCAAAAGCGCGAATAAATGTATGTGCACTGTCTGCTTGCATCAAAAAAAAATCAACAACACTCGCAGCTATACAACAAAACGCTTCATGTTCTGGCAACAATGTTTTTCCCCCAAATGTTGTATTTCGTATTTTAAAATGTTGCTTTCTGTTATGTATGTATGTTTTCGTTTCTTCACGTTCTATTGGCACTGACACGAGATGAATTCAATGTTTCTTTTTCTTCAAGCCCTTTTGCTTTTGCTGCTTGCTTCCCTGTCAATTACCACAGAAATTATTGTTGCTTTTGTTTTTATTTATTCGTGATTTTTAAACGTTAAATGTTTATTGCAGGGCAGCAAAAACAAAAAGAGAATGCAACGATTCTAAATATAAATCGGCAAATAAATATGGATGATGCCAATCAATGAATGGACGGACGAGTGGATGGAAAGGAGCCTGTTATTGCAATGGTTTTTGGTTTTTGCTATGGGCAAATCAATCAAAGCTGGATTTAATCATCAACGATTTTTACTCTGCGATTGGAATACCATTGCCAGTGATTGGGAAAAATAAGACACTCAAATAAATATTTATTGTTTTATTATCTTTTCACACAATTTATTGGCGAAAACAGGCATAGTGAGAATTAGAGAATAAAATTTAGGGAAAGAAATGATTTAACTTGAATCTCCATAAAAAATCACTCACTGATATCAAGTCATGCGTGTAGCAGAATTGAATTAAAAGAAAGACACGACCAATCATCAGTTGAGTTTTGTAATGCCCCCGGAAAGTTGAGAACCTTGTATTTTGTGTGCCTTTTATCATTTCCATTCAAACATATAGGTATCAATTTGAACAAAGTGCTGATTAAAAAAATTATTTTATATTTTTGATACTTCCTTAGAGTTGAGGCTTCCAAAATTCAATTATATAGAACAAATATAATTAACATATGCCAAAATCGATTGTGAACCAGAATTACCTTTGAGATACTTCTATAAAACAATTCAATTCAAAGTCAAATCTCTGTAAAGGAGAGATGGGGCAGAGGAACGTTCAAAATATCGTTTTGAGTTGGTATCGGAGACAATTAAAACATCTAGTAATAGTACTGTGGACTCTCTAATAGGATTCGGAACTGTAATTTAACACAAATGAACGAAATGTTCAATAGGAACATTGGATTTATGACGAAAAATCTTGTCCAAAAACTCAAAGGTTACATATTGTGATGTGGAGGAAGGATTGCTGGTATTCTAGACTTTCGAATAGAAGGAACATATTTGTGATCTTAAATGTCTTATAGCAGTGACATATTACATGGTTTTTATGAGATCCAATTTCTCTTTTATATCTCATCTATGGGAGGAACGCCAAACATGAGTGGCTTCTTTCATTTGTCTCCTTTCAGGGGGAAGATAATATTTATATATTGGTCGAATATTGAATATTGTCAGGTTTCAAATACACATGCAATCTATTTCCAATTGCGCGGGGAACCTGCAAAGCCATCTGGCCTGTGCGCTACCTACTGATGAAACTACTAGGACATACGTTTCCAGAGGGGTCTACGATACGAAACGAACCGAGTCTTTCTCGGCCAACGTCTGTCACCTCAGCCCATTGTGTAAAAGCAATAGGGATGTTACAACGACAACTAGAACATATGGCAGATAATCTTTTGTTTAAAATTAAATATTTTTCCCCTTACAAAACAATCTGGAAATGGTCAATCGACGTTTTATTAACCATAAAATTAAGTCAATCATGCAAGATTCTAATGTATAGATCTTCGAACTAATTTTTTCCCTAAAAAAAAGTGAATTACACAGAAACCATCATTATGTTATAATCAGCTAATTTATTGCTTACCTGTTCCTTTGCCACAATTTCCATTTGCTGTGGCATCAATGCCAATATTTCCTGTTGCGGTTGTAGAACCATTGCCTATGCCAAAATTTGATGGTTTCTTCCAACCTCTCCAATTATTATACAATGATTCGGGTTCTGAACTCCAACTGCATAGAGAATCTTCTTCGAAACGATCGGAATCATCAAAACTATAACGTTCTAAATCCTCTTGGACCCAATCAACGGCAGCTGCACCACCACCACCACCTGCTCCGCCTGCTGCTGCAGCATTGGCACCTTCAGGTGCTTGTATCGGTATGGGTGGATTTCGACTTCGATTCTGTACATGATCTGAACCACCAGCATTATTGTTATTATTATTGGCAGCCTGATTGTTATTACGATTAACCATGATGATGCTGTAGGTATTTGTATTATAGAATAGTTAAGGGTGGTGATGGTAAAGTTGACGAACAAATATTATATTATATATTTACAAGAAGTTGTTTATGTTTAAAGTATGTTAAAATTCTAATTTCATTAAAACTAGTTTCTTAGCTGCTTTTTGAAATTGTTTAAAGTTTTGTTTTCTTTGCACTCCCGACAACGCGACTGGGTTTGTATTTTTTGCCAATAGTTTATTTCGTGTACGTGTGTGGGTGAATTTAACAAAAGTGTCGATTTGCTGGTTTAATTTTTTTATGGATTATTAATGCAGATGAGTTGGTTTCAAGCCGTCGTAAAATTATAAAGTAGTGACTTTGCTTTTTTTCTTTGCTTTGCCGTTTTTTGACACAATGGAAACAAATAAAATGGGGGAATGAATGTTTTCTTGTATATTTCTTTTTTTCTTTTCTGTTTCTTCTTCTTTTCGTAGTTCTTCTCCACCACACAACACTACCAGCCAAGTCCTTTTACGATTTTCGTCTTTTGTTTCACTTTATTACCCCCCACAGATGTTTTGTTGTTTGATGCTGCTTCTGCCAAACGATGATGCTGCTTCTTCGACTGCCGATGCTTGTTTATTTTTGCCTTTTCCCTATAGAAACTGAATAACGGACGAACATACAACTGCGCGGCGGCAAGGGCTTTTGGCAGGCAGTAATAAAAAGGTCAATTTGTTGTTGTTGTTTGCTGCTGATACTCAAAAGTAAATGTATTCAAATTCTCTTTGTTATTACAAGACGAGTAGGGTTCACATCGGCCAATATGAGGCTTATGACAAATTATGACGTTCTCTTTTGCATTTTCCTTCATATATTTTTTGGAATTATACACGGACAATATATTTTGGATGATTACTACAGAACCACTCCATTAGAGTTCTAAACACATTTAAACAGGGAGTGCGCGCTCACATCAAACCAGTCTGATGGCTGTGTAATGACAACTTACATTTATTTACAAGTACATTCACTTTCACTCATTGTCAACGCTCTCCTCTCTTTCTCACACTGTCACTGTTCTTGGTGTATCTCTCTGTTCCTTTTTATTCTCAATTACATTGAATTTATGTATTTTGTCTTGTACATTTTTTTGTCAACAATATCAAAAAATAGAATGATAATTCCAAATAAATGCACGACAATGTACTTTCAAGAAGACACACTAACAAAATGGAAATACAACACACTCAGCAGAATACACCAAAAGAATCTTGTTTTTGTGTTAAGGTTGGTCGGTGTTTGCGTTTTGTTGTTGCCGCTGCTCTGTTACTGCTACACTGTAGACGCTGGCGTCGATCGTTGGTCTCTGTGGACGCAGTCGATGCTATTTGTTATTGTTAGTGCATTGACTTCTTAAAGGTGGTTTTCAAACAACAAACACACACCATCACTCACACACTGACCATTTGTACACAGTAATGAAGTAATGCAACGCACAATCAACTCGCGACAGAGAATGGCAAAGTGACAAAACTCCAGCTTCACTCTTGTCTATATTGTTTCTTTTGTTTTTTTTTATGTATTTGAGTATTCGTTGTTTTTGGGGGAATCGTACGAACGCGCACACACAATCGCTCTCATACACAAACACAAAACAAAAACAGCTGCTATAACACTTGGCCCCAACACCTGAATTTGCTTATGCCGTTGTTGCCGTAGTTAATTCGCTTTGTTTGATTTTCTTGTAACAAATTCGCCTTAACATGTCGCAAAATTGCTGGTGTTTTCCTTTTTCGATTCTCACCCCCACCCAAACATCATTATTGTTTTCTAAATTCTTTTCACTTTTTATTTCTCACCAAAATATTTTTCACTTCTCTCTTTCTGCTTTCTTCTTATTGTTTTTCAATTGTTTTTGCTGTGGTTGTTTCTCTGCCACTTCTTCTTATTTTTCGTTTACCTTAATATTACATTACCAAATTTTTTTAACTTGAAATTAATATTGTTGAAAATGGAATTGAATTGTTGATGGAAATTGTTTTTACAAATTCTCACTTGCTATTTTCCCAGATATAGTTACACACTCTCACATATTTTGCAATTTTCTTTTCATTTGCTTGGTCGACTTTGAAAAGAAGAAAAAAATATTTTTTTTGTTGGACGACCTTAGAGATGTTACATTTTTTCACTTGATATTTTCGTGTTATATTCACATGTTGTTTGTTGTTATTTTATGGGTTTCCACTAAAAACTATTATCCTTTTGTTGTTTGTATGGATTTCAATTGATAATTGTGAGGACTACAGTAAAAATTTAAAATTTTCCGTCGCGTCGTTGGGAGCTATCCTTATAAAAACTTTGTTCAATTATCAGCGAATAGAGTTGTGTCGTTCGGAAAAGAATTTGTTCAATGGAACAACTCCGTGAAATGAACGATGGGAACGATTTCCAGTTCATTCGTCTATCGAATTACTTTAGTTCACCTAGTTCACTTCGCTCAATGAATGGAATCTATGTTGATTTGAATGCATTAATATGTGTGCTTTCAATAATTCGTTTTGTTTCTAAAATATTAAATTTAAATAAATCTATAATGATATCTTCTTTTATAAATATTTAATCAAATCATGACATGACAATAATAAAAAGTAGGCTATAACAAAATGTTCCAAAATGTGCAAAAATATTTGTTTCATCTTGCTGCTTGTTATGCCAATACCATATAATATATTCAGATGTTTCAATATGTATGTATTGACAATGTTCGGAAGAAAAATATATCTGATTTGTGTAATGAATCAATTTTTTAAATATATTCCCAACTCGATAATATGCGTTTTTAACCTAAACCAAAAACGGCTTTTACATCAGAACTTTTTACTTGGTTAACCTACTTTATAAGGATTTATTAGGCATGCATTCAAAGGAATTGTCAAATTAAACCCACTGGGTTAACGAAATCCAATACTATAACAGGCAAATCTGTTCCCAAACTGTCAAACATTTTTGTATATAATTGTTTTCAACGACGAGGTTGATTTGTGCTCAATGGTAAAGGAGCTGAGTTTACCTCGATTTACCAGACAATATTAAATTCAATCAATTTCTCGATTTGGCCGAAATTTTATGCTAAAACGGTGTATACATTAGAACTTTAACCTACTTTATGAGGATTTATTTGGCATATATGCAAATGAATTGACAATTGAAACTCACTGGGTAACGAAATCCCTTTAAATGTAAACGTACTGTAAATCAAGATAATTACAAATACAAACCTGCTTTTGCACCAAAAAATTAATCACATCTCCTGAAATATTTCTTTAAAATACATTTACATTCAAAAAAGTTGAGCAACAAATATATATATGAAAAATATAATGATTGTTAAAGTGAATTTACATATAACATTTAATCTGGATTAAAGGCTGAAGCAGAGTTTATTTTCTTAATCAGTTGACAAATCAACTTTATATTATTCAAATACTAGTCTAAACAGCTAGGATTTGGTCTCTCGATTTACCACGTACTGTAAACTAAAAAAATTTGATTTTAACTAAATTTTTTTAATGGAATTTTATAATTATGGCTTTTTTATTTCTCAAATCCCTATTATTTGTTTTCTCTTAAGGGAACTCTCCCCATTCTGGATTTTAAATTTTCAAGAATTTCAATGGGCTGGTAAATGAATACCAGTGCTTGTTAAGAATATTAACTTTGCACATATATATATATATATATATATATATTTAAAAGGGAAGAAAAATAATTAACAATTTTTTTGTTATTGTTGTTTTAGTGTAGGTTCGAATCAGATCAAAAAACAATTTTTTTTTTTTTTTGAAACAGAGAGAATGAGAATTGTTGGCCTTAAAAAGACAAAATCATTTCAGCTACTCAGTGCACATATCGGTTAAATCTATTAAATAAAAAGATGAGAAATCCGAGACGAAAATGAAACGAAAAGAAAAATCCTTTAATAATTATTTATTCCAGTACTTTTTTTAGTAAAACTAATAATAGGGAAAATTTTCAAAATCGCTCTCAGAGTTCAAAATTATACGAAATATTCTCGAAAGGAAATCTAGTAAAAATGCCAACACTTCAAAATCAACAAAAAATCAATCAGAAATAGGCATTCCTGTTTACTCAGCCAAATTTCTCGAGTAAAAGGATTAAAAATAGAAAGCCATTTTGTTTTGTGTTCTCATATATTTGGTTGAAGTTTGGTGGGAACGGCTTTCGAGTAAAATGTAAATTAGTAGAATATTTTAGGTTCAGGACGGAAATAATATCAATTCAACTTTATAAGTCAGTAGTCACACGGGCAATTTTTGTGGTAAAGTAAATTGAGTTTATGGGCAAGGAGAGGAATAAAAGGAGGTACAGACATACTTGTACTCCGCAATTCTGTTTTGTTTCGTTGTAAAAAACTGAAGTTATTACAAAATTCATAAATTTGATGCTTTATTGCATCAGCTGCGCTAAATGGACTACCCATGGCACAATGAATATGTAGTCCATTTAGCGCAGCTGAGGTCTTGATTAACTGTCAAAGTGGGTAAATTCTACTTGAATTCGATGTGCAGTGTTGCCAACCGTTTGAAAAATTATATTGAAAATTTTGACAGATAATCGAGACAAAAACAGAGGTTTTTTTTTGATACAGCACCTTATTATTGCATCATGGCACAATGAATAGATAGTCCATTTAGCGCAGCTGATGTCTTGATTAACTGTCAACGTGGGTAAATTCTACTTGAATTCGTTGTGCAGTGTTGCCAACCATTTAAAATATTATATGGAAAAAATTGACAGATACTCGAGACAAAAACAAAGGTTGTTGTTGTCATACATCACCTTATTATTGCATCAAGGGACTACCTATTCATTGTGCCATGTACTGACTATTCAGCTTTCAAAATTTAAATGAAAATGTCTTCCTTCGAAAAGTACGCAAATTATGTGTTCACTGTCAAAAATTTTTAAATAATTTATATTTATAAATATGTTGAAGTTCACTGCCTCTAAAACGTATAAGTATAGGATGTAACAACCATGGTTAAATCTCTTTAGAAAAAATATATATTTTTTTAATTTGTTGAAAACATGCCAATCAACATACATAAAATTGTATGGAATTTCTTTTCATTTTATTTGAAATTAATATATGAATTCGATATTAAAAATTGTTGTCATTATCAATTCCTCAAATGAAACTACCTTGTATAGTTATGCCACGGAAATTTATATATAAATTCCAAAATAAAAAGGGTGGCCATTATCAATTTCTCAAAAGAGACTACCTTCTGTAAGTCTGCTTTTACACAGCCAGATTTTTATTTGGCAAATTTTTTGTTTTCTCTTTTGAAATTTTCGCTTGCTTTTCAATTAGCAAATTTTTCTTTGCCAAATTTGCGAATCAAAATACAAAAGAAAGAAAAAAAGTCAAAAGTATTTGCATTTTAAAGATTTTTTTTTAATATTTTATTTATTTTTTAAATATTTTATTATATAAATTGCAAAAATTAAAAATTAAATTTCACTTGCAGAAATGAAAGCGACAGGTTTGTAAACAAAAGCCGGCTGTGTGTTAGTAAAGCGAATAGGTTCAAAAGGAAATGTCAACAAAATTGTTTTCAACGAACAGAGCTAATCAGAATTTGCGTGTACGGCAAATTCTGAACAGGCAAATTTTTGTTCTTCTTCCTCGCACCCCACTCGCCAACAAACTCAGTATTTGCTAAATAAAAATTTGCCTGTGGAAAAGCAGACTAATTATGTCATGGTCAAATAATTTGAAATATATTCAAATTTAATTGAAATGAAAATGATGTTTTTAAAGCGTCCTTCTGGAAATAATTACTTTGTTATGGATATTCCCTACTGGATTTTGGAAAGAAATCATAATATTTTATTAATTTTTTAGTTATGTATGGAAAAAATGTTAAATAAACACAACCATTTCTTGACAGAAGAAACCACCAACTACATAGTTGCTTTTATGTTATTCAACTCAAGCTGACCTACCTTGTATGCCTTTAACTACACTGTGCAGCTCTAAAATCTTGAACCAATCGAGACCGCCAAAATCTGAAAGCTTGTGATGGTTAAAGAAAACCTCTAGCTATATTTTGATATTAGGAAAAAGAAATCCATTATTTTTTCGGAAGATGGTTGTGAGAAATTAATAATGGCAACACTTTTTAATTTGGAATACATGTATCAATTTCAAATTGTTTGAAAAATAAATTCCATACAATTTTATGCATGCCAAATTGCATATTTTTTCGTGCGTACATTTCGAAGGAGGATATTTTCATTTAAATTTTGAAAGCTGAATGTTGTCAAAAGTAAAATTATGAAAAAAATTGGAATCGTATGTCTGCATGAGACTACCTTTTGTAATCATGCCATGGCTGTACTAATAGATTTCTCGTAAAGTATCAATCAAAAATATCAGATTTATGCTCTTTGGAAGGGTGACATTTCGCAGTAAAAAAAATTATGTTGCAGTTTTCTGATTGGTGCTTTCAGTTGTGAGTTTCAGTGTGTTAAAAATGGATGGAATGGAAAGGAACATTTTTCGACTTTCAATTAATACGTACTGATTATCAGGTGAACTACTCGAAACATTAATTTTCAGTAATAAGATCTACATATTTGGCTTTGAGATAAAATCCAAAAACGACAACACCATACTCAAAATGGCACATCTGTCATTAAAACATACATTTAAAACTTGTAATTAATTTGGCCAACAATATATGACCGGAAGATAGTCAAAGGAAAAACAAACAACTCTTCAAAAAAACCCCGTTTCTATGCAAGACTTGTTCACATTGTTCATGGTAATATTATAAAAGGTAAAAACAAACATGAGCAGCTGATGTCTTGAATAATTGTCAAATTGCGTAATTTGTACTTGAATTCGATGTGCAATGTTGTCAACCGTGTGAAATATTATAAGTCTGCTTTTCCACAGGCGAATTTTTATTTGGCAAATACTGAGTTTGTAGGCGAGAGGGGTGCGAGGAAGAAAAACAAAAATTTGCCTGTTCAGAATTTGCCGTACACGCAAATTCTGCTTTGCTCTGTTCGTTGAAAACAATTTTGTTGACATTTCCTTTTGAACCCATTCGCTTTACTGACACACAGCCGGCTTTTGTTTACAAACCTGTTGCTTTCATTTGTGCAAGTGAAATTTAATTTTTAATTTTTGCAATTTATATAATAAAATATATAAAAAATAAATAAAATATTAAAAAAATCTTTAAAATGCAAACACTTTTGACTTTTAGTTTCTTTCTTTTGTATTTTGATTCGCAAATTTGGCAAAGAAAAATTTGCTAATGGAAAAGCAAGCGAAAATTTCAAAAGAGAAAACAAAAAATTTGCCCAATAAAAATCTGCCTGTAGAAAAGCAGACTAAGGAAAATTTTAACAGATGATCGAGACAAAAAACAAAGGTTTCTGTTTTGATATATCACTTTATTATTGCATCATGATTCCAACGTAATACTCTAATATGACAAATTACGTTTTTTAAAAATAAACATGACCCAACAGGAAAATTGGGTACCCATAAAACTGGAAATTTAGTTCTGCTGGATTAACAAATATTTTTAAATCGCCAACATTTTACCACCTATAGGTTATTTTAAGGTTTACTTGTGATAATTGGTAAATCATATTTTTATAATTAAAAAAAAAATATATATTTTTATATAAAAAGCAACTCATGTGAACAACCTTTATTTTTAACTATTGCGTTTTGGCGCCATCTGAACTACCCATACAACACTACACGTTGTGTAGCAACGCCCTAATAAATTCATGCAGTTTTGACATTTTCATAAAAATTGTTCCAGCAGTTTGACATTTTTGACAGCCGAAAACTGCTATACTTTCTTTTCTAATATCCGGTTCACGCAATTGGATTGTTTTTTATAAAGGTGCGAAAAAAAATTATAAAATTTTCATAGAATTTGTGAATTTTATTAATAAATTTATATACCCAAGTGTAAAGAATAAACAACAAAATGTTAAACAATTGGAAATATTGCGAAAAAAGAAAATATACGCTGGATGTTTGTGAATAGAAAAGGCCACAATTTGATTGGAAGTGAATGATGTATGAAATACTGCCAATTCCAGGATGTAAACATTGTGTTTGTGTGACATTAAATGAAAGATAGCGAATATTGAAAAATGAAATTCACAAATTTGTGTTAAATAAATGAATTATTTTCAATACGATATATTGAATGTGTGAAGAAAATACTAATGTAATGTTTCTTTGTTGTTGTTGACTATTTGCAGTTGCTAAGACACAATGGCTCCCAGAAAGGCTAAAGCTCAAAAAGAAGAAGTCCAAGTTTCTTTGGGCCCCCAAGTGCGTGATGGTGAATTTGTTTTCGGCGTTGCTCACATTTATGCCAGTTTCAACGATACCTTCGTCCATGTCACTGACTTGTCTGGCCGTGAAACCATTGCCCGTGTCACTGGTGGCATGAAGGTAAAGGCTGATCGTGATGAAGCTTCTCCCTACGCTGCTATGTTGGCTGCTCAAGTAAGTAAAGCTTTAAGACTACAAAACGATTAGGACGTCTAATGATTGTGTTTCTACTTCTTTCCCATAGGATGTCGCTGAAAAATGCAAGACTTTGGGCATCACCGCTTTGCACATCAAATTGCGTGCCACCGGTGGCAACAAGACCAAAACTCCCGGACCCGGTGCCCAATCTGCTCTCCGTGCTTTGGCCCGTTCTTCCATGAAGATTGGCCGCATCGAAGATGTTACCCCCATTCCTTCCGATTCTACCCGCAGAAAGGGTGGTCGTCGCGGTCGCCGTTTGTAAACACTTTGCTTTTTGTTGCCTTGTGTGTTATTACTTGGACGAAGTATGCAACAACAACAACAATTTTGTCACTTTCCAAGCTGCAGAATTCAACGTTATTGTATGGATGCTGCAAGGTGTACAAATTCAGACTATTATTTTTTAATAAGTGATCGTAAATAAAAAACAACAAAAACAAAAAAATCTAAATCGCAAGAATTTTCATGATTGCTGATGTTGTTGACATCGAAAGATAAGTTGGAGGTAAACAATGGTCAAGATTAAAGTGATGCTGTGCATATAGTTCCGCAGGGGCTAATGCGGCCGAGGAGAGTACTTTTGGTTCCAAGTTGCAAAAATTATAGTGAATGATCTGTGATATAGTAACCAACCCCTTTGGTAGGACTGCGTTACGGATAGAAATATTTTAATAACAAGCCAAGTTTAGGACCCCGTCGCGGTTAGTTTTGCATGTTACTACTTATAGTAAAATTGTCAACACTATTTAAGATTAGACCATGAACTTATGCCCTTGATTTTTTATTTGTTATGGTAGGAAATTAAATATTTATTAATATATGCTTGTGAACTTATTAGCTTTTGTATATCGATGACGGTTTAGATTTAAAACAACAAAGAAAAAAAGGAACAAATTCACATTACGGACACTTTTCTTCCAATATGGGGCTCCAAAGTTTCAAAAATACCTCCACATTTTGTTAAATATCTTTAAGAATATCACTCCGAAATGTGTGCAAAATTTTCTTTTAATATTTTTCTGAGTAGACGGTCTTCGGCTGGGTATTTAAGGGGACCCCCCCCCATTCTCGGGGTCAAAATTTTTGTTGATATAATTCGATTCTACACTGATTAAAGAAAGTCTCTACAAAATTTCAAGTGAAAATCTCAAAAACTGTTGAAGATATATCCGATTTATTGTGTCAGCATCAAGTGACGGCTGAAGGGCTTCTCAAACTTTAAACGCGTTTTTCTCTAAACATTTTTTTGCGAATGGCGGGCACGATAACTCAAAAACTAATAATCCAATCGGTTCCAAATTTTACAACGTTTCTCTGGGAGTGTATAGCTCTCGTATGAACTAGGATAAAGCCAATCGGTGAAGATCTTCCTTATTTTTTAACTTGGTTTTTGGTAAAAAATCGGCGATTTTTCAAAAATATTTTTTCAAATGTCCGCCATTTTGTTAATTTTAGAGCGAAGTCAATTTTTTCAGACATGTACTCTTTCTAACACCGTTGGAATTTTCGGATTCCGATGTTCCAGTGAGGAGTTATCATGCCCGCCATCAAAAATAAGGACTTTTCTTTAATTACAAAAAACAACAACAAAACAATAACAAAATTTTTTTGTAAATTATTTTTCTTCTCTTTTAAATCTTCAATTATATATGTGCAAAGTTACAAACCTTAACAAGCATTGGTATTGATTTACCAGCCCATTGAAAATCTTGAAAAAATAAAATCGAGAATGGGGGGGGGGGGGTTCCCTTAAAACAGATGGAACGTTGGGCTTATGTTCCATGTTAGCCGGCCTTCGTCCTGTGGTTTAAGGCTTTCTGCTGTTGACAGATGGAAAATTTGCCTACGCGAGCAGAATTAAAAATAGTTAGGCATGATAAAATTAAAAGAATATTTAATAATCTCTATGACTAAATCCCCAACCCAGTCGATTTTTTTTCCAAAACCCTATTTCTCAATATGTATGGACTTCCTCTCATAATAGTGACATTTTTATTTAATCAGGTACAATATACATACCTCTGCTGAACCAGAACAGTCTTACTTGAGTCCCTTAAGGCAATCAAATAAAAATCCTTGAATTTTGGAACCCCATATATCCGGAAGTACGAAGTTCTTTACATACAAAGGGGTTATTATCAGTATCAAAATGACTATCTGCAGTAAAAATTTGTGACCTCATATGTCTGGAAGAACTGATTTCCCCCCGAAAAAATGTATGTTGTAATCAACATCAGATGTGCTACCTATCGTAAAAATTACAAAATGTTCTGAGATATGTCCGTAAAGTGCATTTGTTTCCATTTTTTCTTTATTGTTTTAAATCGAAACCGTCATTGGCCGGACTACATGATATACAAAAGCTAATAAGTTCACAAGCAAATATTAATAGATCTTAAATTTCCTACCATAACAAATAGACAAAATCCAGAGTATAAGTTTAGTTCAAAGTCAGATCTCAGATATTTTTGAAAAACTCACTATAATTAGCAACATGGCAAAATATGTAACAAAACTTGGCTTGTTATCGCAGTCCTGTTATTATATCGCAGATCATTCACTATCATTTTTGCAACCTGACCTGAGAGTTGCAGTAAAGTGCATTTAAGTCGAAAAAAGTATATGGTATTCAGGGCCTCTTTTTTGCTACTCAGTAAAAATTCACAACGATCCGCGGCATGATTGGTCTTATTTCTATGATTTTAATGTTTCTTAAGATAACCTGAATATGATTAATTAAACTATGCAAATGCACATTATTTGGCTTTTACTGGTATTCATGATTTTCCTCACCTCCATACAGTGGTAAACATTTCGCCGAATATGATCACATGTTTAAAAGAAGCCTGTATTACTTTCTAAATATAAAATTGGCAAATTTATCATATGTAACCCTACTTTTTAAGAGCGATTTTTTTTTATAAGCAAGAAACCGAATGTTTAGATGCTTTTTGTTAAGGAGAATACTCGTTTTCGTTATACTTACTTTTTTTCTTGAGAATTTTTCTAACAGTTTATATGGGAAATTACAAAATTCTTTTAAAATTTCATTAAAAAAATTTGAAAAATTTTTTTGCGATCACATTTATGATTTTTGGTACATAGGTTAAGAAAAATATGCTGATTCGAAATCTGTTCGCGTTCACAAATTCGGATGCTGCGCACAAAAGTTATAGCGGTTTTAAATCTTGTATTTCAAATATATGTATATTAAATGGATTCCTTTTTGTTGTAATTCGCGAATTTCTTCACAAATGAATAAACACATTTGTTTTCTTTGCATACTTGTCAAATCACATTGAAATACGGTACAATATTCGCGAAAGAAACAAAAAGAAGCATAAGGATATCTGAAAATAAAATAAATTAATTTTTTAATTAAGACAGAACTTTTTTCGAACTTTCAATTTTTTAGTGCGGTTAAGGGAATATGGTTTTGCCTTAATCTTCTAAAATATATGACGCTTTCTTCTGCAAATTCTTTTGCATGATTGTTAAATATCTGTAGATTCATCTGATAAGACTTTCGACGTTAAAAATGATTAAACATATTGCACTTACAATACATAAAAATGATCAATATTGAAAAGCATGCAATTCGCGTTTTCGTGGAAATCAGTTGTTGCGCATGCGGTTTTCGTGTAAATCGAATCAATCTCTTCCAATAATTATGAATTTTTCGATGTTTCATTTAGCGGCAAAAGTGTGCCGCTCGATGCACTTTTCTATGCAAAAACTCTAAAAATGGCTAAAAATGACGCAACGTGCATACGATTTTTATGCGCATCCGATTTCAGTGATCTCCTCTGAAAATACACACAATGGCACCTATTTTAAAAGGATCGGTGAAGAACCGCGGATGTGCCTCCACAATCGATTTTGGATAAAATACGCATATTATTCGCATATCGATATATTTTTGACCTATTTTCACACAGATTCGCGAATATGATAACACAAGCATGAATGTATTTAAAATAAAATCGAAGAAAAACGCGATTATATACGCGAATTTGTCAAAATATGTTTTTGCAGTTATTCCAACATTCAAAGTACCTATATCCGCCTTTTTATTGGCCGGAATTGAACATTGAACATTAAATGGAATTTCTTAATTTTAGACTCAAAATCAGAGCTCCGATTTGCTCGATACGGGTATGTTCTGCAACTCACGGCGTGTTCTTTTCACTTCACTTCAGAAGCTACCTCCTGTTCTGCTTCTCACGTGAATTGAAATTTTGAACTTCGACAAAAATAAACGTCGACATGGTTCTTTGCAGAAGTAGTGTTGCCATACAATATAAACTGTATTCGTTTTTAACATTGTTTCTGTAATTTTATAGTAATTTCGTTAATTCTAACAATAATTTTATTATTTTTTTTAAATATTTTATTATTCGCAACATAAAATATACGGGTATGTTCTGAAACTCACGGCGTGTTCTTTTCACTTCACACATACACTTCACCTCAGAAGCTACCTCCTGTTCTGCTTCTCACGTGAATCGAAATTTTGAACTGCGACAAAAATAAACGTCGACATGGTATTTTGCAGAAGTAGTGTTGCCATACAATATAAACTGTATTCGGTTTTAACATTGTTTCTGTAATTCTTTAGTAATTTCGTTAATTCTAACGATAACTTTATTATTATTTTTTAATATTTTATTATTCGCAACATAAAATATATGTATGAAAAACTCTGTAATATCATTAATTTGTTGATTGATTTAAGGGGAACATTTGGTAACCCTATCTTCTTCGGCCTTACTTCAAATCAGCTGTTTGTGTCAAGCAAGAAATTCAGTTGAAGAAAATTCAAGACAAACCTTAGTATCTATTTAAATTTTGTTTTTAATGGTGCTTCATGTCCTTTTTGTGATTTTAAACAAATTATACGCAATAATAACATATCAATCTATCATCATGTGCGTCTTTTATTTCAAAAAAGATTTTCTTTCATATAGAAAAACATGAATACACCCGACTCTCACTATGAAAATGTAAGTGTAAAGAATACACCTCAAATGGGTGTAAAGTGTGTTACAGAACACCTCGGCATGTGTTCGATACACTTCTGCCGTTGAAGTGAATGCCAGAACATGCCCGATATGTATGAAAAACTCTGTAATATCATTAATTTGTTGATTGATTTAAGGGGAACATTTGGTAACCCTATATTCTTCGGCCTTACTTCGAATCAGCTGTTTGTGTCAAGCAAGAAATTCCGTTGCAAAAAATCAAGACAAACCTTAGTATCTATTTAAAATTTGTTTTTAATGGCGTTTCATGTTTATTTTGTGATTTTAAACAATTTATACGCAATAACAACATATCATCATGTTCCTTTTTTATTTCAAAAAAGATTTTATTTTATATGGAAAAACATACGGGTATGTTCTGGAACTCACGGCGTGTTCTTTTCACTTCACACATACACTTCACCTCAGAAGCTACCTCCTGTTCCGCTTCTCACGTGAATTGAAATTTTGAACTGCGACAAAAATAAACGTCGACATGGTACTTTGCAGAAGTAGAGTTGCCGTACAATATAAACTGTATTCGGTTTTAGCATTGTTTCTGTAATTTTTTAGTAATTTCGTTAATTCTAACGATAATTTTATTATTATTTTTTAATATTTTATTATTCTCAACATAAAATATATGTATGAAAAACTCTGTAATATCATTAATTTGTTGACTGATTTAAGGGGAACATTTGGTAACCCTATCTTCTTCGGCCTTCAAATCAGCTGTTTGTGTCAAGCAAGAAATTCAGTTGAAGAAAATTCAAGACAAACCTTAGTATCCATTTAAAATTAGTTTTTAGTGGTGCTTCATGTCCTTTTTGTGATTTTAAACAAATTATACGCAATAATAACATATCAATCTATCATCATGTGCGTTTTTTATTTCAAAAAAGATTTTCTTTCATGTAGAAAAACATGAATACACCCGACTCTCACTATGAAAATGTAAGTGTAAAGAATACACCTCAAATGGGTGTAAAGTGTGTTACAGAACACCTCGGCGTGTGTTCGATACACTTCTGCCGTTGAAGTGAATGCCAGAACATGCCTGATAAATACACCCGACTCTCACTATGAAAATGTAAGTGTAAAGAATACACCTCAAATGGGTGTAAAGTGTGTTACAGAACACCTCGGCGTGTGTTCGACACACTTCTGCCGTTGAAGTGAATGCCAGAACATGCCCGATATATTTTGAGTCAAAATATATGTTTTTTACAAAAATTTACGCACCAAATTTTCGTCTTTGGAACCAAATTGCAATGAAGCTACGGTGAGCACATTCATGAGATATACACTAAACAAAGCAAAATCACGGGTTCTACAATCCTATAATCAGTTTAGTCCATTATCTGGATGCGCATCCTAATTATAAGAAAAATTCAAAAAACACCGAAAATCCGGCTTCAAAATGTCAGCATTTATTTTGGGTGGATCCATTGATTATATTGAAAAATCATACATTAGAACCATATTGTCCATGGGCTATTCTGCAACTTAGTCACTGATCACATGTGCGTGCGTCGTGTAGTTTAGCCACAAATCAGGAAGGAACACAAAAAACTCGTTGGCTTCAACACATTTTCGCCCATATTTTTACATTACCACCATCACAGCTTCCACGCAACTTATTATTTATTACCAATATTCTTAGATTTTTACAAGAACACTTCATTTTATAGAAATGAATTTAAATTATATGCAATATGTTCATATTTCGCGTGTTATAACCTTGCAAACCTCAGCTTCAAGGAATTTAAAAGATTTTTGTAATTTCCCATATCCTTTATCACACTGTGGTTCACGGTATTATATCTTTGTGCATATGCTTATAACATACAAAGAAAAAGTTTAATGGAAATTGGTTCAGAATTAGATATAGCTCCCATAATTATTTTCGTCTGTTTTAAGTGAACCAATGACCCTAAGTTCGTTAGGTTTAAATGAAATTTAGAATTACATGTGTTAAATTTTGTTAAAATCTGTTCAGTTCAGTCTAGAATGCTGTGTGTTAGGTTTAGTTGAAAAATTGTTCTTTATTAAATGGCCTCTTATATTCAGTTGACACAATCTGCCAGCTGGAATTTCAATTCCTTCCAAATTAAATGCGTATTATTTTTCCGATCACATGAAGTACATGTATTTTAATCAGCGTAAAATTCTATGTCGATTTAGACATGACCGTCTGTGTATTGAATTAACGTTACACTTTAAACGAATTGAGACAAAGTAATTGTTACCCAACTAGAACTCAAAATATAAAATAACAGATAATTCGGTTAGAAAAGATGTCTAAAAATCCTGAAAATACCTTTTCTAAATATTTCACTGAAATTTCATAAAATTTATTAATATGTTTTAATTTATAAAAATTAATATTGATCAAGGTTAATAAAATATAGATGACAGATTTTAGAAATAGATGACAGATAGAGGACATACATTTTATAGATGACAGCCAGTTAAAATAGTTGATTGGATTCTAAAAAAGACGTATGTTCACCTTAAAGGCTTAGAATCACTTTCTGAATCGATTTCATTTCATTTCCGTTTGTCCTTCCGTCTGTCTGTCCATATTTAATTGTAAACAAAGTACATGTCGCATTTATATACCAATTGTATGAAATTTGATATAGATCACTTATTTGGCCCAAGGACGAACCCTAATTGGGAAAAATCGATTCGGATTTAGATATACGGGTATGTTCTGGAACTCACGGTGAGTTCTTTTCACTTTACACATACACTTCACCTCAGAAGCTACCTCCTGTTCTGCTTCTCACGTGAATTGAAATTTTGAAGTGCGACAAAAATAAACGTCGACATGGAACTTTGCAGAAATAGTGTTGCCATACAATATAAACTGTATTCGTTTTTAACATTGTTTCTGTAATTTTTTAGTAATTTCGTTAATTATAACGACAATTTTATTATTATTTTTTAATATTTTATTATTCGCAACATAAAATATATGTATGAAACCTCTGTAATATCATTAATTTGTTGACTGGTTTAAGGGGAACATTTGGTAACCCTATCTTCTTCGGCCTTCAAATCAGCTGTTTGTGTCAAGCAAGAAATTCAGTTGAAGAAAATTCAAGACAAACCTTAGTATCCATTTAAAATTAGTTTTTAGTGGTGCTTCATGTCCTTTTTGTGATTTTAAACAAATTATACGCAATAATAACATATCAATCTATCATCATGTGCGTTTTTTATTTCAAAAAAGATTTTCTTTCATGTAGAAAAACATGAATACACCCGACTCTCACTATGAAAATGTAAGTGTAAAGAATACACCTCAAATGGGTGTAAAGTGTGTTACAGAACACCTCGGCGTGTGTTCGATACACTTCTGCCGTTGAAGTGAATGCCAGAACATGCCCGATAGCTCCCATATATATTTTCGTCCGATTATATGTAAATGGTGCACCAAAATACGGGTTGTTCTTTCGAGGTAAAATTTGACATAACGTATGGAATTGAGTCTGTGATAGAATGGACTAAATTTCATTGAAATCGGTTATGATTTAGAAAAATCTCCCATTTATATTTTCGTCCGATTTTAAGTTAATTGTGCACCAAACTCCCAATATGTGTCCGATTGAGACTGAATTTTGCACAATAGACTAAAATAAGTCCAGTTTAATGTCTGTGATTTTTTTTTAATTGAAATCGGTTCAGATTTAGATGTAGCTCCCATATATAGTTAATAATTCTAATCTTCCCCACAAATAGTCAACAATCAATCTGAAAAATAAATCCGTTTTATTCAAACTTTGTTCAACCTAACATTTTACAAAAGCTATATCATATTCGAAGGTCGGAATTATTGGTCCACACATTTTGGTATCTCTCCGCCCCCCTGCGTACGTCCATGCTAATTATAGTGCCGTTTGGTATTAAATTTATTTCTTTTTGAACATCGTTAGAATGCAACGTTACATGCACATGATATTAGGTACGACCCTTAAAACAAATCTACTGACATTATTTTGGTAGCATACTTTTAGGCGAGTATATTTAAACGGACAACTTTAATTAAAAAAGAAATCTGTTAACCATACCTTTAGGCATTGTCTATTAAGGAAATGTCGGAAATGAAAGTGAACGACTACAATATACCACATTGTTTATATGGGAAACATCATAATTTGCAATGTGAGGGTTCCAATGACTTTAGTTAAAAAGATCATTGGAAACGTTAAAAATCCATTTTTATATCCCCAACACACCAATATTATATATCATCATAAACACCAATATTGACCACAATTAGCCTAAATAACTCAGTACCGGCGGATGTCATTGATCTGCCCACGCCCCGTCGTCATCCAGCGATGGTGAGCAACAATCTCCTACATATATGGGTGTGTTGGCATCTGTAGTCGAAAGTACAGCCACAATCACTCAGCCATCGGGCAACACCAATTCAAAGTTGATGTAACACAGGTAAAGAGCAATCTCGACCTAGCCTTCAGAGGCAAGAGGGGACTTAAGTTTGAGTCTGAACATGATAATCAGACAAATATAACCGTCTTGGAAGCCGAAAGAGAGAAGAGAGAAGAGTTATCGCCTACAAGATGATAGTTGTCTACAAAAGCGGAGGTGAGTAACGAACAAAGTGCAAGATCAGAGGCTCAAAAGGACAAACCACTTCTGCGGAAGCGGCGAAGAGGATAAGGTCTCCGGATGAGCAGGCGACTGTCAAATCCGCCAAAAAGAAAAAGAGCTTCCTGTCGACCGATAGTAGGAGAAAACTGAGTCAAACCAACATCAGAGGAGACTGTCACTGACCAAGGCCGACGGAGCTGGTTCTGATATCAGAAAGATGAGTGCTGAGTCGGAATCTTCTGCAAAGACCGGGAATCTCAAAATGACCAACCGATATTTGTGAAAGAGGAAGATTACAGCAACAGATGGTAAGGAACCGCCGTCATATGAGAAGGCTGCCAGGAAACACTATCGAGACGAGCTCTGCTATGAAGTGATCGATGGAAATAGCGCGTCCGGTAATCTAAATAAGGAAACCCATAAGGAGGTGTTGAATGTGGTCAACAACAAGATCATGGAACACCTACGACAAGGAGGAGACTCCATTGACCTGGATAGCTGCGCCTGCAAAGGGGACTATATAATGCTGGAATATGAATCACCAAAAAGCATAGAAGCCCTAAGGAAGTTAGTACAAGCGTTGGTCCCATAGATGGAACAATCCAACTCAAGCTGGTGAGGAAAAAAGACAATCCACAACTACAATAGGCTACAGTCTTTGTCAGCGGTTGGGGCAGCGATTTCGACACGGAAGGCATGCTCAAGGTCTTCAGCCTACAAAACAAGACACTGCATGTAAAGAAATGGGAAGTCTTCCAAATTTCAAAATTCCAAAATCCACATTTGGTACCATTTAACACATACTGCAACTTTCTACGAATTTTTCAAAGCTAACTATGTAATACAACCAATGAAAATGTTGTTTCCCAATTTAGGCATTCTAATTTTAACGCTTCACCCACAATTTAAATAGTACAAAATTTAGTACACATTTCCAAAACATCCTACATAGCCAATCCCATTCCACAACAATGATCCAAGCTAACAATTTCAGGATCTCAGCAAAATGTACCAAAGTTAGTACCTTTTATTACCCAAATGTATGAAGTTCCAAAACTTCATCCATACAGCAATCCTATATACCAAAAACCTTACACCTTAACGGTGACCCTAACTTCAAAATCCAGCTCTATCGGTAAACTAAGTACTTTTCGTACACATAAGTACATATTTCCAAAATTTTGCATACATGTTTTTAATATCAAAGCAAATATAGACATCCAAAATGGGGTCCCTGGGTCCTAATTTTGATATACCCCCATATAACCGTATCTTCAGTGCGCTGGTATATTATATATCCAATTGTCCAACATGCTATAGCAGAAATGTAAACACTTCTGGATTTTAATAGTAATAGACATTAATAGGACATAATGTTCCTACACTGGAAATCAGCGTTAATGGTCTAAATGGAAAAGCTTAGATCTGGATTTTAGATGTTTTCCAAATGTAAAGATTGATTTCCTCGAAGAAACCGGGATGGGTTTGGTCCAGCGAATCTATGATTTTAAATATGCTGATATATTTTCATTTAAATTAAAACCATCAAAAGTGAAGTACCAAGCATTAAAAACGAAGTAAAAAGGACATTGTCATTATTTTGAAGAAATATGTTCAAAGCCAGAACATTATTCATCACGGACTATTTTATAAAATCTAAAAGTTTGAATTCACGCATGTCGCAAAGCACGCTAACTGTGGGAAGGGATGAGCCTACATCGGTCTTAAATAACTTATATTACAATTTAAACCGTCAGTCTGAATTTCTATTCAACCTCATTGAGGAATACATAGTTTTTGTCTGAGTAAAGAGAGCGCCAATGTCAGAATAGGAAGATAATGTCGTTGTAAGCGCCATCAGCACTCAATCAGTTGTGCACGTTTTAGGGGCCTATTCACTTAAATCTCCCTTATTGCCGAAACATATAAATGCAATCCAGACTGAATGTGGTGGAAATAAATCTGCTGTGGAACTACTCCACAACCACTCTCTCACATAAGTTTGAAACATCATACCCACACATATGAACAGCTTTGCAATTGTAAACTATAAATTATCTGAACGGTGAAACTGAAACTTTCCAGGAAAGAACACAATCATGTGATTGCTATCGTACTTAGCTACATATATTTATAGAACCTTCTATTTGTGGAGCCCTGTGCGTACACAAATCCAAGCCATAGAAAACGCTTTTTTTTTAACTTATTGCAAACAAATTTTATTATTTAAGGTAAATGCTTATATTTAAAATTTATTACATAGTAATCTTAATTTATTGAACATATATCTTAAATACTACTTTAGAACTAATAATTTTTTTAATGTTAAAATAATTTTAAATAATTACGCTGTAATATAAAACTTCGTAATAAAATGATGATATAGCAATTACATAAATTTATGAATTGATTTTTTTAAATTTAGTTCCCATTTAGTATCGGAACGAGCAACATATAATTTGCAGATAATATTACGATGAATCATTTTTTATAAAAATGCATTCAATATTTTGTAAAAAAAAATTTTTTGTACATATATCTTAAATACTATTTTAGAACTAATAAAACTATTAATGTTTAAATATAATTTTAAATAATTACGATGCAATACAAAACTTCGTAATAAAATGTTGCATATAGTAGGTACACAAATTTATATATATTTTTTTAAATTATGTTCCCATTTAGCGTCGGAACGAGCAACATATAATTTCCAGATAATATTGCCATGAATCATTTGTAATAAAAATCTATTCAATATTTTGTAACATAAATACATTTAGCAAAGTGTTCATTAAATGTGAACATATATCAATATTATTATTAAAATATTATGTTCAGTGTACTGTTTAGTGAACTGTACGTAAGAGCTTAAATTCTGGAGTCAGATAGTGTAACAAAAATATTTGTTTTGTAAAAGTTTCTATTTAAATTTAGATCACAAATATTTTATTTATAACCCACACGTTGTGGGTGCAAATGAATGTGCTTTCGATAAGCGGGTCAGTTAGGGAAAGCATAAGAATGCATTTTTTGTCCGTGTGTATTTTTGGGTGATCATAAATAAAGACCATAAATGTGTCCAAACCCAAATCTTTTTATACGTTCAATGTAGACATTCGAAATGCATTGTAGTTTTATGTATTAATATGTAGGATTGGAGTTAAGGAAATATTAGAAATAAAATGAGTTCGCCTCGAACCACGAAACCGTCTACACCGTGCGTTTCTTTTTTGTCTAATTTCTCCCGTCACATCTCGTGATGAGTTTAGGAGTCGGCTCATCATTTGGTGACCTCGACGTGATAGGCGCGTAGTAGAGAACAAACTACGTTGGTTATCGCGTAGTTCTATAGTGACGTGATCGGTCCGTAATATTAGAGTATAGTGATCGTTTCGTTTAGAACAGTGAAGTAATAGGCCGTAAAAAAATAAAATCGGTTTTTCACGTAATGTTAATGATGTGATAGGCGTCAGACGTTTAGTTTATCACGAAACGTAAAGAAGGAACTGCCTTAGGGTTATTGTTAAGTGTTTAGTGTAGTTCTACTAACGCGTTACATGTGCCGGTGAAGGCAAGCCGTCCTAAGTCTACACGTATTGTTTTGGAATAGGCGCACTGCTCAAGCAAGGGCAGTGTTAGTCGTTTTCCTTTATGGTTTGCCCGGCAAATTAGTTAAAGTCGAGTAGGACAGTCAAAGGAAGGACAGTTTCTATTTCCATATCTTAGACTTTTATTATCAGGAAAAGAAAGATATAGTTTCGTTAAAATGAAACAAAGAAAGGAATTCTTAGATAATAAGGAGAAACTCCATCGTATGGGAAAGGTTCCATACAAACATATATTATTTGTTTTAGGAGTACGGTATGCTTTTAACGAGTTTGAATCTGGTATGTGGATGAGGGGTATTTTCGTACCCTTAGAAGCTCCAAGGTTTGCAGCAGTACCTAATTTGAACAGCGTAAGTTCATGAGGATAGTATGAAGATAGCGATATATTTTTCGTATCGCCACAAATAGGAGATAAGCTAGTTAGTCGACAAAGTTTTGCCTTAGACGAGTTAGCAGAAGAGGTCGAGAGTGCTTTTCTGAGCAACTCAAGAATTAGCATTAATAAATATGTAAACGCAGAATGTAGATATTTAGAATGTGGATTGAAATTACCTGTAGATAGTGGTCTCGCTAAAAGATTTCTCTTTCTTGAGATTTGCTATGAAATATTAGAAAAAGATATCAATTTTAGAAAAGGATACGAACTGACTACATATAGGGTCGTGAATGAAGAATCTCATTTAGATAAATTTAAAGACGGCGAGACGGAGACTACAAAAATTAGAAACGGTCACGTTGATGTTCCACGAGTCGGTGTGGATGCTGAAAACAAATACCACAAATAACGTGTATATTGAAAAAAAAAAATCGAAAACGCGAAAATGCAAACAATATAGATTGCAGTTGAAGAGGTGCTGTCATCACGAAATATGAATAAAGCATCTGGAGAAAAGATGAAACAGATGAAAGAGCCGTTGGAATCCCCAGTCACACTCCACAATGAGAAGGGTAAAAAGAGAGACTGGAGACAGTCTATAACGCGGGTGGCTACTGAGAATCTGAAAGCCCAGAGGGATACTGCTGATAACACTGAACCGTGGGCAGTTGTCACGGGTCCGAAGATTGGCGCAAACGATGATAGAGAAGAAGGTGCCAAATGGAATAGGCTGAAACACAAGGGTCCTGTATTAACTCCTTCTTATAAGCTTTTGCCGCGAAATGTTTACTTCTTCAAGCCATTAGAGCAAAACAAAAACCGGAGAAAGCCGCTAAAGCACATGAATAACACAAAGAAAATCATCACCTGTAATTTCTTCAGAAGCATGACCACGGAAGAGAAGAATATCAAGAGAGGAAAGAAGAAAATGGATTTTTCCCGTTTTTCATCGGTGGAAGATGAAATCATGCTGCAACTGGCTGCTAGATGTTGTGGGTGCCGTAACCTAGCTACAAATATCATAATTTAGCAATTTTTATTATTTTATTATTTTTCGAAATTTAGAACTTAATTTTGACAATTTTTATATATTTGAAAATTTTAAAAATTAAGATATATTTTCAACAGATTGTTAATATTAAGAAAATTGTGTTTATTTTATACATATTAACTACACATTTTTATTAAAAGATTGGAATCTGTTAAGGCCCGCAGTCTGTACTGTTTAGTGAACTGTACGTAAGAGCTTAAATTCTGGATAGTGTAACAAAAATATTTGTATTGTAAAAGTTTCTATTTAAATTTCTTGGGTGATCATAAATAAAGACCGTTAATGTGTCCAAACCCAAATCTTTTTACACGTTCAATGTAGGCATTCGAAATGCATTGTAGTTTTATGTATTAAAATGTGGGTTTGGAGTTAAGAAAATATTAGAAATAAAATGAGTTCACCTCGAAAAACGGAACCGTCAACACCGTGGTTAAGAAACAAATATTAATAAAATCAGTTCCCGTTTAACATTGAAAAGAAAAACACATCGTCTTCTTATTTCGCCTCGGTCTCGTACATTTTGGTGATCCCTAGTTTTTGAGTACGTAACCGCGAAAAAAAGACAAATTGAAAAAATATATTAAAAAAGTGAAGTGAAGTGCATTTATATATATATTTTGAGAAAGCAAAGTTATATTTAAAATTTTTATTTTTATATATGTTTATTATATTTTCATATACAAAATGAATGCCTTAGAATTCATTTCAAGGCAAAAAGCTTTGGGAGATGCCATTATAAAGCTCTATAACCAATTACATCACGTATTAAGTACGACTGTAATGGGGGAGACTTTAATGGACAAGGTGAATGGGATATATAAAGAATTCACCGAGTTAACCCATGAATTTTAAAAGAATGATAGGGAACTCCAATCGTCATCGCACACACTAAGTAAGAATGCTTACTATACAGGTCCTTTCAGGAACCAGGTGAAAGATTTATATATATTTAGAGAAAGCAAAGTTATATTTTAATAAAGAAAGAAATATAGCTTAACAAAATAGTAAATATAAAAAAACCGCGGCGCGTAACAATATATATATATATATATATATAGTTGTTTTGTAAAAAAATATATATATATATATATATATATATATATTCAAAGAAAAGAATAGAAATAATAAAAAAAAATTATTATGGAAAAAAGTTGGTAAGTCCAATCTTTAGCTCTTTTAAAATATTCTTTTGGTCTTTTAAATTTTAATTTATATATATATATTTATTATATTTTCATATACAAAATGAATGCCTTAGAACTCATTTCAAGGCAAAAAGCTTTGGGAGATACCATTATAAAGCTCTACAACCAATTACATCACGTATTAAGTACGACTGTAATGGGGGAGACTTTAATGGACAAGGTGAATGGGATATATAAAGAATTCACCGAGTTAACTCATGAATTTGAAAATAATGATAGGGAACTCCAATCGCCATCGCACACACTAAGTAAGAATGCTTATTATACAGGTCCTTTCAGGAACCAGGTGAAAGATGCGATTGAAAAATTTTCTGTGCGATATGCAGATTTTACAGCAAAGACAGGAGAGTCAAAAAGAGCTTCCACTCTGACTTCAATATATTTCAGATCTATATTAGATGCTCCCTACGTATTACCAGAAACATCCTAAAGGAGCAAAATAGCGCTGTGTTTAAGGATATTGAAAAGCTAAGCGATGCATTCTTGTCTGTAGAGAAAAAAGTCATCGTGCTAGATAACAGAAGCCGAATACTAGCACGGATAGCCGAACTTCTAACTGCTGTCCAAGAAGTGGATAACATTCAAAAGAATCTGATCGGCGTAATGGTCAACATAAGGGGGAGTTTCCTACATGAGGTTCTTCCCGTGAAAGAAATCAAAAAGCAGATTAAAATCATCAATACATCAGCTGGAAAGAAACTCAATAAATAAAATGAATTCCCTTCAACCCACGGAACGAACAATATCAACCCCGTCCGTGTTTCTTCTTTTAGTTTCTTCCGACACATTTGTGATGAGATTAGGAGTCATCTCATCATTTGGTGACCCCGACGTGATAGGCTCGTAGTATAGAACAAACTACGTTGGTTATCGCGTAGTTCTATAGTGACGTGCTCGGTCTGCAGTATAGAGTAGAGTATAGTGATCGGTACGTTTACAATAGTGAAGAGCTAGTAAAGTGTTAGATATGCAGGTGAAGGCAAACCGTGCTAAGTTTACACGTATTGTTTTGGAATAGGCGCACTGCTGAAGCAAATGCAGTGTTAGTCGTGTTCCTTTATTGTCGTGGTGAATACGTAGTGAAAGGTACTACCAAGTTTTACCAGCAAAGTGGAGTAGGGCAGTCGAAGGAAGGACTGTTTCTATTTCCATAGGTTAGATTTTTATTATCAGGAAAAGTCAGATATAGTTTCGTTAAAATGAATTTTGAACAATTCATTCTACATCAAAGGATGTTGGGCGAATACATCGTGTGTATTCATTTAAAACTGAGCAAAAGTTAATCAAAAACGTGTGGAAGGAGAAATTAGAGATTATTGTGTAAGATTTCCAAATTCCTTCATAGGAGCAAGGAGGGAATTCGTAGATAATGAGGGGAAGCTTTATCGTATGGGAAAAGTTTCATACGAACGAAACGAGTTAGAACGAACGAAATGGAAGAATTTCGTATTTTTGGGTGATCATAAATAAAGACCGCAAATGCGTCCAAACCCAAATATATTTACACGTTCAATGTATGTATTTGAAATGTGTTGTAGTTCTATGTATTAATAGGTTTAGAAATAGGTTATAGGTTTAGAGTTAAGAAGATATTTCTGTGGGTTGAAGGGAACTGATGGAGAAGAAGGTGCCAAATGGAATAGGCTGAAACACAAGGGTCCTGTATTAACTCCTTCTTATAAGCTTTTGCCGCGAAATGTTTACTTCTTCAAGCCATTAGAGCAAAACAAAAACCGGAGAAAGCCGCTAAAGCACATGAATAACACAAAGAAAATCATCACCTGTAATTTCTTCAGAAGCATGACCACGGAAGAGAAGAATATCAAGAGAGGAAAGAAGAAAATGGATTTTTCCCGTTTTTCATCGGTGGAAGATGAAATCATGCTGCAACTGGCTGCTAGATGTTGTGGGTGCCGTAACCTAGCTACAAATATCATAATTTAGCAATTTTTATTATTTTTCGAAATTTAGAACTTAATTTTGACAATTTTTATATATTTGAAAATTTTAAAAATTAAGATATATTTTCAACAGATTGTTAATATTAAGAAAATTGTGTTTATTTTATACATATTAACTACACATTTTTATTAAAAGATTGGAATCTGTTAAGGCCCGCAGTCTGCACTGTTTAGTGAACTGTACGTAAGAGCTTAAATTCTGGATAGTGTAACAAAAATATTTGTATTGTAAAAGTTTCTATTTAAATTTCTTGGGTGATCATAAATAAAGGCCGTTAATGTGTCCAAACCCAAATCTTTTTACACGTTCAATGTAGGCATTCGAAATGCATTGTAGTTTTATGTATTAAAATGTGGGTTTGGAGTTAAGAAAATATTAGAAATAAAATGAGTTCACCTCGAAAAACGGAACCGTCAACACCGTGGTTAAGAAACAAATATTAATAAAATCAGTTCCCGTTTAACATTGAAAAGAAAAACACATCGTCTTCTTATTTCGCCTCGGTCTCGTACATTTTGGTGACCCCTAGTTTTTGAGTACGTAACCGCGAAAAAAAGACAAATTGAAAAAATATATTAAAAAAGTGAAGTGAAGTGCATTTATATATATATTTTGAGAAAGCAAAGTTATATTTAAAATTTTTATTTTTATATATGTTTATTATATTTTCATATACAAAATGAATGCCTTAGAATTCATTTCAAGGCAAACAGCTTTGGGAGATGCCATTATAAAGCTCTATAACCAATTACATCACGTCTTAAGTACGACTGTAATGGGGGAGACTTTAATGGACAAGGTGAATGGGATATATAAAGAATTCACCGAGTTAACCCATGAATTTTAAAAGAATGATAGGGAACTCCAATCGTCATCGCACACACTAAGTAAGAATGCTTACTATACAGGTCCTTTCAGGAACCAGGTGAAAGATTTATATATATTTAGAGAAAGCAAAGTTATATTTTAATAAAGAAAGAAATATAGCTTAACAAAATAGTAAATATAAAAAACCGCGGCGCGTAACAATATATATATATATATATATATAGTTGTTTTGTAAAAAAATATATATATATATATATATATATATATATTCAAAGAAAAAATAGAAATAATAAAAAAAAATTATTATGGAAAAAAGTTGGTAAGTCCAATCTTTAGTTCTTTTAAAATATTCTTTTGGTCTTTTAAATTTTAATTTTTATATATATATATATATATATATATATATTATATTTTCATATACAAAATGAATGCCTTAGAACTCATTTCAAGGCAAAAAGCTTTGGGAGATACCATTATAAAGCTCTACAACCAATTACATCACGTATTAAGTACGACTGTAATGGGGGAGACTTTAATGGACAAGGTGAATGGGATATATAAAGAATTCACCGAGTTAACTCATGAATTTGAAAATAATGATAGGGAACTCCAATCGCCATCGCACACACTAAGTAAGAATGCTTATTATACAGGTCCTTTCATGAACCAGGTGAAAGATGCGATTGAAAAATTTTCTGTGCGATATGCAGATTTTGCAGCAAAGACAGGAGAGTCAAAAAGAGCTTCCACTCTGACTTCAATATATTTCAGATCTATATTAGATGCTCCCTACGTATTACCAGAAACATCCTAAAGGAGCAAAATAGCGCTGTGTTTAAGGATATTGAAAAGCTAAGCGATGCATTCTTGTCTGTAGAGAAAAAAGTCATCGTGCTAGATAACAGAAGCCGAATACTAGCACGGATAGCCGAACTTCTAACTGCTGTCCAAGAAGTGGATAACATTCAATGAATCTGATCGGCGTAATGGTCAACATAAGGGGGAGTTTCCTACATGAGGTTCTTCCCGTGAAAGAAATCAAAAAGCAGATTAAAATCATCAATACATCAGCTGGAAAGAAACTCAATAAATAAAATAAAATGAATTCCCTTCAACCCACGGAACGAACAATATCAACCCCGTCCGTGTTTCTTCTTTTAGTTTCTTCCGACACATTTGTGATGAGATTAGGAGTCATCTCATCATTTGGTGACCCCGACGTGATAGGCTCGTAGTATAGAACAAACTACGTTGGTTATCGCGTAGTTCTATAGTGACGTGCTCGGTCTGCAGTATAGAGTAGAGTATAGTGATCGGTACGTTTACAATAGTGAAGAGCTAGTAAAGTGTTAGATATGCAGGTGAAGGCAAACCGTGCTAAGTTTACACGTATTGTTTTGGAATAGGCGCACTGCTGAAGCAAATGCAGTGTTAGTCGTGTTCCTTTATTGTCGTGGTGAATACGTAGTGAAAGGTACTACCAAGTTTTACCAGCAAAGTGGAGTAGGGCAGTCGAAGGAAGGACTGTTTCTATTTCCATAGCTTAGATTTTTATTATCAGGAAAAGTCAGATATAGTTTCGTTAAAATGAATTTTGAACAATTCATTCTACATCAAAGGATGTTGGGCGAATACATCGTGTGTATTCATTTAAAACTGAGCAAAAGTTG
Source organism: Musca vetustissima (assembly GCF_032173495.1). Taxonomy (NCBI): domain Eukaryota; kingdom Metazoa; phylum Arthropoda; class Insecta; order Diptera; family Muscidae; genus Musca; species Musca vetustissima. The sequence continues at coordinate 276,408 of NW_026880842.1, forward strand.
ATCAAAAACGTGTGGAAGGAGAAATTAGAGATTATTGTGTAAGATTTCCAAATTCCTTCATAGGAGCAAGGAGGGAATTCGTAGATAATGAGGGGAAGCTTTATCGTATGGGAAAAGTTTCATACGAACGAAACGAGTTAGAACGAACGAAATGGAAGAAGTAGCTACTTATATATAAGTAGCTACTTATATTGTATTTTTGGGTGATCATAAATAAAGACCATAAATGCGTCCAAACCCAAATATATTTACACGTTCAATGTATGTATTTGAAATGTGTTGTAGTTCTATGTATTAATAGGTTATAGGTTTAGAGTTAAGAAGATATTTCTGTGGGTTGAAGGGAACTCAACCCACAGAACGAACAACGTCAACCGCGTCCGTTTTTCTTTTCTTTGTTTCTCCCGACCATTTGTGATGAAATGAGGAGTCATCTCATCAGTTATTATAAAAATATTATATTTAGTTTATAAAATGAAAACAGGTCCATGTTTGTGAAAAAAAGTATGAAATGTCTCCTAAACCAAAAATAATAAAAAAAATATTCGATGCAGGTAATTGTGAATGCGTGAATAGTTTTTTTACGTTAAGGTCCAGGGTTATGATAAAGGGGCAAAATGCCACTATTGAAGGTATGAGGATGGAAGTCATAATTCATGATCCGGGCAACGCAAAGGAGTTGCAGGATATTGATGAAATAGATTACTTATATGGAAAGTCCAAGAAGGAATTAGTCAGAAAATCAACAGAATTGAAGGATGGAAAGTAGTTGTAAGATATATGTACTGCGCCAAATTGCTTTATGCAAATTGCCCTACGCAAATTGATTTATGTTAATTGCTTTATACAAATGACGTAATAGGTCTGTATTGATGACTCATCCTTCTCTTTTCCTCTTGGTGTGTTGTGTGATCATATTGTGTTCTCTCTCTTTCCCTCTTATTGTTTTATGCCGTCCGTCTGTTCAATATTTTCTTTCGTCTTCCCCAATGTGGTCAATTTATAATTGATTTATACTAATTGCTTTACGCAAATGACGTAATTGCCGTCCGTCTGTTCAATATTTTCTTTCGTCTTTGCCCAATGTGGTCCGTTTGTATGACCTTGATGACCCTGAAAGTTTATTGGCCCCCCCGAAACCAATAGCGCGTGTGTCCCATATTTGTTCTTTCCCCCCTTTGTTCCGTATATTTCCCGTAAGCTTATGTGTGTTTCCCCCTTTCCCTATCCACTTGTTTTCTTTTTTGTCTTGTCCAATGTGGTCCATTCGTATGACCTTGATGACCCTGTATCAATACCGCTTGTGTCCCATATTTGTTCTTCCCCCCTTTCTTCCGTATTTTTTCTGTAAGTGTCCCCCCTCTTCCCTATTCACTTGTTTTCGTGATGCAGTGTCGCAGTGCGGCCACCGCTCTTGCCTACATTTATCCCCCCTTCTCTACCCACTTGTTTTTTTCTTGGTTGCACAATTTTGTGAAATACATGAAGCAGTGTTTCATATGATTATCTATTGGAACAAGAATCAATCCGATCATGGGTGTCTTATCAGAAAGAATTTGTTTCTGTACATGAGTTCATTGATCTGTTGTTGTTGTTGTTTCCAATATGAATCCACTGTTTGTAGTTTGTTAGAATTTACAAGATGTAATGTCTGTCCATTGAGCCAATGTGAATCTTAAGTCTCTTATCAGCAAGTGTTTGTAGCTATGATTGGAGAGGCGCCCATCGGTCTTTAGATTCTTCTCTTATCAGCAAGTGTTTGTAGCTATGATTGGAGAGGCGCCCATCAGTCTTTAGATTCTACCAAGACCATATGTCTGCCCCCACCATTGATTATCTGTCATATTATTATTTTTTTCTAATATTTGGTGTATCTCTAAATCAATTGTTCCCATGGTTTAAATTTTACATAGTTACCCACATTTAGTTAGTACTTTACTTCTTCTTCTTGAGAAAGCAACCTTCGCGGTATCAATATCTTACGGTATCAATATCTTACGATATCAATATCTTGCGATATCAATATCTTACAACATCAATATCTTGCGGTATCAATATCTTACGGTAACAATATCTTGCGGTATCAATATCTTGCGATATCAATATCTTGCAGCATCAATATCTTGCGATATCAATATCTTGCGATATCAATATCTCGCAATATCGTGAAAAATTTATTATTCTGAAAAACGTACTATTGTGAAAAACTTAGTATTGTGAAAGACTTAATATTGTGAAAAACTTAATATTGTGAAAAACTTTTTATTGTGATTTGTTTGTGTAAAATTTATAACTCAAAATGGCAAAATTCGTATGCAATTTCTGCTCAAAAGAATTTAATTTTAGTTCAGCCCTAACACGGCATATGAAAATTCATAAAATTTGCCAAATTTGTAGTAGAATGTTTTTACATTCTCAAGCATTAAAAATGCATTATAATGTAAATCACCCGGAGTATTTACAAGGACAACAGGAAAGAGAATATGAGCGACAACAACAATTACCTCAACCACAAGGGATCTGGCAACCTGTTATGGATTATCCGCATTCATCATTATGGCACCAACAACAAGAACAACATCAAGGATACATGCAACAAAATAATGTGCAACAACGGCAACAACATACACCTCAGCAATATGAGCAGCAACAACAATTACATCCACCACAAGGGATATGGCAACCTGTTACGGATTATCCGCATTCATCATTATGGTACCAACAACAGCAACAACATACAGCTCAGCAACATCAAGTATACATGCAACAAAATAATGTGCAACAACAGCGACAACATACACCTCAACAACTAAATGATGTACAACAACATACACCTCAGCAGTATAAAGGATATTTGCAGCAATATACACCACATCAAATAAATCAACATGTTCCTTCAGGAGGAGAGCAGCAAGAAGTAACTGAAAATGAAACCATGAAATTATGCGAATACTGTAAAGTCAACGTATTAACCAAAAGGTGGGCTAGCCACTGTAAAACCAAAACCCACAGAAATGCTGCTGGAGGCATCATAAATGAGGACATGTCTCTAATAAGGAATGGATTTAGGAATAGAATCCAAACATTCCAATATAAAATGAAAGGAGACACAATTGACGTTGAAGAAGTATTCGCAAATGCAACAACACTTCTGGTAGAACAGCTTGAGGATGCCTTAATCCGACACAACATCATAAAATTCAATTTAGAGCTTGATGGTGAATACGTCAAACTATCTGGAGAAAATGTTAAAACAACAACAATTTTCCATAATACGAAAATGACCCAACTCACACGAGGCAACAGAATAGATGAAGTTTTGAAGGAGCATTTTGAGTACATTAAAACCAAAATGTCAGAGTTCCAAGAACGTGATTCTGGTTGGGCTCTTTTAAACATTACTAGTTTGAAAATCAATATTAATAAATGTGCTCCAATGCAAGGATCGCAATATATACCAACTCCATATGAGCTGAAAATTAGACATGCATGCATAAACATTATAAATAATGATATATATTGCTTCAAGTGGTGTATGATAGCTGCTTTACAAACAACATTACCACAACATCCTGCGAGAACTTCATCATATAATATTAGTGATATTAGTTCACAAACTATTTCTTTAAGGAATGGAATTGTTTTGAATTTTGAAGGGATACAATTCCCCATGGAAGTTAAAAGTATTAAGTTATTTGAAGAAAAAAATCCAATTATTAGCGTTAATGTTTTTGGATTTGATTATTCTTCAAAATCGGTTATTGGACCGTATTATATAACTAAAACGGAAAAAGCTATACATGTAAACTTGATGTTGCTGGAGAAGGGAGATAAATCACATTATATCCTTGTAAATATATATATATATATATATATATATATATTTTCATTTAAAAATTTATTCTAATTTTAATTTTAATATATTTCTTTATATAGATTGATCCGATCTCAACTTACTAAATATTGCAAGCAACTATATGTATGCAACCAGTGTCTTTATTATACAAGTCAGATGGACTTGTTGGACAACCACAAGAAATGGTGCGGCCGAATTATAGCCAGAATGCCGGATGCGGGTAATTCTTTATTATTATTTAAAAATTTCCAAAAACAAATGTTAGTACCTTTTGTGATATATGTATGCAGATTTTGAATGCATATTAGAAAGTGTTAGCAATAACGAATGTAGTATTAATAAGCACACTCCTTGTGCTTTTAGTTTTAATATCAAGTGTAATTTTGATAGCCGATTAGATAAGTTTTTTATATATACAGGTGAGGATGCGGCCAAAAAATTCATTCAAACATTAGATGTACATTGTAGGGAAATTTATAAATATTTAAGTAGGAATACCCCAATGGCACCTTTAACATTATCGCAAGCCGAAGCATTTAGTACTGCTATAAATTGCCACATTTGTGGTCAGGAATTGGGCAATGACAGAGTTCGCGATCATTGCCACATAACTGGACAGTATAGGGGAGCTGCACATAATGAGTGCAATCTCAACTATACTATTCCAAAATTTATACCAATTTTTTTCCATAACTTTTCATCATACGACTGCCATTTATTTATTAAGGAACTCATTAAGTATGTTCCTAGTAAAAAAACTAATTTAATTCCTTTAAATAAGGAATTATACATTTCACTATCGCATTTTGTCGATATGGATAATGGTGATCAATTAGAATATAGATTTTTGGACTCGTATAGATTTATGTCAGCTAGTTTAGATGCTCTAGCGAATAATTTAAAAGACGAGGATATGCTTGCAGTTAGATCCCATTTTGCTAATGATAATGAATTTAAGTTAATGAGAAGAAAGGGTATATTTTGTTATGAGTATTTAGATTCATTTAATAAATTAAATGATACCAAACTTCCTCATATAAGTGCATTTTATAGTACATTAAATGATACGAAATGTAGCATAGATGATTATAAACATGCGATCAAAGTTTGGGAAACATTTAATTGTAGGACTTTAAAAGATTACATGGAATTATATTTGAAAACAGATGTGCTCTTATTAACAGATGTTTTTGAAAATTTCCGGAAATCTTCAAAACGGGTTCATCACCTAGATCCCTGTCAATATTATACCTCACCAGGGTTTTCATTTGATGCCATGATGCGATTTTCAAAAAGAACGCTTGAACTTCTTACAGATCTACGAATGTTTTGTAAAATTAAAAGTGGTATTAGGGGTGGTCTTACTCAATGCTCAAAGCGATATGCTATAGCAAATAATAAATATATGAAGACTTTTAAAAAAGATTCACCTTCAAATTACATTATATATAAAGATGCCAATAATTTATATGGTTGGTCGATGTCACAACCTCTTCCTTATGGAGATTTTCAGTGGGTAAAAACTGAAGATATGATAATTGATGAGGAAGAAATTAAGAAATTCAGTCTTGATTCTGAAATTGGATACATATATATTGTAGACATAGAATATCCAAAAGAATTACACGATAGCCATAATGATTTGCCATTTTTCCCGGAGAATAAAAAAGTAGGAGGGTCAAAATATGAAAAACTAATTGCAGATTTTGCACCAAAAACTGAATATGTTGTACATTATATACTCTTGAAACAAGGTCTTGAAAATGGACTTAAACTAAAAAAAGTTCATAGTGTTATATCCTTTAAACAAGCCCCTTGGTTGCAGCCATATATTAATAAAAATACAGTGGAAAGACAAAAGGCTGATAACTCATTTTTAAAAGATTTATATAAATTATATAATAACTCGGCGTTTGGCAAAACTATGGAAAATGTGGATAAGCGGAAAGATGTAAAAATAGTAACGAGTTGGGATAATAGCGATCGACGAAAACCCTGTGCTCAAAAACTAATATCAAGACCAAATTTTCATAGCGCTTCGCGATTTGATGATAATCTTTGGGCAATACAAATGAATAGGGTAAATGTTGAGTATAATAAACCAATTTATTTGGGTTTCTGTATTCTAGAATTAGCGAAATGGAAAATGTATGATTTCCACTACAATTATATAAAGAAAAAATATGGGGATCGTGCAACTCTATGCTATATGGATACAGATTCATTTATTTACGATATCAAAACTGAAGACTTTTACGATGATATACGTGATGATGTTGAATTATACTTCGATACATCTGATTATCCCGAAAATAATATATACAATATTCCTCGTGTCAATAAGAAAGTTATTGGAATGATGAAAGACGAAAACTGTGGCAAAATAATGACAGAATTTGTTGGTTTAGGTCCGAAAATGTATTCCTATAAGGTTGAAGATAATGTTGTCAAAAAAGCCAAAGGGGTAAAGAAAAATGTAATAGCCAAATATTCTATAGAGGATTACAAAAATTGCTTGTTTAACGAAAATACCATAAGTGATGAAATGTTACATTTTAGAAGTAAGTTACATCAAATATACACTAATAAATTATATAAAATAGATTTAAGTTCTAAAGATACAAAAAGAAAAATTAAAAAATGATAAAATTAATACTTTAGCGTGGGGGCATAAGGATATAGAAGATGAAAATGTAAATATAGATTTTTCTATTCCAATCGAAATAGATTTAGACTTATCAGATAATAATTATGATGATGATGAATTGTATAAATATTTAAATATTGATAATTTAGATGATATATCAGCCGATTTAATGAATATTATGTAAATATAGCTCCACAAATATATATATATATATATATATATCGGAAGAAAGGGGGGAAGAACAAATATGGGACACAAGCTGTATTGATACAGGGTCATCAAGGTCATACGAATGGACCACATTGGACAAGACAAAAAAGAAAACAAGTGGATAGGGAAAGGGGGAAACACACATAAGCTTACGGGAAATATACGGAACAAAGGGGGGAAAGAACAAATATGGGACACACGCGCTATTGATTTCGGGGGGCCAATAAACTTTCAGGGTCATCAAGGTCATACAAATGGACCACATTGGGCAAAGACGAAAGAAAATATTGAACAGACGGACGGCATAAAACAATAAGAGGGAAAGAGAGAGAACACAATATGATCACACAACACACCAAGAGGAAAAGAGAAGGATGAGTCATCAATACAGACCTATTACGTCATTTGTATAAAGACATTAACATAAATCAATTTGCGTAGGGCAATTTGCATAAAGCAATTTGGCGCAGTACATATATCTTACAACTACTATGGAAGGAGGCGCGTTAAGGTTCCAGATGTTATAATACCAGATTTTTATGGAAAAATTGAAGAATGATTTGAAAAGCTGATAAATCAATATATCAGATTGTCAGCAATGGAAAAAATGTTTCATCTAAAGGGGCATATAAAAGGTGAAGCACTTAAAGTAATAAAGCATCTGGCTATAGATGCTAGGAATTATGAATTATGTTTAAGCTATAGTTATGTAGGTTGAATTAATTTCTGTTAAAAATAAATAGTGAAATAAAAGACTCAACTCAAAATTTGTAGATACAGTAGAAGAAAGCTTACAAGCTTTAGAAGCAACACGGATAGATGCAGAAGAGCTGTATCAAGGATTCGTGTGCTATGTATTGCAAAGAAAGCTGGATGAGTCTGTAGGAGCGTAGAAACAGCATCCAAAAGTTGACAGCCTAATGAAATTTTTGAAACAAATGCAATTTTCATTAGAAGCGAGTCAACAATTTACTGGTAATTAATCACAAAATGCGAAAGAAATGCGTCATGATGGAAATGCGAAGGGGCAGTATAACCCGAAATATTTTAAAAATAAATTAATCTTATAAGAGGATACGACTTGACTAGGTATAGAGACGTGAATGAAGAACTTATGAATGCCTGAGGTTATAAATTTTCATGTATTTTAAGCCCAATATCGGAGACTACTTGTAGATGTGTTTGCATGAATGATAAGAGCACAAGGGATGATAACATTTCATGGTGCTGGTGACACATTGATAATAAAGATTATTCTTCCATACACATGCGCTTAGCGGGTTAGTAAATAGAGCTCACGGCAATTGTGTGTTGTGTTTAGATTTAGAAATGTCAAGTGTTTGTAGTCTTAGCACTTAAATAATACATGTTTCTCAATAAAATTAGAATTAAACTGAAACGAATTTGGTCCATAGACACATGGAATCTATAATCAATTTTTCAATAAGGCCGTAGCAAAGTGTATATACCCTCATTAGCCATAGGGCTAAGGGTTTAAAAATTCTTTAAAACAACGATATTAAAATAGCTATTTTACAATAAAAACTCACTTTTAATAACGTCAAGTTATACTTTTCACGTCAGGTTATACTTTTCAGTCCAAGAATGATTAGGAATAGGTTGTTGATTTTGGGCATTTTTAGGTGGAAATTTTGTACGGAAAACATTTTTCAAGCGGCAACACTAATGCATAATGTAAAAACTTCTCGTTGTTACGATCTCAAAGTGTATAATTCGTAATAAGAAATGAAGATAAATCAAATGTTACCCGCTTTAATAAAATAAAGCAAATACAGTTTGAACAAAATTCCCAATAGCAAAGTCTTATAATATTTTGAACAGAAAAACATTTTGAATATTTACTACCCACTATAAATACACACCAGCTCAATTACGAAGTTTTATACATACTATTTGAAAAAGTACATCTATATATGGATTCATATTTTTTACAAAAAATTCTATTTTTAAATATAAAATTCTTTTTTTAAATATAAAAATTTTAAATATAACTATGCTTTTTAAACTAGGTTTACCAAAATCAAATCTTGGCGTTATTGTCGGTGTCCTTTATCCATAATTGCATCCAGAGGTTGTTGCTTCCAATGTATATGATATTTTGCGAATCACATTTTTTTTTTCGATATATTTTCCAGCTATTTTAATTTGTAGTGAGTAATTATTTGTTTGTGTATTTAATTCGTTGTTAATGTGTTCATTTATTTCTGTGTAATAATTTTAGTTTGTGACTTTTTTTTAACATTTTTAAAAATCACATTGCATTTTTTTCAATTAAAAATTCTCAAAATGAACAATATATTGTTTATTATTTTTTCCACTATTTTCTATTTATTTAATTGTTTTTAGAAATCGTGTTAGTTTGTTCAGTGTGGTACACGGAACACAATTTCATTTTTGTGCATACAAGTTTTAGGAATCGAGTGATTTCGAATTTGTATGTGCGGTTTAATTTTTCTTATTCATTAAATATTTTAATTCTTTATTTTTTCTTCGACACTTTTTACACATTTTTAATACACACATTTTTTATTTTTTTCCGGAATACTCAACCTTCTGCTCTCGCCACTACAATAATACTAAACACAAATTGAATTTAAAAACCATACAAAATGAACTACACACCGCACACTCATCCTGTATGCAGGTAGTAAAACAGGTATGGGCACTCTAGGGACACTCTCTTATCAGGCAGACAAAAAATATCGCATTGGAACCCCAAATTGAAATCGCTTGTGTACAATTACAATTCACAGGAGGTCTAATTTTTGTTGTTGTGTTGCAAGCAAACACATTTTATGACGACAAACAGAAAATGATCCTTTTTGGATTGTTTTAGAATTTTATGACACATTTGTAAGAATTCAATGTGTGAAACATAAATTTCTAAAAATTTTGGAAATTTGTATCCTTCATGAAGTTCGGATTTTAAACAGAATAGCATATTAATACATATTAAGAAATATTTATTTATCCATGTTGTTATCATATGGCTGCAATTGATATATGTATATCTTAAATGTATAGTATATAAAAAAATATTTTATATGTCTTTATGTCTTCTATTTTTAGAAAACAAATATTTAAGGATCATTTCCGTTTCATTAGGTAACCGGATAGGGATTTTTATCTTTTGCGAAAACAAAAATTTGAAAACTTCAGCCAAAAGAGGGATGAATCTAAGAGGGATGTATCCCTAAAATCCATGGTTCTTAGTGGACCCCATTGAAATAGGTATAGATCGATCTATTTTTTAGAGTGTACACCGAAATCGGATGTGCGTTAAAGGCATATGGACTTTTCAAAAGTTAATCGCGTTTACGACATATTAAATACCATTCCAACAATCGCCGAAAATTATAGGAGTCGTACTCGACCATAAACGGAATTTCATGTAAAATTTCAAAGCGATCTGCGCAACATTTTCGACCTGTACCTTTAACCAGTAAGAAACGTAGTAAAGTCGGACCGGGCAGACTATATGATACCCTTCACCACTAAATATGTATCCTAACAAACGTTGCCATGTCGAAGGACTTTGGTGCACAACTTGCATTAAACCGGACGAAAATATATATGGGAGCTATATCTAAATCTGAACCGATTTTCAGGGAACTTTATACACATCATTCTAGACTTAATTCAGTACGCTATGCCAAATTTCTTGCAAATCGAAATATAGGGATAGGGTTCGTCCTTGGGACAAATAGATGAGCTTTGACAAATTACATCCAATTCGGATCATAAATGCGACCTGTACTTTGTTTACAATTTAACATGGACAGAAAGTCGGACATGCATAAATTGGCTCAGAAAAAGGGAATACAAATTATAAGAGTTTTTCCGTAGCCGTACTTCACCATGAATTTCTAAGGAGATTTTGCCGATTGAGCCATCTGTTGTAATTATCTACCTTCGGAGAATATCGAGATAAAAAACTGAAACGTCCGGTTCGATAACGGACTATATCGGCCAGCACTTAGACCTACCCCTATCTACAGATTCCTACCACTTTTCGATATTTTAATATATATGCAATTATAGATGCAAATGTTCGGACGTAGGCATACATTTTTTCTGCAGTGAAAATTTTCATTTTGAACCTCACCCCCTCAATAAAATCCTGTGTACGTTGGTAATGGTCTCATATAAGTTTACCCTATAAATTACAGTATTTTGAGGATTTTATACACATATTTTTCCCTACCATGTTTTGTCAATACCGGTCCACGTTTTAGGGTTTTGAGATTTTAGAAAAATCACCATTTAAAATTGCAGAAATTTGTATTACAACAATAGCGCGGTACAATTATCAGTACAGGTATAGTTTTTGGTATGTTCCTTAAATTTTCATTTAGGAAAATCGATCGATTTTATCCCTGTGGGCGTTTCCCTTAAATTTCAAATGACGGATTCTAACGAGTATAGAATTATCGCCGACGCTACCTTTCGTTATTATTATTGAGTTCCATCCTACCAATAGTTACCAATGTAGGTTTACATTTCGGGCTGCAGTTTAGTATTTCTGGTGTTCAATAGTTTCGAAGATACCATTGGAAAACATAGTTTGAGTAGATTCACTTATGTTTAATACCCCCTACATAATGATCCCGCCTATTTTTATTGCATTGGAGATTTTACCAGACTTTAGGTTCCGCCAGATTTGTACTGATATTTTGCATTTTTTTTCTTTCCCTTGTCACATTTTTTTTTTATAATTATTAGAGACCTGGGTATGTATTTTAAATAAACGTGATATTTCACTGGCATGTAATGGGTACCCAATTACGAAGCTTAAAACCAAAGATAATTATAATGATACAGTCAGTGTGCAGAAAATATTAGAAGTGTAACAACGCATACTTCAAAGGGGAATGGAGTGGAGTTAGCATAAAAATACAACAGAAAGTTTTGCGGAACTAGAGAACTTGTGAATTTATGCTCGATCGTCTTTTAAAGGATAATAAAAAATCACAAGCAAAACACTTGGTTTAGAACGTTTAAAAGCAAGCCTCAACATATAAACACTTTGTTTATGTGCACACCACATAACAAAACTCTCCATAGCAATAAATATAAAATCCACATACATATAGTAGGTGTATAACCATAATAATAAAGCGCAACGGCCCATATAAAAAAGTGAGGAGGTATTATGTTAAGATTGTAATACAGTATTACCAACGAAAGCAAAGAGCTTGATTTAGAACGTTTAAAATCAAGCCTCTATTTTGAGGACTCGCTAAGAAAGGTGAAGTAAACTTCTTTGCTTAGAACATTTACAACCAAATAACTATATTAAATAACCAGATTCTTGACTTTGAAATGATTAAATTACTGAAATGCTTCAACTCTACGAAAAGTCAATAATTACTTCAATCACACACTATGTGAAACCATTTAATGCACGTGAACGTTTTTAACTATACTGACTTTTAACAAGAAGCATGCTGAAAATTCACAAGCAAAATTCTTGGTTTAGAACGTTTAAAATCAAGCCTCAAATAATTCAGATTGTGCTGATGTATGCTCAAAGTAAAATAACTCTTCGAGTTATTTTATATAAACATGGTGGACAGCAGAAAGTTTTGCGGATTTAACTAGAGAACATTTGAACGTTTGATCGTCTTATAAAGGATAATACAAATTCACAAGACATGTGGCGTTAACATAGATTTTTCATCGATATTTTAAAAAGGTCATGGATTGGATTTGTTTTTTATATTTCAAAGGCATATAATAGGTACCTAATTACGAAGCTTAAAACCAATAATTATAACGATACAGATAGTATGCAGAAAATATTATAAGAGTAACAACGCAACAGTGTGGAGTTAATATTTAAATATGGATAATATGTAGTTATATACATTACTCCGATGCGAAGGCACCTAATAAATATATAAAAATGGTGGACAACAGAAAGTTTTGCGGATTTAACTAGAGAACATTTGAACGTTCGATCGCCTTATAAAGGATAATACAAATTCACAAACAAAATACTTGGTTTAGAACGTTTAAAATAAAGCATCAAGTTATTAAAATTTTCTTTATGTATGCTCCACATAACTCTCCAAAGCAATAAGTATAAATTCCATATACATATATTAGATGTGTAACCAATATAATAAAACGCAACGGTCCATATAAACGTATTACCAACGAAAGCAAAGAGCTTGATTTAGAACGTTTAAAATAAAGCCTCTATTTTCAGGACTCGCTGAAAAATGTGAAGTAAACCTCTTTGTTAAGAACATTTACAATCAAATCTCAATATCAAATAAAGAGTTAGTTTCTTGAATTTTAAATGATAAAATTACAGAAATGCTTCAACTCCCCGAACAAGTGAGAGAGCTGAGAATTCACAAGCAAAATACTTGTTTTAGAACGTTTAAAATTAAACCTCAATTAAAAAAATTATGACTTATGCTCAAAAAACATAAAATTTCAAGATAATAAATATAAATGCAATGCGAATTTATTATTAGCCGATATAATAATGCAACATTCCATATAAAAATAAGCGAAAAAGGGATTATGTTAAAATAGGTAAAAACTATATCATTACCAATGAAAGCAAATAACTTGAAGTATGACGTTTAAAATCAAGCATCTATTTTGGGACACAAAAGGGAGATGAGGCGTTAACGTAGTGTTTTCATCGATATTTTGAAGAGGGATTATGTTAAGGTAAAAATACAGTAGTATAAACGAAAGAAAAGGTGTGTAACAATATAATAGAGCACAACGGCCTATATAAAAATAAGTTAAGTGGGATTATGTTAAGGTTACGAAAGCAAATAACTTGATTTAGAACGTTTAAAATTAAGCCTCTATTTTAGGAACCCGTTACAAAAATCGATATTTTTAAACAGGTCATGGAATGAACACTACTCTTACAATTTCCCACAAAAACTCGGTATTTCGAAGGGTTTCTACTTTAGACGTTTACGGAACGTATAATTTTTATTTTATTTTTTATTTATTTTTGCTTTCGAACTCCTCATTAATTTCTACGATTTCTTGTTTTCGTTTTCCATACGCCGTTTATAGTTTTTAAATCTATTACATTCTAACAATTTGTAAGAAAATTATTTCGTTTCTAGTGACCTTTGAAGCATATGAGGTAAAATTACATTCGATGTAGAATATTTTATTCTGGGACATGATATTAATTTAGTTACTTTAGTTTTTTTTGCTTGTGCACAATTTTATAATTTTGCAGTGCTTAGTTTTATAACTTAACATTTACCTCCTTGTATCGTAATAGGTTCCTGAAAAAATGAATTTACATATATTTATCTTCGCATCTTCAACCGTACAATCATAAATAAGAAAAAATTAAATTTTTTCTATACCTAATAGGTTAATGACAAGGTAAATACTGTGCAATGTCACATTACAGCCAATTCGGTTGGAAAATGTGCCCATTATATGGGACTACAAGAAAACGTGGTCCGATATATACCATTGGCAATACCAATAATCCTAGGAGCACTAGCAACATAACCCTAAATCCGATACTCAATTCGAATTATTTAAAAAATAACTAATTTTTTCTGTTCAAATTGTGCCCAAATTTTGGAAGATGTGGCTGATGGAGTAAACGGTGGAAAAGAAAGTGAGGTAGCCAGTCAAAAAGTTGAGTCGATGTGAGAGATTTCGATGATATCAAATTGTACAATTAAGTGAGTAGCCTTAATATGTAGCTATGGGAGCTATATTTAAATCCGAACCGATTACCATACCAGTTTCAATAGTATTCAACATTGTAAAAATGTATTGCGCTGTGCCTTGTTACACAATCATTGGATATAAAATTTTATATGCAATATGAAAATACACAGACATATTACAAACATTATACTCTGTACCACAGTGTTGTAGTTTATGGGGAAAACATAACTTTAGTAAAGCGTCTAATATTACAGCTATTCAAATTCACCCCTTTTCCATTATTTTTGTTATTTATATCGCTGATGATACGCTTCGATTGTTGTGCTGCCATCCGATATGATTGCCAATTAAATACCTACGGTATGTTGTGTACCATCATGTAACCATGTAAAATCCGAAAAATTAACATGACACATCGCAGTCATGCTGTGTCACTGACGTCATAGTTCATTGGAAAGAATTCTAATGGAGAAAACATAGTGAATTCTAGCATAACCCATGGGTGGGAAAATGCGTAAAATTCACCTGTGTTGTAACCTGAGAAATACTCTTAAATCACTATGTTAACATACAACAGAGAAATCCAATTACACATGATTGATGCTACTGTCAAAACAAAAAAGGATTTGTGTCATGGTTTTTATTCCCTACCCTGTGGAATATGGTATAATGTATTATTTGTTTGTGGTATTCAAAGGGTAACAATATACATATATCCATAATCCACATCCGTATTCCGCAAATAAATATTATCAATGTTTTTGGGTATCGAATTCTTGGAAAAAACATTAAATTCGGCCGGGCCGAAATTTGGATACCCTCACCCGTAGGTATACTGACATTTACTTGAAAGTATATGTATACTGACAGTTAAAGTTTCAACCCCACGTGGAACATTTGTATATCTTCACAGTACGGAAAATAGTAAAGTCGGACGGTACTACTATGGGTATATTTAGAAGATTTATCCTTTAAGACGTCAAATGTTTGAATGACTTTTGAGATTGAGAACGCAAACTTTTGTCGCAATCGGACGAAGATATAAATTCGGAGCTTTATCTAAATTTGAACCGTTTTAATCCAAACTTAACAGTTGTTAATTTTGTCTCATTCCGGTACGTTGTTCAAAATCTTGTGTCAGTTGTACAAACTTAGATAAAATCGGACGAACATATATATTGTACCTCATTTTATAGACCCATTTAGATACGTTGTGCAAAATGTTGTGTCAATCGAACATAAAATTGGAAGGAAATATATATAGGAGGTATATGTAAATCTGAACTATTTTCAACTAAACCTGACACACGTTAGGCAATACAAACTTCAGTGCGATGAACAAAATTTTGTGCCAATCGGCCTAACTTAGCGTTTTTGGTGCACCATTTGCTAAAAATCGGACGAATATATATATATATATATATATATGGGAGCTATATCTAAATCTAAACGGATTTCTATAAAACTTGGCATACGTTGTGCAAAACTTTGTGTCAATCACCCTAAACTTGGCACACGCTAGGTTATCCTAACTTCAGTAGGTTGGACAAAATTTCGTGTCGATCAGCTGAAATTTGACCCTTTGGTGAACTAGTTACTAAAAATCGGACAGATATATATGGAAGCTATATCTAAATCTGAACCGATGTCAATAAAACTTAGCATTCGTAAGGCTATACTAACTTCTGTACATTCTGTGAAATTTCGTGCCAATCGCCCTAAATTTGAGCTTTTGGTGAACCATTTACTAAAAAATCGGACGAATATATAGCTATATCTAAATCTGAACCGATTTCAATAAAACATGGCACACGCTAGGCTATCTTAACATCAGTACGCTGGACAAGATTTCGTGTCAATCAGCTGAAATTTGACCCTTTACCAAAATCTGAAACACGTTAGGTAGTATTAACTTCAGTATATTGTGCGAAATTTCGTGCCAATCGGCCTAAATTTGATTCTTTGGTGCACCATTTACTAAAAATCGGAGGAAAACATATTTCAATAGGGTTAGCTCTTGAGGCAAATAAATGACCTGTGCATTATTTCATCTCATTCGGATAATAAATGCGACCTGCAGTTTGTTTACAATTTAACATAGGCAGACAGACAGGACATGCATTAATCGGCTCAGAAAGTGATTCTATGCATATTGGGGTGTATATTAATTTGGTTATTTGCAATACCTCGGAGTATCCACCGGGGACCTCACAAAGTTTTTTATATTCTTGATCAGAATAATATTCAATGCCGACAGACGGACATGCGTCTGTTGAGATCACGATAGACATCCCAATATTTAAGATATAGTTCAGACAAATATATCTCTCCACGTTTTGGTGTAGGCCCCATATAAAGGTACCCCCCAATAATCGGTATTGGACTCGTTTTTTTATATTTGTAACTTGTGTAATTAGGTATTTTGGGTTCTTATTGAATAACAAATAACCGTAAAAAACTATTATTTTGACTGAAGTTTTAGAGTAGTCCCCATATAAACGTACCCCCAATATTCGATATTTGTTGGGATTTTGGATACGTTTTTCAAGCAAATTGGCTGTAATTTTGGATTCACATTGTATAGCACAAAATTGGCTGAAATTTGTATTCTCATTGGCTTTCAAATATCACTACCCAAAATTATCCATATTTATGCCCGTTTAGGCATATTTGGTATTAATTATTATACCCTTCACCACACTGTGGTACAGGGTATTATGTCTTTGTGCATATGTTTGTAACAGGCAAAAATAATTGAGATAGACCCATGGTTCCTTTTGAGAATATACATAGAATCACTTTCTGAATCGATTTATGCATGTCCGTATGTCCGTCCGTCCATGTATTTTTGTTAACAAAGTACAGGTCACTTAATTGGCCCAAGGACGAACCCTATTGAAATTGGAGAAAATCGGTCCACGTTTAGACATAGCTCCCATATAGGGGTACCCCCCAATTTTCGGTATTTTGAGGTTCTTTAGCGCGTTTTTTAACTGAATTCGCTGAAATTTGGTACTTTGAGTTCTTATAGGGTAGCAAATCTCTCCACTAAAAATTATAAATATGGGTCCATATTTTCGGATAGCTCCCATATGAGGGTACCTCCAATTTTGCGGTATTTTGGGTGTTTTTATCGCATTTTTCGACCAAATTCGCTGAAATTTGGTACTTTGAGTTCTTATTGGGTAGCAAATCTCCCTACTAATATTTATAAACATAATTCTATTTTTTTGGGCAGCCCCACATAAGGGTACCCTCAGTTTTCGGTATTTTGGGGTTCTTGGGCTCGTTTTATAACTTAATTCTCTGAAATTTTGTACATTGGGTTCTTATTGCGTACCAAATTACTCCACTAAACATTATAAATATAGGTCCAGTTTTTCTGGTAGTCCCCATATAACAGTACTCCCAAATTTGTCGTATTTTGGGGGTTCTGATCATATTTTTCGACCGAATGGACTGTAATTTAGTACGTCGAGTTCTTATTAGGTAGCAAATCTCTCCACTATAAATAATAAATATAGGTCCATTTTTTCGTGTAGGCCCCATATAAGGGTACCCTCCCTCCCAAAAATTATTATTAACCCTCTTTTTATACCCTTATATACCATATGTTTGTAACAGGCAAAAAAATCGAGATAGACCCATGTTTCCTTTTGTGAATATGCATAGAGTTACTTTCAGAATTGATTTATGCATGTCCGTCCATGTATTTTTGTTAACAAAGTACAGGTAACATTTATGATCTGATTTGGATGAAATTTGGCTCAGGTCACTTAATTGGCCCAAGGACGAACCCTTTGGAGAAAATCGGTTCAGATTTAGATATAGCTCCCATATATATTTTCGTCCCATTTTAACTTATTGATGCGTCAAACTCCCAATTGTGGTCCGATTGAGACAAAATTTTGCACAGAGTATTGAATTAGGTCTAGATAGTTATATGCCAAGGTTTGTTGAAATCGGTTAAGATTTAGATATAGCTCCGATGGATAGTTTCGTCCGATTTAATGTAAATAGTGCACCAAACTCCCAATAGTGGTACTGAATTAGGTCCCGACTGATGTATGAGAAATTTTGTTGGAATCGGTTCAGATTTATATCTAAATATGCTATATATAGTTTCGTCCGATTTTATGTAAATGGAGTAACATACTGCAAATATTTATCCGATTGAGACAAAATTTTGCACAACGTACTAAATTAGGTCATGTTTAATGAATGCGAAGTTTTGTTGAAATCGGTTCAGATTTAGATATAGCTCCCATATATAGTTTTGTCCGATTTAAAGTAAATTGTGCACCAAACTCCCAATATTGGTCCGATTGAAGCAAAATTTTGCACAGAGTATTAGGTCCCGACTGATGTATGCCAAATTTCTATATCTACAGGATATTGTAGATATTAATAGTCGGCCCCGTCCGACTTTTGAACTTTCCTTAGTGGTTTTCAACATCAGTTATTATAATTTCAACTGGCATAAATATGAAAAATACATTTTAAATATATACAGTAAACTCTTGATAATGTGAACTAACTGTCGGGGTAGTTCATATTTTCGATTCGATCAGCTTATTTAACGCTATTTCCCTGATTTTTTCAATATTATAATGTTAGTTTGAGTGTTCACATTATCGAGAGTTTATTGTACATCGCTTTGTTCTTTAAACGGATTCCGCCCAAATTATTGGTGGCTATCATTCTCTTAATTGGATTGGTTTTTATTCCGAGTATACAGTGTCTGCAATTTTATCCTTGGGATGCAATGGCTGTAACAACATTGCGTTTGTTGGCGTCTACGTCATCTAAAAAAGAAAAACAAAAACAAAATTACTCTCATTGGAATAAAATGGCTGAAGTGATGGCTATGACTATTAACCCATTGTGGATATACTTTAGGGATAAGTATGTAGTATAATTTTATTTATAATTGTTTTCTGCAATTGTTTCCATTTATATAGTTTATCTCGATTAGTTATCTGATGAAAAACTTTATATATTTTAATACTCCAAACCAACATTTTAATTTTTCTTTGCCAATAAAAAATTCTAGTCATGTCTATGTGGGTTAAATATATATATATATTTTTGTTTTTTACTTCCTCTTTAATGACATTGAACTAGATTCGTGTCGTGGTATTCGATGTTTTTGTGTTCAAATCTAAAATCAATGATTGTGTCTGAAAACAACAATAACATGTGATGAATTGAGGCTGATTGGATTTTTTAACGTTTTTTTCTGATTTGCCCTTTGAATGATGTTTTGAATGCTTGCTATTGAATTGTTACTCTTAATTACACATTGTCTGACACATTGACTTATTGATTAATTTCAATTAGTTGAAAATGTCTTTAATATATTCATGGAAATTTATTTTTTTAAGATTTTATCAGTTCGTTATTAAAAATGTGGGAATTACAAATATCGAAAATTTAAATGGACTTATATAGGGACCTACATTGTAAATAGCAATGTAGGCAAATTTTTCTCTAATCAAACAAAATACCAAATGTGTAGTAAATTTTGTTAGGACCTTCTATTAAAAATATATCCTACTTTATATATCAAACATTGTGGGAGTAGTAGCAGAGTATGATCGAAATTTCAAAGCCTTATCTTGTATATTGCGAGCCCATTGTGATTTCAGCATGTCCCATGTGATATTTTAAGATTGCAGCATATATATATTTGTATTATTTCCATCCTCAATTTAGTTCGCCTTAAAGTCATTGGACATTGAATTCAAATCCGCCTATCAGACCTATCAATATTCTAAAATATACATTACTACCACCAATATTGTAAAAGGCGTATTTGCATTTATATACTACAACTACAACTCAAATCCTTTTTCTGCGGAATATTCCAGTTCTATTCACTTTCCGCATCAATTTCTCCTGGGTATGTAAACACATTTGTCAAAGTGACATGCATTTTTCAACTTATCCTGCTAAACATATAAAATATGTGTTTGTCATTGTCACTGCAATTCCATTTATTGGCCGGATGAATGAGTTCTGTATATTCCCTAAAGGAATTTTCATATTCAAAGAATTGCAAAACACAAAAGGTCTAAACATGTTATATTGTTGCAAATATTTCACTACATGTGCTATACTTGGTATACATATGTATATACATGTGTTTTAGGAATAAATATCGATTTTGTACGTGTCGCCTTAGAGGCCAATAATGTCGACATTCAATACAGCTATGCTTCCTGTCATTTAGCTTTAACCTAGAATTTCTCTTTAACAAAATATTCTTTAAAAAAATCCACGCTTTAATAGTCCCTTTGAAAAAATTTTCTTTAAAAAAATCCACGCCTTAATAGTCCCTTTGAAATAGTCTCTTTGAAAAAATATTCTTTAAAAAATCCACGCCTTAACAGTCCCTTTGAAAAAATATTCTTTAAAAATCCACGCCTTAATAGTCCCTTTGAAAAATATTCTTTAATAAATCCACGCCTTAATAGTCCCTTTGAAAAAATATTCTTTAAAAAATCCACGCCTTAATAGTGCCTTTGAAAAAATATTCTTTAAAAAATCCACGCCTTAAAAAATATGAAAAAATATTCTTTAAAAAATCCACGCCTTAAAAAATATGAAAAAATATTCTTTAAAAAATCCACGCCTTAAAAAATATGAAAAAATATTCTTTAAAAAATCCACGCCTTAAAAAATATGAAAAAATATTCTTTAAAAAATCCACGCCTTAAAAAATATGAAAAAATATTCTTTAAAAAATCCACGCCTTAATAGTCCCTTTGAAAAAAATATTCTTTAAAAAATCCACCCCTTAACAGTCCCTTTGAAAAAAATATTCTTTAAAAAATCAACGGTTGAAAAAAATATTCTTTAAAAAATCCACGCCTTAACAGTCCCTTTGAAAAAATATTCTTTAAAAAATCCACGCCTTAACAGTCCCTTTGAAAAAATATTCTTTAAAAAATCCACGCCTTAACAGTCCCTTTGAAAAAATATTCTTTAAAAAATCCACGCCTTAACAGTCCCTTTGAAAAAATATTCTTTAAAAAATCCACGCCTTAACAGTCCCTTTGAAAAAATATTCTTTAAAAAATCCACGCCTTAACAGTCCCGTTGAAAAAATATTCTTTAAAAAATCCACGCCTTAACAGTCCACGCCTTAACAGTCCCTTTGAAAAAATATTCTTTAAAAAATCCACGCTTTAATTCTTGCTTTGAAAAAATATTATTTAAGAAATCCACGCCTTAATAGAATATTCTTTAAAAATCACGCGGGTTTTGTCAAGGGACAATTCACCACACCATTACTCAACACTTTGATATAGAGAATTTTTTTCTTCTGCGTTCTTCATAAACTCACCTCGATCTTTTGATCCTATACGAAATGTTTCTACTCCATCCTTGCCTAATGAAATAATAAAAAAATTTCCATTGTTTTGTTTCAACAAGTAGCATTTCACACGTATTCAGCAATGAGTTTTGATTTAAAATAATGTTCATACCGAAATGTAAGTATTTGTCTTTTCGTATCGAGTACAGCAGCTGCTGATATATTTGCATATCGCTCATTTGCTGCAAGAGAGGTATAACTCAAAAAACAATTTTGCAGAACATGTGTTTTAAGTTTTCAATTTTCTCACGCTTTATATGGGACAGAGGAACTTCTGCAGCTTCTCAATTAGAGTGTGTAAGAGATATTCATATGAATTTTTTACACAACATCAGGTCTATTATAGGGAACAATCGTGCATCATTAACTCGAAAATCACGTTTTTTGAGTTATGTCTCTCTTGCAGCAAATGAGTGATATGTGTTTTTTTCAGAGAATTTATTTGGAAAAGAAAAATATTTATTTTATATGTGAAATTTGTATGAAAATAGCAACAGTAAACCAAATAAATTCTACGCATATGCAATTTGAAAGTGTGATTATTTACTTATGTATGTTCTATTAACTGGTCTATGTATAAACAAATTATTTCAATTGAATATCTTTTTTTTTAATGACCAATTTGTTGTTGAGAATCAATTTTATTTATTTTAAAAGCAACGAAAATTAAATTTGTAATACAAAACCAGTAAGGAAAGTAGTAAAGTCGGACTGGGCCGACTATATGACACCCTTCACCACTTGGGTATATTGTACATATGTATCCTTACAATTGTATGTCAATGTAACCTCATGCCTTTCCGCAACCTATGATAAATTTAATTTCATTCGGGCAGATTTAGAGTCGTCTGCCTTCCATGGGACAAATTTGTGGAAAACGATTTATAGCAAAATTGATGATTGGGATTAACAGTGTGGCGTACCGAATAGCGTTCGTCACACTGTTCATCCCAATCAGACACCCGTTCGAAATACATATGGAAGCTATGGCTGCATCTGCACCAATTTCAACAAAACCCAATAACGTCACTTAAATCTCAATTTGAAACATTTCGTGTTAATCGGACAAACATTAGGAGTTTGGTGTAACATTTATGTTAAATCGGACGAAAATATATATGGGAGCTATATCTAAATCTTCATGATACTTAGCACGCATCATTGTGGACTCAATTCAGTACGCTATGCCAAATTTCGTGCAAATCGAAAAATATATAGGGACTGTGGTGCACCATTTACCTTATACCGGACGAAAATATATATGGGAGCTGTATCTAAATCTGAACCGATTTTCACGATGCTTAGCGCACATCATTCTACGGAAATCGGATGATATATAGGTACTTTAGTGCACCGTTTACGTTAAATCGGACTAATATATATATGGGAGTTATATCTAAATCTGTACCGATTTTCACGAAATTTAGCACACAGTACTGTCTAATTTCGTTCAAATCGAAAGTTATTTAGGGACGTTAGAGCACCGTTTACGTTAAATCGGACAAAAATATATATATGGGAGCTATATCTAAATATGAACCGATTTTCACGAAACTTAGCACACGTCATTCAAGGCTTAATTCAGTGCACTGTGCCAAAGTTCGTGCACATCGAAAGATATTTAGGGACTTTGGTACACCATTTACATAAAATCGGACGAATATATGGGAGCTATATCGAAATCTGAACAGATTTTTCCGAAACGTACGTTGTGTGAAATTTCGTGCAAATCGAAAGATATATAGCCACTTTGGTACAACATTTACATTAAATCGGACGAAAATATATATTAGACCTAATTCAGTACGCTGTGCCAAATTTCGTGCAAATCGAAAGATATATAGGGACTTTGGTACAAAATTTACATTAAATCGGACGAATATATATATGGAAGCTATATTTAAATCTGAACCGATTTTTCCCAATTTCATTAGGGTTCGTCCTTGGGTCAAATAAATTAGCTGTGCCAAATTTCATCCAATTCGATTCAAAACGGCGACCTGTACTTTGTTTACAATTTTACATGGGCAGACGGACGGACGACGGACAGACGGAAAGTGATTCTATATATATTCTCAAAAGGAACCATAGGTCTATCTCGATTATTTTTTCCTGTTACAAACATATGCACGAAGACATAATACCCTGTACCACAGTGTGGTGAAGGGTTTAAACATCGTATTTTCTACGACAACCGTCCCCTCACCCATAACCCCTTGATTTCAGAAAAAAGGAAACAAACTTCTAAAAAGAGAATAATATGAAATATCTTAAAGTGTCTATGGAATTGCTTTTATAGCTTCGTAAAAGAAAACTAGAAACCAAGACAAAAGAAACACTGATAACAATGCACAGAATAAAAACTGACAACCCACAAAATAGTTTGTAGTGTAAGAAAGTTACTTTAGAATATCCAGAATATTGCAATTCCATGGTAATAAATAGGGTGAAATAAAATGCAAATAGTGAAAAAGGTCCATATTACAGCCACTTCGATTATAAAATGGAGTGACCAAGACCATTTTAATAACTAAACAACATGGTGGGAATCATGAATTGGCCCCTCTCGACTTTTGCCCTGCTAGTCTCCCCTATATTCATACTTAAGTGTCTGCATTTCTAATTCTCCATAGTTTGGCATGGCTTTCTTATATCGATCTCGCCGATTTTAAATATATTCAGGACTCTAGTTCTATTTAATAAAAAAAGAATGAAACAATATTCTTTAAAAATACCACGCCTTAATAGTCCCTCTGAAAAAATATTCTTTAAAAATTCCACACCTTAATAGTCCCTCTGGAGAAATATTCTTTAAAAAATCCACGTTTTAATAGTCCCTTTGGAAAAATATTCTTTAAACCAGTGAGCGGAGCAGTATAGTCGGACAGGGCCGACCATATGAAACCCTACACAACTGCCACGAAAATCCAACTTTCTGTGGTTCTATATTCTAAGTATGGGCAATATTTCGCGATATTTGCCCCCTCTTGACCGATTAGAGGTCAACAAATATTACTCATATTCAGTGCAGCCCTTCTAATAACTCGTCCAGATTCCCTTCACCGTGGGTTGTATTGCAATGTTCGGCTTTCAATTGTGACCTATAGCTCGATTCGAAAAAAAACACAAAAAATTAAGTTTTCGGTCAACTTCATCCCAATATTATTATCAGATGATCAACAAAAATTATATGCGTTGTCCTTGACCATACCTGTATCCTCATGAAAAATTTCAAAGTGATCAGCGCTATTAATATATGAATACGTAAGCACCTGTAAATATTAACGTATAACTCCCACATCCGAGTACATACGACAATTTAATTGGTATCAATTTAAAGGTCAACCACTTCTCTTTGATATACTATCAACTTCTCGGGTCTAGGGTCTTCAGGGGTAAATATATACGCTATAGAACACAAATTTTTTAACTTTTCACACAAAAGTCAGGGTCCATTTGACCCGCTAAATATTGACCGATCTATATCAAAACAGGCATGCTCATTCTTTGCCCGATCCTCTTCTCCATGCAAAAAATCGCGTTGTTTGGGCCATAATTGCGGCCTCTGGAGCGACTAGAAAATCAGACAAAAATAACGTTTTTGGTCCATTTCATCCCCTAAACAATAGGTGTCATCATTGGCCAGAACCCATTCTACATGCAAAATTTCGTGAAGATTGGTCCATAACTGTGGCCTGTATCGTGTTTACAAATTATAATGGACAGACGGACGGACGGACACACATGTCTAGATCGACTCAGCTAGTCGAGATATGACGATCGGTATACTTAAAGGTGGGTCTAGGACCAATATTTCGCGGCGTTACAAACATTTGGGGCTGCACAAAGCTATAATACCCTGACAACATAGTTGTGTAGGGTATAAAAATCAACGACTTAATAGACTCTTTGAAATAATATTTGACATTTTGATTTATGGAGATATTAAAACTCAGAACATCATAGAAAAACAAGTAAAAATGATGTTAAGTTCGACCCGACCGAACTTTTTATATCCTCCACTCTTATATGGTTAATACCCGAGAAAATTGATCTATATTTATAATTTTTATTGGACAGATTTGTTACCCTATAAGAACTTATAGCATTAAATTACAGCGAATTCGGTTAAAAATACGCCCAAAACCCCCAATAATCAGAAAATTGGTGGGATACCGTGGTGGTTACCAGACAAAGTGAACCTATAATTTTTTATATAATTTTTTATTTTTAGTGGAGATCCCTATGTATCAAATTTCAGCGAATTCGGTTGAAACATGTGCTCAAGAACTTCCAAATACAGAAAATTGGATGGATATCAGTATGTGGGAGCTATGCCTAAACGTCCCATCACATCTTCGAAATTGAACCTGTCTGCAGACAAAAGGCACCTCTATCCAACATTTTGACGATCTATCTCAATTCGTAGAATACATTTTCGGAGTGAAGTCAAAATACCCTTTCATTTGTGGGGGAATTTATGGGGGTCACTTAAATATTATTTGAGGATACATGTTTGGGGACGGCGACTTTTGGCCCAACTTCAACCCACTCTCGTGTGTGTTTCCTTTTTTGTGTTGCTATGTTTATACCCTTCACCACACTGTGGTATAGGGTATTATGTCTTTGTGCATATGTTTGTAACAGGCAAAAACAATCGAGATAGACCCATGGTTCCTTTTGAGAATAAGCATAGAATTACCTTCTGAGTCGATTTATGCATGTCCGTCTGTCCGTCCGTCCGTCCGTCCATGTATTTTTGTTAACAAAGTACAGGTCCCATTTATGATCCGATTTGAATGAAATATGGCACAGGTCACTTAATAGGCCCAAGGACGAACCCTATTGAAATTGGAGAAAATCGGTTCAGATTTAGATATAGCTCCCATATATATTTTCGTCTGATTTTAACTTATTGATGCACCAAACTCCCAGTAGTGATCCGATTGAGACAAAATTTTGCACAGAGTATTGACTTAGGTCTAGATAGTTATATGCCAAGTTTTATTAAAATCGGTTCAAATTTAGATATAGCTCCGATTTATAGCTTCGTTCGATTTAATGTAAATAGTGCACCAAACTCCCAATAGTGGTCCGACTAAAGCAACATTTTGCACAGGGTACTGAATTAGGTCCCGTCTGATGTATGTGAAACTTTGTTGGAATCGGTTCAGATTTAGATATAGCTGCTATATCTAGTTTCGTCCCATTTTATGAAAATGAAGTTCCATGTTGCCAATATTTATCCAATTGAGATAAAATTTAGCACAGAGTACTGAATTATATATACAGGATATCGTAGATATTAACATGTCTTGTATGTACCCATAGTGGTGGAGGGTATCATATAGTCGGCCCCGTCCGACTTTTGAGCTTTCCTTACTGTTTTTTTTATACCCTTCACCACACTGTGGTACAGGGTATTATGTCTTTGTGCATATGTTTGTAACAGGCAAAAGGAAACGAGATAGACACATGGTTCTTTTTAGAATATGCATAGAATCACTTTTTAAGTCGATTTATGCATGTCCGTCCGTCCGTCTGTCTGTCCATGTATTTTTGTGAACAAAGTACAGGTCGCATTTATGATCCGATTTGGATGAAATTTGGCATAGGTCACTTATTTGGCCCAAATTGGGAAAAATCGGTCTAGATTTAAATATAGCTCCTATATATATTTTCGTCCGATTTAATGTAATTGGTGTACCAATGTCCCTATATATCGTTTGATTTGCACGAAATTTGGCATAACGTAATGAATTATGTCTAGAAAGATGTGTGTTAAGTTTCCTGGAAATCGGTTCAGATTTAGATATAGTCACTACATATCTTTCGATTTGCACGAAATTTGGCATAGCGTAATGAATTATGTCTAGAATGATGTGTGTTAAGTTTCCTGGAAATCGGTTCAGATTTAGATATAGCTCCCATATATATTTTCGTCCGATTTACGGTATATGGTGCACCAAAGTACCTATATATGTTTCGATTTGCACGAAATTTGGCATAACGTACTGAATAAAGTCTAGAACGATGTGTGTAAAATTTCTTGAACATCGGTTCATATTTAGATATAGCTCCCATAAATATTTTCGTCCGATTTTATGTAAATGGTGCACCAAAGTCTCTATATATCCTTCGATTTGCACGAAATTTGACATAGCGTACTGAATTGATACTAGAATGATGTGTGCAAAGTTTCGTGACAATCGGTTTAAATTTAGATATAGCTCCCATATATATTTTCATCCGATTTAAGGTAATTGGTGCACCAAAGACCCTATATATCTTTCGATTTGGATGAAATTCGACATAGCGTACTGAATTGCGTCTATAATAATGTGTGCAAAGTTTCGTGAAAATCGATTCAGATTTGGATATAGACCCATATATTTTCATCCGATTTTAGGTAATTGGTGCACCAAAATCTCTGAAAATCATTCGATTTGCACGAAATTTGTCATAGCGTACTGAATTAAGGCTAGAATGACGTGTGCTAAGTTTCGTGAAAATTGGTTCAGATTTAGATATAGCTCCCATATATATTGTACGTATAGATCGATAACACTGTGCGACATGAAAATTATTCAGGGGTTCTAATGTACCAATTCTGTTTAGTTGGAGCCCCTGGACCAAGAAAATAATTGTGGTTTTTCTGGGTCACTTTGAAAATTAGTTTTATAACGGTAAATGTAGAGAAAAACGTGGTCTTATAGATTTTCATTTTGAAACGCGAATAACTTATTTACTTTATCACCAAAAACTATATGTATAATACTTGAACTTTATCCAGAAACTGCACCCTGTCCGTTTTACATTTTTCCTTATAGAAGTCAAATTTTCCAATTTCTCACACAAATATCATGATACTAAAATTTTGAAATATATTACGAAAACAATCACAAATTAGTTGTTTATCTATTTCATCCCTTAAATTATGCACCGATGTGTTACCATCAGTTTCGTATCCCAAAAAGAATTCATTTCTACATTCTGTTAGCAGCTTCCCCTTGAATATCGAGCAAGCTTTCTCTTCAACAGCACATTCTTGCAGAGGAAAATAAACTGCAAACTATTTATTAATTTATTGTCATACAATTAGAATGCCTTATTCACAAGCATTTCATTTTACTTGAAAAAATCTTTCAACAGAGATTCACTCAAATAGAAACTATTGATTGTTGTTGCTTTTTTTGTTGTTAGCAGAAGGATTGTATTAAGTTTTAACAACTTAATAATTGCATTTTTCCATTCGCCAGACACTTTTGAAAAAAGTTTGTTTTCCTTTGAGTAAGGCTGCGGCAACAGACCCACTCCAATAATCAACAAACTTGAATTTTCAATAAGAGCTTCTGGCTTCTGGCATAACTTCTTCGAGGAGGCACTTAATGTCTTCTATGATGAGAGTTAAAAGAACGGGGGATATAACACAACTCACAACTTAAGCCTTCAAGTGTTAAGGTTGTTATATTCATCTATCATCCTACAATCCAGTCATCCGTCCATCTCTTTTGCTAACCAGATTTAGTTCAGGCCACTTGGAATGGTACCTCCTACTTGTACACTAATTTGGTTGTTCGACTACTTGGCTCTGCTTTTGGGATGTGTTGTTACAGCAGTTGTTTGTGGTCGGCAACAGCGATTATTCAAAAGCAAAATTGTTCTGCAAAATTAAATATTTATTTTCTTAACAACCACTATGAAGTGATTTAAGCCTCGGGGAATGAGTGGGTTTTCATGTCTTCAATTTACTTTATAGTTACTGCCTTATTTAACGAAGTTCGTCTACTGCTGTTCAAAATATTCATCCCTGTATTCATCTTTGAAAATTGATATTGCAAAATAATTAAATCTGTAGAAAAAAGCCAACATCTAATTTCGCATACTTTGTTGTTGGCTAATTGCCAATAATTTTTTTTCTTTTTTAATTTCCAGAAATACGTGATTTTGTAGGTAAGGGACACCACCACACACTCCTGCTAAACGTTTGCTACATACTGATACTAAATGTTCGGTGTAGGAAATTGTTATCCCATAGCAAGAATTGGGAAATGTATATAAATGTGTATAATTTGCAACACCTCTAAATATTAGCAGGAATCCCCATTAAGGAAACCCCCCATTCTCGATTTTAATTTTTCAAGATTTTCAATGGGCTGGTAAATCAAAACCAATGCTTGTTAAGGTTTGTAACTTTACACATATATAATTGAGGGTTTAAAATAGAAGAAAAATAATTTGCAAAAAAATTTTGATATTGTTTTGTTGTTGTTTTTTGTAATTAAAGAAAGGTCCTTATTTTTGATGGCGGGCATGATAACTCCTCACTGGAACATCGTAATCCGTGTTAGAAAATGGCCGATTTTTTACCAAAACCCAAGTTAAAAAATAAGGAAGATCTTCACCGACTGGCTTTATCCTAGTTCATACGATACATATACACTCACAGAGAAACGTGTAAAAATTATAAATCGATTGGGTTATTAGTTTTTGAGTTATCGTGCCCGCCATTCGCAAAAAATATTTAGAGAAAAACACGTTTAAAGTTTGAGAAGCCCTTCAGCCGTCACTTGATGCTGATACAATAAATCGGCTATATCTTCAAGAGTTCTTGAGATTTTCATTTGAAATTTTGTAGGGACATTCTTTAATTAGTGTAGATTCGAATTATACCCACAAAATTTTTGACCCCAAGAATGGGGGGGGGGTCCCCTTAAGTTTTTATACTACTGATCCGAGTGAATTTATATTTGTTAAAGAATATTTTTTAGAAGGTTTGGCTCTTAAGCTTGAATTAATTGAAAGAATACTTTTAGAGGAATCCTAAAATGTTTTGAAAAGAATGTGTTTTAAAGATACTTTAAGATTGATTTAAAGAATATTTTCCCTATGCGCGAAATAATTTTTTTTCGAAGTCCATTAAGCGTGGATTTTTAAAGGATATGTTTTTAAGTAATCCTAAAGCGTAGATTGTTTTTAGAATATTTTCCGAGTGATTTTTTTAAAGAATTTTTTTCGATTAATATTACAGAGAGGATATTAAACCCTTTAGCATAGGTTTTTAAAGAATATTTGTGAGAGGATATTTGACATTTTAGAGTGGATTTTTGTAGAATATTTTAGAGAGGATATCGGATCTTTTAGCGTTGTTTTTTAAAAGGAAGATATTAGATTCATTAAGTGTGGATATTTTTTGAGTGGATATTTCAACTTTCGGGTGGATTTTTTAAGAATATTTCTGAGAGGATATTAAAACCTGTTTTGTCAAATTTTGAAACATAGTTACGTACGATTTCATTTGGGGGGACCCACTGGTACGAAATAAAAAAGTAAAATTTTTGGTTCCTTACATATCATACGTCGACTCGACGTAGGGTACAATATGAGACCACGGTTTGAGGGCTTGAGATTTTAGGAAAATCTCCATTTGTGTGAATTAAGGCTTACGGCAGTCATTTGGTACAATCGTCGGTATAGGCCCACTTTTTGGTATTTATACCCTTCACCACACTGTGGTACAGGGTGCATATGTTTGTAACAGGCATATGTTTGTAACAGGCAAAAGGAAACAAGATAGACCCATGGTTCATTTGAGAATATGCATAGAATCACTTTCTGAGTCGATTAATGCATGTCCGTCCGTCTGTCCGTCTGTCTGTCCATGTTAAATTGTAAACAAAGTACAGGTCGCATTTATGGTCCGAATTGAATGAAATTTGGCATAGGTCACTTATTCGACCCAAGGACGAACCCTATTGAAATTGGGAAAATCGGTTCAGATTTAGATATAGCTCCCATATATATTTTCGTCCGATTTAATGTAAATGGTGTACCAAAGTCCCTATGTATCCTTCGATTTGCATGAAATTTGGCACAGCGTACTGAATTAAGTCTAGAATGGTGTGTGCAAAGTTTCGTGAAAATCGTTCAGATTTAGGTATAGCTCCCATATATAGTTTCATCCGATTTTAGGTAAATAGTCCACTAAAGTCTCTATATATTTTTCGATTTGCATGAAATTTGGCATAACGTACTGAATTGAGCCTAGAGTGATGTCTGACAAGTTTCGAGAAAATCGGTCCAGATTTAGCTCACATATATAGTTTCGTCCGATTTCATGTATATGGTGCCCCAAAGTCCCTATATATCTTTCGATTTGTACGAAATTTGGTACGGCCTAATCATTTAGGCCTAGAATGATGTCTGCCAAGTTTCGTGAAAATCGGTCCAGATTTAGATATAGCTCCCATACATAGTTTCGTCCGATTTCATGTAAATGGTGCCCCAAAGTCCCTATATATCTTTTTATTTGCACGAAATTCGGCTCAACGTACTGAACTAAGCCTAGATTGATGTCTGCCAAGTTTCGAGAAAATCGGTCCAGATTTAGATATAGCTCCCATATATAGTTTCGTCCGATTTCATGTAAATGGTGCCCCAAAGTCCCTATATATCTTTCGATTTGTACAAAATTTGGCATAACGTACTGAATTGAGCCTAGAGTGATGTCTGTCAAGTTTCGAGAAAATCGGTCCAGTTTTAGATATAGCTCCCATATATAGTTTCGTCCGATTTCATGTATATGGTGCCCCAAAGTCCCTATATATCCTACGATTTGCAGGAAATTTGGCATAACGTACTGAATTGAGCCTAAAGTGATGTCTGCCAAGTTTCGAGAAAATCGGTCCAGATTTCTAAATAGCTCCCACATATATAGCTCACATATTTTAAGTAATTGACGCAACAAGGAACCAATAGGAACAAAACGTTCTGAAATTAGTATAACCTAACCTGTGACAAGTTTGGTTGAAATCCCTTAATATTTGGATAGAGCTTTCATATATATTTTCGCCCGATTTCAAATAAATTGGACATCAAACTCCTCATGATAGTCAGATTGACATCAAATTTTGCACAACGTACAAAATTGACCATAGAACTACGTAGTTGCGTTTTCTAGAAGTGCAGACATAGCCCAACGTATGACCTATTTATATTTGTTTGAAGTCGATTTACATACTTTATGGATATATCCAGGTAGATTCACATTATCACATATATTATTTCATCCAATTTCATGACAAATTTCACTACAATTGGATTATAAATGCGATCCACATTCTTTTTACAAGAATATATGAAAAAAGATGAGAGCTAGCTATGTATCTATATTTTATTCCTTTATCATGGTACCACATGATATCCTGTACCTCATGATACAGTACAGGGTATAAATATCTCTTTGGTATAACCGCAACATTAGTCATTCAACATAATGCCTTAATCGTAACAAATGGATATGCCTTTTTTCTTGGCCATAACACAATAAATGATACATTATTACATGGTTACAACACTGGCATATAAATTGTCGATTATTTTAGTACTTTCGGTATACGTTTAGCACTGTTAATCGAGTATAGCCTCTAACAATTTGTTTCTCGTACATTGTATGAATTGATGAAATATAAAATCACTGTAAATGTTCGAAAAACCGATGACTAAAACTAATAAAAAGAAAGGATTATTATAGCCTTAAGGAAATCAAGGGAAAGCAGTGGCCACTGGCAGTAGAAAGAACCAAAAATAATAAAAATATTTTTTATTATAACCTTAAGGAAATCAAGGAAACATTCTGGTCACTGGCTGTAGAAAGAACTAAGAATATTCTTTTGTACAGCAGTCCGGTACTAAGGCCGAAAATGAACATATACAGCTGCATACACTTTGAGAGCATTTGTCTATAAGCAATAAATGAAAACTAATGTTGAATATAAGCTGCTCAGTACCAACATCGATTAACTCCCTAAAAAATTTTGAGAAAAACGAAGATAGAGTGTGTGTTATTTTTATGGTACCCCAAATACAAAGCAATTTTAAGTGCATATTTTTCCTAACATCTGAAAACTCAAAAACGTGGACCGATATTGATAACGCATGATAGGGAGGAACATGTGTATAAAATCCCCAAACGACTGTAATTTAGAGGGCAAAGCTATATTTTATTTTTAGGGGCTTGGTGGAAGCTGCAGATTCAACATGAAATTGTCAAATTGTCATTGCAGAAAAAAATCGTATGAGCATGTCCCTGGAGGCGATACCTAAATCGGGAACAATATTGATTGCATCATGTAGGAATTACCGAATATTTGTAGTTATCATTATATGATGTGTTATTCCTAATTGAGTGCTGATATAGCTCAATTTCGAAATTAACATTTTCCAGCACAATACCTTCCTTTACGCTAAATATCGAAAATTGATAAGTATCACTATATGGGGGCTAGACCTAACTGTGGGCCGATATAGTTCATTCTCGATTCTCACGTTCTTGTGTTTTATCTCGATATCCTCCGCAGGTAGAGTGATTGCAACAAATTATAACCAAACAAAAAATCGGAACAAATTGGATAACTATTTTAATATAAAAACGGGGTTATATAGGGACTACCCATTAATGGGAGCGAATATTAATAATTTTTGGGGGGAGATTTGTTGCCATATACAACTACAAAAAAACTAATTACAAAGAATTTGGTTGAAAAATGCGTCCAAGAACCTCAAAATACCGACATTTTGGGGGTTCCTTTATATGGGGATTAACAGAAAGAAAGGACCTATATTTATAATTTTTAGTGGAGGAATTTGGTACCCAATAAGAACCGAATGCACCAAATTTCAGCGAATTCGGTTGTAAAACGCGCTCAAGGGAACAAAATTAAGTAAATCGATTTAAAGCAAACTTGACACACGCTTTCGGTATGCTGCAGCATCGCACACTGTGCAAAATCTTAATCGAACACCTGTTGATTATCTGGTACACATGATGTCGGTCTAAATATATATGGGAGCTAAGTCCGCATCTGCAACAATTTCTTTAAGACTCAAGAACAAGGCATGAGGAGTTTGGTGCATCAATTGCCAAAAATCGGACGATTTCTACAAAACTTGACACCCGATCGGCTATTCCAACTTTAGTGCATACTTAAACTCTAATCAGAAGAAAATATATATGAGAGCTATATCTAATTCTGAAACGATTTCAACGAAACGTGCCATAGGTAAGGCTTTAACTATCTTCAGTACGTTATGCAAAGTCAAAATCGGGCAAAAATATATGGGATAAACATTTGGGGTTTGGTGTAGCATTTATATCAAATCGGACGAAATTATATATGGGAGCTATGACTAAATCTGAACCGATTTTCTCCAATTTCAATAGGGTTCATCCTTGGGCAAAATAAGTAATTTTTGGCAAAATTTACCCAATTCAGATCATAAATGCGTCCTGTACTGTGTTTACAATTTGACATGGACAAGGTTATAATTAAACGGTAAATTAAAACGATAGCTTCAGTATTACTACCAAAAATAGCAGTATACTTGATTCCAAATCAGCTTCGTCCAATTTCAATATAGCATCGATTTTTCGAACATTTTATACCTCCTCTGTCCGAGAACACAATATTTTTGGAATTATGTTTAAAAGGGGGTGTGACTCTTAAGGCAGATAAACACTATCAGTTTGGAAGGTTAGTTGATTTGTCGATTACTTACAGTCCAATATTTTCGAGTGGGGTCCTTGGCCATTTTTTACTTAAGAACTAACACAAAGTTTGTAATACCACTAAATTTTAATAAACAAAATAACAAAGGCCAACATTACAACAAATTACAACAAAAAAATTCAGTATCACGTAATATTAATAATTTCTTGTGGTAAACGTCTAGACAATGAACATTCGGGTTGTAGAAAATGCTCATAAATTTGATAAATTCCAATCATTTAAATTTTCTTATAAATGATGAAAGAAGGATTGCAACGAAATATGAAACAATTTATATTAAGTGGTTTACAACTGTGTATGATGTTGATGTGGTCTACATGTAAATATAAAACAAAACAATTCATTCAGTAATCCTTAGTGAAGAATTGCTATCGAAAAAAAAACATGAACATAATTTCAATTCGAACATAATTACAATTGAAGCTTCGAAGTGCTAAAAATTTCATATTGATAGACAAGTATTAAACATACTTGCGCGTTAAGGACATAATTCTTTGATATATTTCTTATGAAATATGTACAGTCAATGACCACAAATCACACAATGAATTTATGATACAGTAGTATGAAAATTGATTTCGGTAGTATACCCTGACTATTGTTAGATTAACAAAGAATCGGATGTGAGAACGTTCAGTAAATAACAACATGTAAATAACTCATATTCTCTCAATACATTGTGGATTTTTTTTACAAAGTCGAACTTGCAATGGTAGTAAGCAAAATGGGAAACATGACTATATTTTTTGTTGGTACCTTAGCTAAGCAATTTTCTATAATTTTCTAGGTTTTGTGACTAGAGATATCTCGGATCTTCTGAGGTGCCTACACTTGACTTATGCCGATTGTGTCTCAGAGAACAGATTTCTTCGCCTTCAAGATCACTGAATTCTCCATTGCGGCTTAGGTCTTCAAAAAACCAAAAATTTGGGCGAACTTTGTGTGGGACTATAGGAAAAGTGGATCATTATCAATAATTTGTATACCCTTCACCACACTGTGGTACAGGGTATTATGTCTTTGTTCATATGTTTGTAACAGGCAAAAGGAATCGAGATAGACCCATGGTTCCTTTTGAGAACATTCATAGAATACTTTCTGAGTCGATGTATGCATGTCCGTCCGTCCGTCTGTTGATGTTAAATTGTAAACGAAGTACAGGTCGCATTTATGATCCGATTTGGATGAAATTTGGCACAGCTCACTTATTTGGCACAAGGACGAACCCTATTGAAATTGGGAAAATCAGATTTAGATATAGCTCCCATATATATATTCGTCCGATTTGAGATAAATGGTGTACCAAAGTCCCTATATATCTTTCGATTTGCACGAAATTTGCTATAGCCTACTGAATTAGGTCTAGAATGATGTATGCCAAGTTTTGGGAAAATTGGTTCAGATTTAGATATAGCTCCCATATATAGTTGCGGCCGATTTTAGGTAAATGATGCACCAAAGTCCCTGGAAATGATTTGATTTGCACGAATTTTGGCATAGCGTATTGAATTAAGTCTAGAATGACTTGTGCCAAGTTTCGTGAAAATCGGTTCAGATTTAGATATAGCTCTCATATATTGTATCGCCCGATTTTAGGTAAATGGTGTATCAAAGTCCCTATATATCTTTCGATTTGCACGAAATTTGGTATAGCCTACTGAATTGGATCTAGAATGATGTGTGCTATGTTTCGTGAAAATCGGTTCAGATTTTGATATAGCGCCCATATGTATTTTCGCCCGATTTAAGGTAAATGGTGTACCAAAGTCCCTATATATCTTTCGATTTGCACGAAATTTGGTATTGCCTACTGAATTAGATCTAGAATGATGTGTGCTAAGTTTCGTGAAAATAGGTTTATGTTTAGATATAGCTTCCATATATAGTTTCGCCCGATTTTAGGTAAATGGTACACCAAAGTACCTGCAAATCTTTTGATTAGCAAGAATTTTGGCATAGCGTACTGAATTAAGTCTAGAATTATGTGATGGTTTTAAGCAAATTGTGCACTAAAGATCCGTACCATAGTCCGATTGACACAACGTACTGAAGTTAACATAAATTAATCTCTGGCAGGTTTGCTTGAAATCGGTTCAGATATAGATATAACTTAGCTTCCATATATAATTTCGACTTATTTATGTTAATTGTACACCAAATAATCAAATGAGATTAAATTTTAAACAGTACAGTCCGACTTTACTACTTTCCTTACTGGTTTTGTGATGTTTTTCATCATTGAACCCGAAATGCCAAATTATAGCAACTTCGATAAGAAATCGATTTGAAACCATCAATATACCGAACATGGAACGAGACTTTTTAACGGGACTATGTTCAAAAAGTTGAACGATGTCGGTATTGTCGACAAGCCATTTTGATATTCAGTACTGTAATATTACTCTATATGAGCTCAGATAAATACCAAGGTATTAAAGACGATGTGTATACTCCACCTTATTGTGGAGGTTATCTAAATTTAAAATGCCGAAAAGTATACATTAACAATATTGTAAATATAAATAATTTATAAATAAATTTAAATACAAATTTGAATCGGCAAGTAATAATTATTTTGAGTAAGTACGTCTGTCAGGTCAACTACATTGTAAGCATCTCGCATTTATGAAAATCACATGAACCAGAGCCACTAAGCTACGATCTAAATTATCTACAAGAATATACTTTTCCACCAATTCGAATTTATTACATAATTATATTCACGTAATTCTATCAACAATGACTTGATTGAAATATTGACTTTTGGCAATAAGCGAAATCTCATCATTGGCTGTGATAATATTTCCGCTCCATTTATTCTCGAACGTGTAATTAAGGTGTCTTGTAGTTGTTACGTTGCAAAATGCAAAGCTATTTGGTTCGTTATGATGGGCATATTGCTCCTATCCAAATCCACTCTTCCTTCGTTACGTCAACGAGACAATTTTATAATTTATAATTAAGAAATGACAGGGAGGAATGAAAATTATTATTTGTCTGCTATGTGGCTGTGGGATTTAATTAAAGTCCTTGCGGTAATGTTTAAACGACTACATACACACATCTCTGAAGGGACCCCCCACTCTCGGGATCAAAAAAATTTTTGACTTAATTCGAATCTACACTAATTCAAGAATGTCCCTACAAAATTTCAAGTAAAAATCTCAAGAACTCTTGAAGATTTAGCCGATTATTTCTGTCAGCAGCAAGTGATGGCTGAAGGGCTCCTCAAACTTTAAACGAGTTTTTCTCTAAACGAATGGCGGGCACGATAACTCAAAAACTAATAACCCAATCGATTCCAAATTTTTACACGTTTCTCTGTGAGTGTATAGCTATCGTAAGAACTAGGATGAAGTCAATCGGTGAATAACTTCCTTATTTTTATACCCTCCACCATAGTATGGAGGGTATATTAATTTTGTTTTTCCGTTTGTAACTTATCGAAATAATCATTTCCGACCCTATAAAGTATATATATCCTTGCTCAGCGTAAAAGTCTATGATGATGTAGCCATGTCCGTCTGTCTTTTGTAATCACTCTAGCGTCTAAAAGAATTGAGATAGATGGCCAAAATTTTGCACGGAGTCGTCCTTTGTCTGCAGGCAGGTCAAGTTCGAAGATGGGCTTTATCGGTCCACGTTTGGGCATAGCTCCCATATAAGGGTACCCCCCAATTTTCGATATTTTGAGGTACTTGAGCGCGTTTTTCAACTGAATTCGCTGAAATTTGGTACACTGAGTTCTTATTGGGAAGCAAATCTCTCCACTGAAAATTTTAAATATGGGTCCATATTTTCGGATAGCCCCCATATAAAGTACCCCCAATTTTGCGGTATTTTGGGGGCTTTCGCATTTTTCGACCGAATTCTCTGAAATTTGGTACTTTGAGTTCTTATTGGGTAGAAAATCTCTATACTAAACATTATAAATATAGGTCAAATTTTTCGGGTAGCCCCCATATAAGAGTACCCCCCAATTTTCGGTATTTTAGGATTATTGAGCGCGGTTTTCAACCGAATTCGCTGAAATTTGGTACATTGGTACCAAATGTCCCCACTAAAAATTATAAATATAGGTCCACTCTGGTAGCCCCTATATAAGGGTACCTCCCATTTCCAGTTTTTGGGGGTTTTTGACCGGATTTTTTCATCGAATTGTCTGTAATTTAGTAATTTGTGTTCTTATTGGGTAGCAAATCTCTCCACAAAAATTATAGATATAGGTCAATTTTTTCCGGTAGCCCCCATATAAGGGTACCCACAATTTCCGATATTTTGACGTTCTTGAGCGCGTTTTTCAACCGAATTCGCTGAAATTTGGTATTTTGTAGTCGTATATGGTTACAAATATCCCCACCAACAATTATTAATATTCACCCCTTTTTAGGGGTAGTCCCCATATAACCCCCTTGGGAGTGGGTAGTCTTTACGGGGAATAGTAAATTTTTACCCTACAAAGGCTATTTTATTAAGCATTCCGCCTTCTAAAGATATTGTGATAATAAAAAACTCAAACATGACGATAATTAAATATATCGGCAGACATTTAGGCATCTCCTCAATATAGTGATACCTCCTGAAGGAAATAATTGAGATAAACAATTAAAATATTTGGTTCAAAATTGGCATATACCGGTCATTAATTAGGCATAGCCCTCATATGATGATATCCCCAAATATTCACTATTTCCTACACTACGTAATCAATATTGTTCCCTTTAAAGCATAGCCTCATATAACTTTGTAATCTAAATTACAGTAGTTTGAGGATTTTATACTTTACCATGCGTTATCAGTATCAGTCCACATTTTGGATCTTACAGATTTTAGGAAAAATCCCCATTTAAAATTGTTAAAGTTTGTATTTGGTGTACATAATGGTTTACATGAATCGGTTTGTAGAATTATTGGTATATGACCACTTTATAGTATGTTCCCTATATTTTCTTTGCATGTATCAGTCAGTATATCTATGGTGGAGGGTATCTAAAGTTCGGCCCGGCCGAACTTAACGCGTTTTCAAAAATCGGCGATTTTCCAAAAATATTTTTTCAAAGGTCCGCCATTTTGTTCATTTTAGAGCGAAGTCAATAATCCTAGTTCATACGAGAGCCAGACATGTACTCTTTCTAACACCCTTGGAATTTTTGGATTCCTATGTTCCAGTGAGGAGTTATCATGCCCGCTATCAAAAATAAGGACTTTTTTTAATTACAAAAAACAACAACA
Organism: Musca vetustissima; assembly: GCF_032173495.1. Taxonomy (NCBI): domain Eukaryota; kingdom Metazoa; phylum Arthropoda; class Insecta; order Diptera; family Muscidae; genus Musca; species Musca vetustissima. The sequence goes on from NW_026880842.1 coordinate 316,994, forward strand.
AAACAATAACAATTTTTTTTTTTTTTGTAAATTATTTTTCTTCTCTTTTAAATCTTCAAATATATATGCAAAGTTACATACCTTAATAATATTGATTTACCAGCCCTTTGAAAATCTTGAAAAATTAAAATCGAGAATGGGCGTTTAACAGAGGCCAATTTACTGCTCAGAATGTAGAATTCTATGCGTTTCGGTTGAAATAGCAATTTGTAAGATATAGCTTTTAAATGCTATACACCATCTTCGTAGGATGTTGAAATTAAAATGGGATATTGAATTTGTCATTCCGTTTGCAACACCTCGAAATATTTTCCGGAGACTTCATAAAAATGTCCCAGTTTAGTGGGCGGTATGCTGGGTGGTCTATTATACTCATTGCTTGTTTACTTTAAATGCAATAGTAGTTATAGTTTAGAACATATTTTCATAAGACGTAATTTTTATTTTCCCCATTTTGCATCGTTAAAAATTTCCAAAATAAAAACGAAAACTTTATTATACATAATTGCGTGACAGATTGAATGTTATTCAAGTTATTATACACACGCACACACACAGGCAAGTACTACACCAGCACTACTTGGAAAAGTTTATATCCTTAGACAAGCTGCCAACTGCTGTTGGATGATTTCCCAAAAGTGCCCATGGGGAAATGTGTTCGATGTACTGCTTAACTACACGTTGTGGCTTGTACTTTTATGTAAGGAAGTAAAGAATGTTTTTTTTTTTTGTACTGCAATAAGTCAAGTATATCTCTTGGCTGTTGGTTGAGAAAATATTAGCACAAAGACATTGATGATGATGTGGTGGTGATACTATATGTGTGGAATATAAAGCAAATTTTACTACCATGTAATATTCTAACCTATTATACCTGTATTTGAACCCAACTGAAAATTAAATAAAAATCCGTTCAGTCGTAGAGACGTTCCATTTTCTGTATTTCTATCGAAGTTTGAATGAAATCGGACGAAACTGTTATAAAACCTATGTTTGAATCTGAGGCTAGGTAAACGGAGAGATTGACAATTAAAAACCAGTAAGGAAAGTAATAAAGTCGGACGGGGCCGACTATATGATACCCTTCACCACTTTGGGTATATTCAACAGATGAATCCTAACTGACGTCGCATTTTTAAAGGACCAGTAAAATTAAATTGGATCCATAAACATGTCATTCTGTAACCAATACTAAATTTTTTGGTCAGATATATATATATATATATATATATATGTGAGCTATATCTAAATCTGAACCGATTTTCAGGAAACTTAACACACATCATTATATACCTAATTCATTACGCTGTGCCTAATTTCCTGCAAATCGAAAGCTTCCGATTTTCAGGAAGCTTAACATACATCATTCTAGACCTAATTCATTACGCTGTGGCAAATATTGTGCAAATCGAAAGATATATAGGGACTTTAGATTCAATGTAAATATTAAATCGGACCAAAATATATATGGGAGCTATATCTAAATCTCAACCGATTTTCAGGAAACTTAACATACATAATTCTAGACCTAATTCATTACGCTGTGCTAAATTTCGTGCAAATCGAAAAACATATAGGGGCTTTGGTGCACCATTTACATTAAATCGGACGAAAGCTAGCTGGCTCGCTTTTATATGCCTTTTGTGCTGTGGCATTTTAATCCATTCTCACAACATGACCTCGCCATTGTAGTTGCTGAAGCGTGATACGTCTGACTATATCGATGTCCGAGAATAGATGGTGGCTCATTCGACGGCTATTTTCACCGTCGGCGATTTTTTCGGAGAATTTTTTCTCTTCATTTTTAAATTGCTTACCCAGACCATTGCTGCATCTTTTGCCAAACATTTTTCTTCTCCGGATTTCAAAGCTGATGTCATTAGTTTTGTTTATGGTATATAAAATCATTCACAACCTCGAAGCTGTAGTTTTCAAGTTCCATAGTTGGTCCGAGTCAGTACATATGTTGTTTGGTGTACAGAGTACCACTTCTGTTTCAACTATTGAAGGTCTGCGAGAGATCCTTTCCGACTTTAATAGCTGACCTTGTGCCAGACATGGCTTTAAACACCTCTGAACGGATAGGACTGTCGAATACGGTTTTATATCCGATGAATGAGTGAAATTTGTCGTTATGTTTTTCGTGGGGTTTTTCCCAAGATTTGGCGCAGAGTTAAAATCTGGTCTAGGTTGGATTTGCCATGTCGGAAGCCGCATTAATAAAATCCAATAATATCATTGACCATTGGCTTCAGTGGTGGGCCCTGGATAACACTTTATGTTCGATGGTAAGGAGACATATGCCTTTATAGTTGGCATATGATATGAAGTTCCAATCATTGGGCATGTATTCCTCTGGCCAAATTGTACCACTTTTGAATAGTTTGGCTGGTATCCCATCAGAACCTGCTGCTTCATTATTCTTCGGCCGATTGATTGCTATACTGAACTCATCTTGGCTAGATGGTATACACTCTATACCGTCATTTCTTATTGGTTCTGGGGTATCTTCTTTACCGCTACTGTATGATACAGTAGATATCAGATATATGAAATTCAAAAATGCCGGAGATTTCTTTCTTATACGCGTTTTTTCTTATATGGAATTATCGGATAAAAGAAAGTATAAGCTCGGTGTTTTTGATAATCTTTCTTATATGCGATTTTTTCTTATATGAGATGTGCTTATATCCGATATCTACTGTACCAGAAGCTTTGAAAAATGCTCCTTCCAGATCCTAAACACGCAATCTGTATCTGTCACCAGTTTTCCATCTTCATCTCTACAGGAGGATATGCCTGCACCAAAGCCTGTTTTAATCGTTGGTAACATTTCCGGACTTCATTCTGACTGCTGTACATCTCGATTTTCTCACGCTCACGTTATTCTTGTTATTTCTTCTTTTTTTTTGAAAATACATTTCTCCTCTCTCCATTTCTCGGAAAGTGGTCCTAAGCAGTTCCTCAGAAGTAACTATGGGTCTTTCTTCATTCCTTCAACATTTGTCTAGTGTATGGCATGTCAACTGCAGCTAAATGTACACAAGTTCTTTGAAAATGACAAAGTACAACCACACTGATATAGTTGAAGTAAAAAATTCCAATTAAATAAATTCATGTTCCTATCACTTCGACAAGTGTTTTCCCCTTTGCAAAATTACATTTTTTGGTTCAAAATATATTCTTTTTTAAAACTCTTAATACTTCTGCATGAACAATTTTATCCAAATGCCATCTAGGTTGAATGTTAATTGCTGGAATCTGAACCATATAGAATGTCATTTCTGAAGAAAAAGTTTTTCATTTTTGATGCCACTTAAATGCGAAATGCAAAATTCATCTGTATGGATCAGCAGGGAGAAGAGATAAAGTGCACATCAATGTTCATAGTCTATATACATCTATACATACATGTGAAATAAACAAATGGAAAATGTTGTGAAAAACCAAAATCTGTAAAAAGAGAAATTCGGTGGAATTTGACACAGTTTCATATCAGTTTTAAGAATTCTGAGAAAAATGTGTGGTATTAAAATATGCATTCGGTCTGCCGAATTAAAATACATGTACTAATATCAATACCGAGAGTAATTATAAACTCCATAAGGTGGAGTGTATATTAAATTTGTAACTTCTTCGAAACAATTTTCAACCAGATACCCTTCACAACTTTGGGTTTATTCAACAGATGAATCCTAACAGACGTCGGATTTTTAAAGGACCAGTAATATGAAATGCGATCAATAAACATGTCATTGTGCAACAGACACTAAATTTATATATCTAAATCTGGACCGATTTTCAGGAAACTTAACACACCTCATTCTAGACCTAATTCATTACACTGTGCCAAATTTCGTTCAAATCGAAAGATATATAGGGACCTTGCTACACCATTTACATTAAATCGGACAGAGATATATATGGGACCTATATCTAAATCTGAACCGATTTGCAGGAAACTTAACACACATCATTCTATACCTAATTCATTACGCTGTGCCAAATTTCGTGCAAATCAAAAGATATATAGGGACTTTGGTGCACCATTTACATTAAATCGGACGAAAATATATATGGGAGCTATATCTAAATCTGTACCGATTTTCAGGAAACTTAACACACATATATTCTAGACCTATTTCAGTAGGCTGTACCAAATTTCGTGCAAATCGAATGATATATAGGGACCTTGGTACACCATTTACATTAAATCGGACGAAAATATATATGGGAGCTATATCTAAATCTATACCGATTTTCAGGAAACTTAACACATATCATTCTAGACCTAATTCAGTACGCTGTACCAAATTTCGTGCACATCGAAAGATATATAGGGACTTTGGTATACCATTTACATGAAATCGGACGAAAATATATATGGGAGCTATATCTAAATCTGAACCGATGTTTCCCAATTTCAATAGGTTTCGTCCTTGGGCCAAATAGACTAGCTGCGCCAAATTTCATCCAATTCGGATCATAAATGCGACCTGTACTTTGTTTACAATTTAACATTGACAGATAGACAGACGGACGGACATGCATAAATCGACTTAGAAAGTGATTCTATGCATATTCTCAAAAGGAACCATGGGTCTATCTCATTTCCTTTTGCCACAAAGACATAACACCCTGTACCAAATTGTGGTGAAGGGTATAAAAATCGTTAATATTAGACTTCGAAATATCTTATAACAAGGATGCAAATTTATACATAACTCATGTGATTCGATTGATTAATAGGCTCAAAAAAGGAGTTTCCACTCTCAAATGTGTTATCAATATTTTACTGAAAAATAAATTTATAATATCCCGCCAAAGGTGTATACTTTTTTATTCCCATAAATGTTATGCCTAATATTTGTACAAAGCCTATATTATATATATTCGGAAATGCTTATTGGTCCGCTTTTTTTTCGACACACGGTGGTACAGGGTATAATGTCTTTGTGCATATGTTTGTAACAGGCAAAAGGAATCGAGATAGACACATGGAATCAGATTCTGAGCTGATTTATGCATACCCGTCCGTCCGTCTGTCTGTCCATGTTAAATTGTAAACAAAGTACAGGTCGCATTTATGATCCGAATTGGATAATATTAATATTTTTTTGTCGAATGTAGAATTATTTCGACATATCGTCTGATACTTTAAAACTGTATAAAATACGTTGTTCAAATACCAGCTTTTGTGTCATTACGTTTAAATGAAGATTATTATTTTTTTTACTTTTTTAATTTCAGTGCTATTTTTCATGGTTGTTCATGTTTGAATTTTGGAATTAACATTAAATTCGATAATAAAAATAATAATCTCATTAGGAATCAGTCAATCAGACAAAGTGTAATCAAGAGTAGCAACTCAGTAACAAAACAAATCAAAAACTCATTGAAAAACAGAAACAAATAAAAAATCAACATGTTTTTAAAATCCAATAAGCCTCTGTTCATAGCCACAGCATTCAGTAGTTCTCTATTGAGCAGAGTAACCTCGAATACCACGGCACGTACGAAAACATTTTAATGTGGAAAAACGAATGAGTGAGTGATATAGACGGCGGGAAAGTGTGCGGTATTGGTTTTCACACGAAAATATGTCTATTAACCCATGAGCGGTGTATTGATTTACATCTTCTGACGGGTTACTATATCAGTCATATTATATTTATTATATACAATCTTCCATGAACATCTCGTTCTGTAAAAGTCATTCCATCTGTAGAAGCGTGTCAAAATACCTTCTGACTACACAGGATTTTCAACAGGAGTTTCAAATTTTTTGGGAGATCATTTATTACTTATTTGGTTATTCATGGGTTAATGCTGTAGACCACACATCCACCAGTTTTATTCCATGGGGAACATTTTGTTTGTTTTTATACTTGTATTCGATAGTAATTGGAAAGAGCGACGCAATAATAAACAAAAAACCAGTAAGGAAAGTAGTAAAGTCGGATGGAGCCGACTATATGATACCCTTCACCACTATGGGTATATTAAACAGGACTATTAACATGAAATAGGATGAAATAAAATATATGATGTTTATCTAAATGTGAACCTACCTAGATCTATCCATAAAGTATGTATATCGACTTCAAACAAATATAAATAGGTCATCCGTTGGACTATGTCTGTACTTGTAGAAAACGCAACAACGTAATACTATGCTCAATTTTGTACGTTGTGCAAAATTTGATGTCAATCTGACCAACATGAGGAGTTTGATGCCCAATTTACTTGAAATCGGGCGAAAATATATATGGAAGCTCTATCCAAATATTAAGCGATTTCAAACAAACTTGTCACAGGTTAGGTTATACTAATTTTAGAACGTTTTGTTCCTATCAGCCTATTGGTTCCTTGGTTCGTCAATTACTTAAAATCAATCTATAATAAAAGGGAGCTATATCTAAATCTGGACCAATTTTCTCGAAACTTGGCAGACATCACTCTAGGCTAAATTTAGTACGTTATGCCAAATTTCGTGCAAATCGAAGGATATATAGGAACTTTGGTGCACCATTTACATGAAATCGGACGAAACTATATATGGGAGCTATATCTAAATCTTGTCCGATTTTCACGAAACTTTACAGACATCATTCTAGGCTCAATTCAGTACGTTATACCAAATTTCGTGAAAATCGAAAAATATATAGGGGCTTTGGGGCACCATTTACATGAAATCGGACGAAACTATATATGGGAGCTATATCTAAATCTGTACCGATTTTCTCGAAACTTGGCAGACATCATTCTAAGCACAATTCAGTACGTTATGCCAAATTTCGTGCAAATCGAAGGATATATAGGAACTTTGGTGCACCATTTACACGAAATCGGACGAAACTATATATGGGAGCTATATCTAAATATTGACCGATTTTCACAAAACTTTACAGACATCATTCTAGGCTCAATTCAGTACGTTATGCTAAATTTCGTGCAAATCGAAAGATATATAGGGACTTTGGGGCACCATTTACCTAAAATCGGACGAAAATATATATGGGAGCTATATCTAAATCTGGACCGATTTTCTCGAAACTTGGCAGACATCACTCTATGCTTAATTCAATACGTTGTGCCAAATTTCGTGCAAATCGAAAGATATATAGGGACTTTGGGGCACCATTTACATAAAATCGGATAAAACTATATATGGGAGCTATATCTAAATCTGAACCGATTTTCTTGAAACTCAGTACACATCATTTTAGGCCTAATTCATTACGCTGTGCCAAATTTCGTGCAAATCGAGAGATATATAAGGACTTTGGTGCACCATTTACATTAAATCGGACGAAAATATATATGGGAGCTATATCTAAATCTGAACCGATTTTTCCCAATTTCAATAGGGTTCGTCCTTGGGCAAAATAAGTGACCTATGCCAATTTTCATTAAAATCGGATCATAAATGCGACCTGTACTTTGTTCACAAAAATACATGGACGGACAGACGGACGGACGGACGGACAGACGGACGGACATGCGTAATTCGACTCAGAAAGTGATTCTATGCATATTCTCAAAAGGAACCATGTGTCTATCTCGTTTCCTTTTGCCTGTTACAAACATATGCACAAAGACATAATACCCTGTACCACAGTGTGGTGAAGGGTATAATAATAAACCTATGAAAATAACTGTAACACTGGGAAATGATGCAAAATCCACTTCAAAATAAATTATCTTCATATCACAAAGCAAATTAAATTTCATCATCATTCTCGGTTTCAAAAAATTAAATTTTGCTTTTCTATTTAATTTAAACCTACACTAATTCAATTTAACATCGCATTGGCTGAAATTTGGTACTTTGAACATACAAAACTTATTAATAATGTTTTACTCTTTCGGGAACGTCACATTTTTGGGCCGGTTATATAGGTGGTGGATTGAGCTGATTTAAGAAAGCTCAAATTGTCATCCGTTTGGTCTTCTATTTTTCGGTTTTCGAATTTCTTCGAAGACTTTAGAGATACAGAATTTATTTTGTGTACAACTCAGAATTAACATGGCTAAGCCAAGGCTTACCCTGGTCCTTCTCTCATCTCAATTGTGAACACTGTCCTCCCCGCGGTATTACCTGGGGTAGCTATTGTCATCACGTGATGAAATATTGAGCTAGAATGTGGCGCGAGTTCACACATAAGTACTATAAAAAATGGGTTGAGCTGTCAGGTTAGTTGTCCACACTCGAAAAACACCCTCCTCCTACTATGAAAAAGCATAGAAAACCAAACCAAATAAATCAGATGATTACGCACGGTATTATAGCTGCCATGAAGCGAGACATGAACTTGGCTGTGGATTTATGGTTAACAGTGAAATAAAAGAGCTCGTCTCCAGATTCACTCTAGTAGATGAGCGAATTTTTATAATCCGTATAAAAGCGAAGTTGTTCTACATCAGTCTTAATTGCGCCCATGTTCCGAAGGAAGACACAGATGAACAGACCTAAAACATTTTTTACGAGCGCCTAGAAACTGCATATGACCGCTGCTCTAGCGAAGACATTAAAATTCTGCTAGGAGATTTTAATATTTTTGGTCCCACCGTCGGAAAATTAAGCCTCCAAGAAGAAACATCCGACATCCAGATCCTCAATAAGCTGTCTGTATCTGTCACCAGGTGTACTTCTTCATCTCTACAGGAAGAATACACTGGATGAATGCCTTCCCTCTATTACAACATGATCAATTTGATATAACAAATATAAGTTATCAGATTATGCAAAGGCCAGACGTGTGAATTCAACAGATGCTTTAATGTCTCGCACAGACTTTTGTTTTTTTCCTTTCATTGTCACTGACTCACGTACACACCAGTTGTTATTCATTACTAATGTCAATATTTTGTATTTATTTCAAAAACACTTCATATTTGAAGCTTAACATATAATGTTTCTATATATATATATACTGATGCCGTCCTTATCCAAAATACTCATATAAATTTTTGTGTTCATGTTGTCACACATCCCCAAGGTAAGAGTTCCGATGATTTTTAACTTAACGACATTTTTACTTGTTCTCTATTTCAATAATTTTTTAATTTAATACCCAGAGACATTTTGAAACTTTTCGTGAACACATCTCTGACATAATTTAATAACAAGATTTCTTTTCATTTTATCAAAATAATTCTCTTCGAACAGACACTTTACAATTGTTTTATTTGTTTTATTACCCTCTTATCAGCTAACAACACGATAATAGCACTTTATTTGTCAATCAATTTATTGGCACTTCTTCCTGCTAGGAAGTGTGCAACAATAAAAAATATTATTATTTTCAATTCTCGATATAAATGTCAATAATGACATCTATTGTATTTGTAAAAAATAGCTTTGTATTTCTTGTCCAGATATCAAATTGTATTGCCATGGAGAAAAAGTCTACTTATATTATTTACTCTATGATACGGAAAAAGGAATGGTAAAATGGTGTGAGGAACTTGTATATTGAAAATTTTAGTGGGTATGAGAATCAAATGTTTGTACTTTACATTGGCACAATTAGAATGTTTAATAGACGTTTACAAATGTCATTGTATCCATTCATATAATAGTTGTTATTACAATTTAAATAATGAAGCTGAACTAATAATTGCAAATGAAATAAAATGCATATGTACATTTGATTTTAGTAATCGCTTAAATGGTTGTCCATCATGTTGTCATGGAAATATTCCAAAAACTACACAGATACATCAGCATTAATTGCCACATAAATGGAATGCAGATATTTAAATGAACGATGCACAATTACATATTTGAATGCAGGTAAGTTCATTGCAGACTCCGTTGTAAAAGGTAATATAAGCTGTTAGGGGATTTATGGAGTATAGAAATAATAGACAAAATAATAAACTGTCATGACTGACACCCAACTAAAAATATGGAAAATACTTTAAGGAATATTCGGATAAAGTTGAAGCCCTAATACCACTAGTTATACCCTTCACCACACTGTGGTACAGGGTATAATGACCATATTGAAATTGGGTTCAGATTTAGATATAGCTCCCATATATATTTTCGTCCTATTTTTGGTAAGGGTGCACCAGGGTCCCTATATATCTTTCGATTTGCACGAAATTTGTATATCGTACTGAATGAAGTCTACAATGATATGTTTTAAGTTTCGGTTCCGATTTAGATATAGCTCTCATATATATTTTCGTCCGATTTAATGTAAATGGTGCGCCAGAGTCCCTAGATATCTTTCGATTTGCACAGAATTTGACATAGCGTAACGAATAGGTTCTAGAATGATGTGTGTTAAGTTTCCTGAAAATCGGTTCAGATTTATATTTTGCTCCCATATATATTTTCATCTAATTTAAGGTAAATGGAGTACCAAAGTCCTACATATCTTTCGTCCGATTTTCGTCCGTGTACTAAAGTCCCTATATATCTTTAGATTTGTACGAAATTTGGCATGGCGCACTGAATAAGAACTAGAATGATATGAGCAAATTTTCCTGATTTTCCATTTAATGTAAATGGTGCACCAATATATATCATTCGATTAGCACAAAATTTGGCATATCGTAATGAATTAGGTTTCGAATGATGTGTGTTTCCTAAAA